>NC_135633.1:11132500-11445000 GCF_053574225.1 Canis aureus
GCTCTTATATAAGTCTTTGATCCATTTTGAGTATTTTTTTTAATATGCTTTGAGGTAAGGATTCAGCTTCATTCTTTTACATATGATTATAAAGTTGTCTTAGCACCATTTGTTGTTTTGCCAGTTTTTCATACAATTTCCTCCCTTCATAATGATAAAGTAGCCAAAATTTATCTTAACTGGAGGATCTGTAAACACAAGGCTTATCTAGCCCACTTACAGGCAAGGCAAATGCTGCTTCATGAAATGGTCCCACTGTGGAACCTCTGGTCCTCCAACCCAAGTCACCCCCTTGCCTGGCTTTATCTTCACTATAATGTGCAGCCACTGTATTTAATCTCATTCTATACTTTAACTTCTCCATAGCTTCCATGATTTTCCCATATTTTTCATACAGAATGTATCTGCCACCACTTTTGGAACCCTGAGACTTCTTGTCAGAACTGTCACTCCCAGAGGCAACTCCACACTTTCCCCCTCCTTTACCGGAACTGCTTTTTCCTTTGAGCAGCATCTTCAAAACATCTCAGCACTATTTTTTGAAGAGACTATTCTTTCCCATGAATGATCTTGGCACCTTTGATGAAAATCAGTTGATCATAGACATGTAGGTTTATTTTTGGACTTTGAATTCTCTTCCATTGATTTATAAGATTAGGTAAGCCATATTGTTTTCATTATTGTAGTTTTGTATTAAGTTTTGAAATCAAAGTATGAGTCCTCCAACTTTGTTCTTTTTCAAGAGGTTTTTTGGGGCTATTCAAAAGTCCTTTGCAATTTCGTGTGAGTTTTAGGACCATCTTACACATTTCTGCAAAAAGGAAGTTGGAACTTTGATAAGAATTATGTTTAAAAAAAAAAAAAAGAATTATGTTGAGTCTGTGGGGTGCCTGGGTGGGATGGCTCAGGTCAGGGATGACTCAGGTACTAGGATCAAGCCCCGAGTTGGGCTCCCTGCTCAGTGGGGATCCTGCTTCTCTCTCTCCCTCTGCCGCTCCCCCTGCTTGTGCGCTCCCACACTCTCTCTCTCTCTGTCAAACAAACAAACAAACAAATAAATAAGTAAATAAGATCTTAAAAAAAAAAAAGAAATTGCATTGAACCTGTAGATAAATTTGGAAAATACTGCAATCTTAATAATATTAAGTCTTCTAATTCATGGACATGGTGTCTTTTCATCTAGATCTTTAATTTCTTTCAGCAATTTTATTTATATTTATATTTTTTTTATATATAAAATTTTTACTTCATCTTAGAGAATTTGTATCAAGACATACAATTACACTCCATATTTCTTTTTTTTTTTTTTTTGGCATTTTAATTTATTTTTTTATTGGTGTTCAATTTACCAGCATACAGAATAACCACCAGTGTCCATCACCCATTCACTCCCACCCCCCGCCCTCCTCCCCTTCTACCACCCCTAGTTCGTTTCCCAGAGTTAGCAGTCTTTACGTTCTGTCTCCCTTTCTGATATTTCCCACACATTTCTTCTCCCTTCCCTTATATTCCCTTTCACTATTATTTATATTCCCCAAATGAATGAGAACATATAATGTTTGTCCTTCTCCGACTGACTTCCTTCACTCAGCATAAGACCCTCCAGTTCCATCCACGTTGAAGCAAATGGTGGGTATTTGTCATTTCTAATAGCTGAGTAATATTCCATTATATACATAAACCACATCTTCTTTATCCATTCATCTTTCGATGGACACCGAGGCTCCTTCCACAGTTTGGCTATTGTGGACATTGCTGCTATAAACATCGGGGTGCAGGTATCCCAGCATTTCATTGCATCTGTATCTTTGGGGTAAATCCCCAACAGTGCAATTGCTAGGTCGTAGGGCAGGTCTATTTTTAACTCTTTGAGGAACCTCCACACAGTTTTCCAGAGTGGCTGCACCCGTTCACATTCCCACCAACAGTGCAAGAGGGTTCCCTTTTTTCCGCATCCTCTCCAACATTTGTGGTTTCCTGCTTTGTTAATTTTCCCCATTCTCACTGGTGTGAGGTGGTATCTCATTGTGGTTTTGATTTGTATTTCCCTGATGGCAAGTGATGTGGAGCATTTTCTCATGTGCTTGTTGGCCATGTCTATGTCTTCCTCTGTGAGATTTCTCTTCATGTCTTTTGCCCATTTCATGATTGGATTGTTTGTTTCTTTGGTGTTGAGTTTAAGAAGTTCTTTATAGATCTTGGAAACTAGCCCTTTATCTGATAGGTCATTTGCAAATATCTTCTCCCATTCTGTAGGTTGTCTTTTAGTTTTGTTGACTGTATCCTTTGCTGTGCAAAAGCTTCTTATCTTGATGAAGTCCCAATAGTTCATTTTTGCTTTTGTTTCTTTTGCCTTCGTGGATGTATCTTGCAAGAAGTTACTGTGGCCGAGTTCAAAAAGGGTGTTGCCTGTGTTCTTCTCTAGGATTTTGATGGAATCTTGCCTCACATTTAGATCTTTCATCCATTTTGAGTTTATCTTTGTGTATGGTGAAAGAGAGTGGTCTAGTTTCATTCTTCTGCATGTGGATGTCCAATTTTCCCAGCACCATTTATTGAAGAGACTGTCTTTCTTCCAATGGATAGTCTTTCCTCCTTTATCGAGTATTAGTTGACCATAAAGTTCAGGGTCCACTTCTGGGTTCTCTATTCTGTTCCATTGATCTATGTGTCTGTTTTTGTGCCAGTACCACACTGTCTTGATGACCACAGCTTTGTAGTACAACCGGAAATCTGGCATTGTGATACCCCCAGATATGGTTTTCTTTTTTAAAATTCCCCTGGCTATTCGGGGTCTTTTCTGATTCCACACAAATCTTAAAATAATTTGTTCTAACTCTCTGAAGAAAGTCCATGGTATTTCTTAATGGGTACATAATATTACCGCGTATTGTAGAATAAATTGTGAACCATTACCTCCGTGTAGGTTGTTTAGACAATTTTTTTTTCCAGTCCTACAGTGAACTATAGTGTATAAGTTTTGGCCCCTTTGCTAGTATTTCCTCATAGGATATTCGTATAGGTGAAATAGCTGAGTCAAGAACTGTATGTATTTTTAGTTATATCTTTTTCTCCACCAATAGGTTATGAAAGTATTTTTTCCTGCCCTGTTGCTAGGACTGGGTGTTACCTTTAATTTTTAATCTGTTAGATGAAAAATTGCATCTCCTTTCTGTTTAATTTCTATTTATTTGACTATTAGAGAGTTTTGTTTTTTTATTTGACTATTAGAGAGTTTTAAATATGTTAAGTAGGCCATATGTACTCACCCTCCCATGTGTGTAAGCCTTTGCCCATTCTAATTCTATTTTTATAGTAAAAATTAACTGTTTAGCAACAACTTGTTTTTATTTTATTTAAAAAATTTGTTACATTTTAAAAATTGCGTTGGTCCACATCATAATTTTTTTGTCTTAAAAACAGGTCTTCATTTTCATTATGTACCTACAGTATCACTCTCTTTTCCTAGGTCGTCCTCCAAAGAAGTATGGAACGAGTACAGTCGTTTTTTCTGAGAAATAAATGCCGTCTTCCTCTCAATCCAAGTCTTGTTGCAAAAGAATTAAATATTAAGGTGACATATAAAATACTAATAAATTCTTATTACATTTCAAAATAATTTGTAGGAAAAATTTGTAGGAAGAAAGGAGATGAGCTGATACACCTACGGCAGATGAGGATAACATCTGCATAGGTTGGTTATAAGTATTTATGGATGTCTGTGTAAGATCCATATTTACCTCAGTATATTTTCACTTAATCATAGTTTCTGAAAGAGAAAGCAATATAAAGTTATTTGGTGTCTCAAAATAAATTATTTTTTACCATGGTTATAATAGCTACCTTGGTGGCTTATGTTGTGATTCCAGGCACAGATAGCATTTTCTTTTCCTCCTATGCGAACAACTGGAGAGATTCTTTTTTTTTTTTTTTTTTTTTTTAAGATTTTATTTATTCATGATAGTCACACAGAGAGAGAGAGAGGCAGAGACATAGGCAGAGGGAGAAGCAGGCTTCATGCAGGGAGCCCGATGTGGGATTCGATCCCGGGTCTCCAGGATCGCGCCCTGGGCCAAAGGCAGGCGCCAAACCGTTGCACCACCCAGGGATCCCGGAGAGATTCTTTATAGGTTTATAACACTTTCTAGAGCATCAAAAAAGAGTTGAATAATCATCAGCACTGAGTAATTATACTTCAAACTGGGCCAGTAGTTATACATAGTGGATTTTCTCTTAATGAATTCAGATAAAGCAACCAATTAATTCATGCATTAGTGTTCGTGGTTTTTAAAGGGTAGGATACAAGTATCCATAAAGGAGTCTCAGGTTTGATCTCTTTTGAAGTTGACATATGGCTACTCTTCACTGAAATTTAACAGTGGGTACCTGAGTTATGGGTCATTGGCAGGGGCCGGGGCCGTCACATTTTCTCCTTGGATTTGTTTGTTGTTTCCCTTTATTGGTCTGTCTGAAATTAGTTTTTTGAACTAGTTTCACTTTAAAATAAGATCTTTGCTAATGAAATTTTAAAATTTAGTGTCACTATGTTATTGCATGGCTAATTATTAATTATAAGAGTATCATAAAGTACTCTTATAAGTAGAGATCTCATCCTAGATCATACTCCTTTAGAGGAAAGGTAAGATTATACAAAGTTTTGTGCTGTGACGAGGAATTATAGTAACACTTTTAAAGCTCAAACTTTTAATAATTTTTGTCTCAAGTTTTTAAGGATTTGCTTCTGTCTAGAGAGTAATAGATGATATTTTACTCATGCTATGTTTAAGTTTCAAAAAGTATTTTTAAATATCTTTTATCTGCTAGATGATCTAAAAAGCAGTTCACACATGTTATTTCATTTGCCATAATTCAGATGAACAAGTGATAGAAGAAATACTTAGGACAGAAAAGTCTTAAAGCCATTTTTATTCCAATATTATCTTTCTAATGCATAACATGTTGTATTTGTAGTCCTGTTCCTTCTTCAGTTCTAATGCTGTGCCCCTAAAAGTAACAATGGTGAATGCTGATCCAATGGGGGAAGAAATTAATGTCATGTTTAAGGTGAGCAAAATAAGGTTACTTTCTTTTTATTTATTTTTTAAGATTTTATTTATTTGAGGAAGAGAAGGTATGGAGAGAGCATGAGTGGGATGTGGAGGTAGAGGGAGAGACAGAGGATGAGGGACAAGTGGACTCTCTGCTGAGCAGGGAGCCCAATGTGGGGCTCGATTCCTGGGATTATGACCTGAGCTGAAGGCAGACACTTCACTGACTGAGCCACCCAGTCATCCCAAGATTACTTTGCTTTTAAAGGGTAATTCAAAAATTCTTTCTTTCGGGACACCTGGGTGTCTCAGGGCGTGATCCCAGGGTCCGGGATTGAGTCCCACATCAGGCTCCTTGCAGGGAGCCTGCTTCTCCCTCTTCCTATGTCTCTGCCCCTCTCTGTGTGTCTCTCATGAATAAATAAATAAAATCTTTTTTAAAAAATTCTTTTCTCAAATTGCAAATATAATTTTATTTAATATTTAATTAAATTCAATAATTATGTGGAAAATTATTGCTGACATAAATTATTGCCAAACAGATATTGGAACAAATGCATTTCTGGGCTAGGGCTACTACATATGGCCATGCTGATTACGCATATCATAACTGCAGGCAGTGTGCCTTTCATATAGATTATGATGTGAATGGTACCCCCTAGAGTTGTGCAGTGTGACATAGCAAAACCATGGGCAATGGCACTGGTTTTTTGGAAACCTAGAACTTACCTGTGGGAAGCAGCAGGCATGGAGTACTACAGAGTAATCTATTACCAAAGTTCTGTGTGTGGTGTCATGATTTGTGTATTTTGAAGAAAGAATGGAGAGTTTTAGTTAATTCAATGAGTTCAATTAGTGGAGGTTCACATATATATGTATATAAAAGACGGCTCAAGAGAAGCTATCTTTATGAACATATTTATATGTGTGTGTATATATATATAAAGTTCTCATAATTCAAATCTGGTTTAGGACTTTATTTTACTAATGTATTTGCCTTTTCCTATAGCAGTACCATCTGCTTGAATACAGAAATTTTATTTATTTTTTTAAAGGATTTATTCATGAGAGACACAGAAAAAAGGCAGAGGCATAGGCAGTGGGAGAAGCAGGCTCCTCGCAGGATGCCTGATATGAGACTCAATCCCAGAACCCCGGCATCACGCCCTGAGCTGAAGGCAGACACTCAACTGCTTAGTTACCAAGGCATCCCGAATATAGAAATTTTATATATGTTAAGTTTTAATATTTGTTAAGGCTAATCTCCCCTAATTCTTTGGGTAATTTTCTTGACTAATCTCAAAAAATGTACTCATCATTGTGAGTTTTAAAGTTATTTTATCCAATTTAAAAAAATAAAATGAAAACTACATATGATTCCAGTTAGAATTAATTTATTTTGGGAGGACTAACTTTTTAATTTTTATTTTTTGGGATCCCTGGGTGGCTCAGCGGTTTAGCGCCTGCCTTTGGCCCAGGGCGTGATCCCGGAGTCCCAGGATCAAGTCCCGCATCAGGCTCCTTGCATGGATCCTGCTTCTCCCTCTGCCTTTGTCTGTGCTTCTCTCTCTCTCTCTCTCTCTGTGTGTGTGTGTGTGTCATGAATAAATAAATAAAATCTTAAAAAAATTTTTTTTTAATTTTTTAAGTAAATTTTTAGTTTGATATAATTGAAGATTCATAGTCTGTTGCAAGAAATTAAACAGAGATCCTGGGTATCCTTTACCCAGTTTCCCTCAATGTAACATCTTGCAAAACTAGCAAACAACATCATAATCAGTGTATTGGCATCAATATAGTCAAGGTATGGAATATTTTGATCATGACAAAGATCCTCCATTTTGCCCCTTTGAAAAATAGAATATGATTCACAAACCATTAAATCTAACCTTTTAAAAAGCATATAGTTCAAGAAACTGAGACATGAATAAGTTAAATCATTTCCTCTGGAATGCTACAGAAAAATAAAAGGCACTTGTGTTTCATCTTACTCTTCACTCTTTTCCACCATTTCCCCCGCCCCCTGCCTTTTACAATATGTAATGTAGTAAATATTTTGGAAAGGTACAGGTTCCATTTTGTTTCCTTAATTTCAAGGTTGGTGAAGATCTTCGGCAAGATATGTTAGCTTTACAGATGATAAAGATTATGGACAAGATCTGGCTTAAAGAAGGACTAGATCTGAGGATGGTAATTTTCAAATGCCTCTCTACTGGCAGAGATCGAGGTAAGTCTGTCAGTTCTGTCTTGGTGTCTTATTATTTCTTTTCTGTGAACTTAGCTCAGAGTATACCTCTCCTGAGTGAGTCCTGATGCTGGTACACTGTCATCTCAGTTGTTTCTTACTTTAATTTAGTGTGACTTTATTGATTTATTCACAATTAAATAACTCATTGAGTAGCCCTAATAAATGCTTTGCAGTAACCAGAGGTGCCCATTAATTGACTGAATGAGGACTTTATGGTCTTTAGCTTTTGATTTAAAATTAAGGCCATGTCTAAGTTAAACCAACTTTGCTTTTATTTCTGCAATATAAAATAATGGTTTAAAATTTTTTTTCTACTTTAGCACAGGCTCATCTTACTGTTTTATCAAATTTTCTTCCTTACCACATATGTTTAGTGTGAATAATAAAAGCAGTACATCCGGAAATATTGTGATAATTAGAGGTAATGAATGTAAAATATCCCAGTATATGGTATGTATTAGGTGCTCAATAAATTGTAACCTTTATCATTACTTTATTCAACAAATGTTTGTAGTTGATCTACCATCTACAAAATGTTAATAACAGTAGTGTTTATATTTAGAGGGAAGCAATTAAAGACATATGAAGTAATTTGAAAATGCTTTAATAAGCTAAAAGCTCTAAGAGAATTAAGAAGACAGTGCTGTATGGTTTTAAAGTTATAGTTGGTGGAAATGAGAAATGCTTTCAGATTCTAATTAGATACTAGAAAGTCATCTGAAAAATTACCTAATTACCTAAAATTACCTAATCAGGGCAGCCCCGGTGGCGCAGCGGTTTGGCATTGCCTGCAGCCCGGGGCGTGATCCTGGAGACCCGGGATCGAGCCCCATGTCGGGCTACCTGCATGGAGCCTGCTTCTCCCTCTGCCTGTGTCTCTGCCTCTCTCTGTCTCTCTCTCTGTGTTGCTCATGAATAAATAAAATATTTAAAAAATGTTTTTTTAAAAAAAATTACCTAATCATCCTTCCAATATTTGGCATTCACTTCATGCCTCAATGCCTGTGCTAAAGGAAAGGTAGTCTGTCCTATCTTACATAGCTCTGATGGTTGTAGAGTTTTTTCTTGTATTCTGGTGAATTGGAACTGACTCCTAGTGTCTTCTACCCATCGGTTCCAGTTCACTTTATAGACTATCATATAATTAAGTCAAATCTTTCTTTGTGATGATGAATATTGTGGCTTCAGATCCTGATTTCCAAATTCTTCAGCCATTTGTCATATATGATTTTAGATTACCTTATTATCTGATTGTCCTATTGTAAAGGGCTCAGGTGATCCAGTCTCTGAGAATGGCACCTGGATTTTGTAGAATGCAAAGTAGGCAAAGTTGGGACACCTGGTGGCTCAGTGGTTGAGCATCTGCCTTTGGCTCAGGGTGTGATCCTGGGGTCTGGGATCGAATCCCACATCGGGCTCCTTTAGGGGGCCTGCTTCTCCCTCTGCCTCTATTCCTCTCTGTGTCTCTCATGAATAAATAAATAAAATCTTAAAAAAAAAAAGTAGGCAAAGTGTTGCACATGCAGAACTTACAAACAAAATCATTATACTAGCTCCTGCTAAATCATGTCTTGGCCATTCTGTACTTCTACATTTTGTATCTTAGACCCAAGATACAAAAGTTATAGGACCTTACCCATTAACTTTCTTGTTATATTTGACTTTTGCTAAGTCATTGAAAAAAATGTTTGCTAAGAGAGGACCAAGGATTAATCCTTGTATCCTGTCACTAGGGATTTCCTTTCAGGTGATTGCTAAATCTATAGGTGCTATATTTTACTTGGTTATCATCTACTCCATTGTGTTATCAACGGCTCCACATTTCTCCATTTTATCCATAAGAATAGTATGAGGGACTTACTACTTTCCTTTCTCAGTTTAAGATGTACAAACTTTATCTTGTCAAGAAAGAAATACTGTCAATTTAAGAATTCTTGCTGGTTGGGAGCACCTGAGTGGTTCAGTTGGTTGGGTCTCTAACTCTTGGTTTTGGCTCAGGTCATGATCTCAAGGGTTGTGGGATGGAGCTGCTCCTTCCACTTGCATACATGTATTTTCTTGCTCTCTCTTTCTAAAATAAATCTTAAGAATTGCTGATTGTTTCCATATAAGTCTTAAACATGTAAGTTGTTTTGTTAAGTATGATGCCTCAAAGAGAAGCTATCATTTCATTAGATTGCTTTTTTCTGTCACCACACATATTTCATTTAGTTGAACTTCCTCTTATGGATTCCATGTAACTTTGGAGGCAAATTCCTCTTGGTTTGTTTTGTTTAAGATTTTTTTTTTTTTAATTTTTATTTATTTATGATAGTCACAGAGAGAGAGAGAGGCAGAGACACAGGCAGAGGGAGAAGCAGGCTCCATGCACCGGGAGCCCGACGTGGGATTCGATCCCGGGTCTCCAGGATCGCGCCCTGGGCCAAAGGCAGGCGCCAAACCGCTGCGCCACCCAGGGATCCCTGTTTAAGATTTTATTTATTGGAGAGGCAGAGGGAGAGAGAATCTGAAGCAGACTCTGCACTGAGCCCAGAGCCCAATGTACTGCGAGATCATGATGTGAGAGAAAACCAAGTAAGAGTCAGTTAACTGACTGAGCCACTCAGGCATCCCTTCTCTTGTTTTTTATGTTGTTTCTAACTAATGGTTGAATGCTTGCTTTGTGTCTTGCCCTGGCCTAAGTTTTTCATTTGTGTTATCTCACAAGTATCCTTATTTTTCAAATGAAATCATATCCATATCCTATGTTAAGTTTTTAACTAGCATTTCAGTGTTTCTAGTAATCCCTCACTTTTTCAGACTCAACAATTGTCTTTAAATATTCACCAGACATTTACTGGTATATCATCCCCCGGATTGATTTTAAGTTCCCTCAAGGCACAGACCATATCTTAAATATCTAGTAGGACATTGTATATTTTATGAACTTTGCTCCACTGTTTTAGCAACTAATAATTTGTACATATGTATATTTGATTATAAAATTAGAAATTGGGATCCCTGGGTGGCGCAGCAGTTTGGCGCCTGCCTTTGGCCCAGGGCTCAATCCTGGAGACCCAGGATCTAATCCCACGTCGGGCTCCCGGCGCATGGAGCCTGCTTCTCCCTCTGCCTCTGTCTCTGCCCCCCTCTCTCTCTCTCTGTGTGTGACTATCATAAATAAAATAAAAAAAAACCTAGAAATTTGTATGTATATTAGAAATTTGATTAAATATAGTCATAGAATCAAGGTACCAGTACTCATTGAAGAAGGATATCACTGAGAACTATAAACTAGATGATGCAGCCAAAACAACATAAAAGATCCAAATGAATTCATTGTTCATTGTGTGACCAAACTACTAGAATTACTACCTAGCTCTGTGTACTTTCTTTTGGGGTGGCCCAAAGGCTTTGACCAGCTTTGTTTCTTCTAGTCTTTTGTCTGAAGCAGATCTCTATGTCCATATCTTTTATTTTAACACCAGTGCATCTCCTTGATTTTGAAAGTACATAAAAATATTTTTTTAATTATAGAAATAATATATGTGCATAGTAAATGTAGCATGTAATAGAATAAATTGATAGGTAAAAATCTTAGGGGCACCTGGGTGGCTTAGTTGGTTGATTGTCTCCTTCAGCTCAGGTCATGGTCCTGGGATCCTGGGATTGAGCCCCACATCAGGCTTCCTGCTCAGCGGGGAACCTGCTTCTCCCTCTCCTGCTCTCCTGCATTTGTGCTCTCTCTGTCAAATAAATAAATAAAATCTTTTTTAAAAAAGAAAAAAAGACAAGTATAAATCTTTGTTTCTCCCACACCTTCATTTTTAATCTAAGGCCTCCTACTTCCAAAATATAACTAAATCACATAGCCTTCTGGGAATGTTTTGTGTATATTCTAACATTATATAATAGTCTTTTTTTTAAAAGATTTTATTTATTTGAGTGAGAGAGAGAGCGAGTATGAAAGGGGGCTGGGGAGGGTGGGGCAAGGGGTAGAGGGAGAGGGAGAAGCAGACTCCCATTGATCGAGGATCCAGGCTCAGGGCTCGATCCCAGGACCCCAAGATCATGACCTGAGCCAAAGGCAGACACTTAACTTATTGAGCCACCCAGGCACCCTAGTCTTTCTTTTAAACACAAAAGGACAGTTTTCCATATGGATTTCATATTTAAAACATAAATTTGAGCATTAGCACATAAAGATCTAATTCATTATATTCTTTTTTTTTAAAGATTTTATTTATTTGTTTATTCATGAGAGACAGAGAGAGAGAGAGAATGGCAGAGATACAGGCAGAGGGAGAAGCAGGTTCCATGCAGGGAGCCCAATGTGAGACTCGATCCCAGGACTCCAGGATCACGCCCTGGACCAAGGGCAGGCGCTAAACCGCTGAGCCACCCAGGTATCCCTAATTCATTATATTCTTATATAGATGTCCCATAATTTATTTGTTTGATACTTGTTTTAAAAGTAGGGAAAATAGGGTCGCCTGGGTGGCTCAGCAGTTGAGCATCTGCCTTTGACTCAGGGTGTGATCCTGGAGTCCCGGGATGGAGTCCCACATCGGGCTTCCTGCTTGGAGCCTGCTTCTCACTCTGCTTCTCTCTCTGCCTCCCTCTCTCTCTGTGAGTCTCTCATGAATAAATGAATAAAATCTTTAAAAAAAAAATAGGGAAAATAAAAAATGATTTGCACAGCCAGGCGTTTACAAAACACATACTTTCGATATACACATATTACAAGGACAGTCTTAATTCGTTCTTCCGTTTGAAAGAGCTTAGTGTACTTTGAAACACTCCATAATTGCCCAAATACATGATCAGAGTAAGTTTGTTGACTAAGCATCATCTAGTTTGTAATTAAAATTGTTATTCTTTGGGGGTGTATAGCACATGGTTGTACAGACTATGGAACCTCAAAGTCAAATTCAGCTGTTAGATTTTGGGTACTTCTGAAAATAAATAATTTTGATTGCTCAAATTTTCTAGCATGGGCTGCCAGACTTGTTTTTTTAAAAATAATTCCTAAATGATGTCTTATGTCAAAGGTTGAAAAGTATAAATTTTTTTAAGGGCTTAACTTCTAGGGAGATATTTTCGCATAGCTTAATGTTTTGTTGTTAAAGGTATGGTGGAGCTAGTTCCTGCTTCGGATACCCTCAGGAAAATCCAAGTGGAATATGGTGTGACTGGATCCTTTAAAGATAAACCACTTGCAGAGTGGTTGAGGAAATACAATCCTTCTGAAGAAGAATATGAAAAGGTGATTAGCAAGTCTCCTTATTCTAGATAACTTTGTCAAAAATGTATTACCTAAGTCATAAGTGCTTTCATTTTCCAACTCTGGTGACTAGCCATGTAACCTAAGTTGTGAAAACTGTCTTTCTCTAACTAAAGTAAGTAAATAAAATAAAATAAAAATTCTGTCTGTCTGTCTGTCTATCTATCTATCTATCTATCTATCTATCTAAACAGTGCATTTAATGACAGGAATCTGAGTGAAACCAATGCTAAACTACCCCTCAAATATTCCAAACATGAATTTAGAGGCCAGCAAAACAGGTATTTTTATGACCCAGAATATTTCACAAAGATCTTGGAAAAAGTTATGGAAATGGGTGAGAGTGGTGCATTGTGTGGAGTTGAAAAGATTATGGGCCAGACAGAGCATGAACTTAGGTTCCAAGTCAGCAGCTATTGAGCTTTGGGCAAATTATTAACCTCTTTTGTGCCTCAGTGACCTATAATATAAAATAGTATACATTATGGTATTGTAGTACATAATATCGCTGTAAAACATAATAGTGCCATAAGGTTATCGTGAGAATTAGAGGAGTTCATATTAGAAAACCCGACACAGAGTAAATTCTGTGGTTAGTAGCTGTTACTATTAGAGGTGTCCATTTTTTTGTTTTGGCATACTTTTGAATTCTATGATAGGAAAGGGAAATTTTGGGATACCTGGGTGGCTCAGTTGGTTATGTGTGACTCTTTTTATTTTTTTAAGATTTACTTATTTTAGAGAGAGAGAGTGCATGTGAAGGAAGGGGCAGAGAGAGAATCTTCAAGCATACTCCCCACTGAGCACGAAGCTCAGTGCAGGGCTCCATCCCACCCACCACCCATGAGATCATGACCTAAGACAAAAACGAGAGTTAGATGCTTAACCAACTGAGCCAGTCAGGTGCCCCATGACCTTGGGATTGTGAATTTGAGCCCCATGTGAGGGGGAGGAGAGTAGAGCTTACTTAAGGAAAAGAAAATAGGAAGAAAAAGGAAAAGAGAAATCTCTTATGCTATATGTTGGCAAATCGAACTTTAATAAAAAAATATACAAAAAAAAAAAAAGAAATCTCTTAGGATGTAAGGCCTCTAATGATCTGAAAGTGGCCTAAGAAATACTTAAGAACAGTTTTTTTTTACAAGAACACTTTTAAAATAGCACTGTAAAGAGATCTCAGTTTTAATATCATTTGCCTGCTCATTTTATGTCAAGTCATTAATGTATCACATTTATAGATACATGCAAATGCTATCTGTTGACCTAAAAAGGTAGAAGAATTTTGTCCTTTGTTGATCTTTTAAACTATTTAAGATCACTCCCTTTTCTTCCTTGTGGTGTGGGGGTAAAGCAAGAAGCCAATACTTGTTTAAGGTCATGTTGGCTCTTTTGTGGTTCTGGGAAAGTGGTTTGTCACAAAATAATTGTTGAATATCATAGATTGAGTGCCTTTTGTGCTTTTGACTCTTAATGTCCTTCACTAAGAAAGAGAGTAACATAGAGGAGTCCCATTGCTTGGGGGTGAATCTTGGGTCTGCCACTTAACAATTGTGTGATCCTGGGCAAAGAACTTCTATGTTTCAGTTTCCCTCAAACATAAAATGACAATCATAATAATATCTATGTCATAAAGTGTGTGTGTGTGTGTGTGTGTGTGTGTGTATAGAAAGAGTAATGTAGTGCCTGGTTTGTGTTAAGTGCTGTGTAAACGTATGCTCTAATCATTAGTAATGATTTCTGGGGAGTTATGAAATAACCACATGGACATGCAGAGCCATATGACTGCTCCATTCAGAAATGTAGTATCTTGAAAATAAACTAAATGCACATGCTTTAGATAAAAATATTCATTATATAAGTCTTGCTGTTTCCGTCTATATGATACTATGTTAGTAATTTAATCCCCAGGGCAGGCAAGACTAAAGTGAAAGAAGATCTCTAGCTTTGAGAAACTTGCAAATGACACATAAAGAGTCAACAAAACACATTTTTTTTTTCAACAAAACACATTAATTATTGTATGTTTAAAGATATAAGCTGACTTTCTTCATACATACCCTCCCTATAAGTAAAAAAAAATCTTTGTCACCATGGGACCACTTGTACTAAAGAGCAGAGTCTGTGAGGAGTAGAGTTCCACCAAGATGATTCTTAAAAGATGTTGAAAAGCAGCAGGTACCCTAAGTAGGGAACAGCAGGATCTCTGCCTGTTAGAAGACAAAAGCTAGCGAGATGGGGCAGGAACCACCCTTAGAAAGATGTTTTTATTTTTTAAATACAAAAGACTGGCTTTTGTTACAATAGTCTAGTTTATAAGCCTTTGAAAACTGGATTACAATAGTGTCTTCAAAGGGTGATGAATTACTTTAATCTTTATAACCTGCCTCCTTTGAAACTAATTTTTTTCCTAAAATAATTTTATATCTTTATTATAGGCGTCTGAAAATTTTATTTATTCTTGTGCTGGATGCTGTGTAGCCACGTATGTTCTAGGCATCTGTGATCGACACAATGATAATATAATGCTTCGAAGCACAGGACACATGTTTCACATTGACTTTGGAAAGTTTTTGGGCCATGCACAGATGTTTGGTAGCTTCAAAAGGTACTAATATTGTTACTGTTGTTGCTAGAGAGGAGAGGCACTTTTTTTTTTTTTTTTTTTAACTGAAGTACCCCGGGGGCACCTGGCTAGCTCAATCAGTAGGGCATGCAACTCTTGATCTCAGGATTGTGAGTTCAAGCCCCACTTTGCCATGGAGCTTACTTCTAAAACACAAAAAGAAGTACTTCAAGTAATTCTGAAGCAGATTTCCACACGGAATCACTTTCCAAAAGGTATTAATAAGATTATCTGTATCTATCCATCTATCATGTGTGTGTATATCTGGAAGAGTTTCCACAATAATTTTTACTTGAAAAAGAAATTGACCTCCTTTACCACATAATGGTTAAGTTTTTGACGATTTTAATGTCAGCTTTTTACAAGCTTAGCATCCCTCCTCTGTCCATTTTTTTCTTCCCAAGAAAGCTGAAACTCTGGTTTGCTTAATTCAGATTATTTCAAGAGGTCATTGATTTTGAGTTCAGTCATTTCAAACATGCTAAAAATGTCTTTATTTTGATAGGATCAGAATGTTATGTGTATATTGATGAACCTTTCTTTGACAGATTTAGGCATAACATTGATTTTAATTAGTGTACACAATTTATTTTAAAAGAAAGCCTTTTTTTTTTAACAAATTAATGTCCCAGATCTTGTCTCTTTTCCTCTTGTTCATTGCCTTATAGCTCCCATTAAGCATGACTAGGGATAAAAAAAGACCCTAAGAGATGACTACCATTTGGTAGATAAGAACAGGTAATGTGTGTGGGTAGTAACCTCTGTTGAAATGAATTAAGGTATATTTTATCCAGCTAATGGTACCTATTAGAAATTTTCCCATTGGTATAATGGCAATGAGTACAAAATTTTTCTCTGCATAACTACTGTTTGATCTCTACTTGAGTGTATAGATGTATAAATACCATCTTGGAAAAAAATTTGTAAATATATTTTATCTAAATAGTGAGATTGATTAAATGATGGCTTTCCTGAAAATGCAAATTTATAAGTTTTAATGCAGATTCAAGCCTGCCCGACACTAAATTTCCCAGTTGGAAATTGCTATGGCTTAGACAGCTTAGTTCAGTAACCATGTGATAACAGCACTGTTTGAATATCTTCTGTAAATAATACTTTGTGTTGTGTACTTTTTTTTAAAATAGGGATCGGGCTCCTTTTGTGCTGACCTCGGATATGGCATATGTCATTAATGGGGGTGAAAAGCCTACCATTCGTTTCCAGTTGTTTGTGGACCTCTGCTGTCAGGCCTACAACTTAATAAGAAAGCAAACAAACCTCTTTCTTAACCTCCTTTCACTGGTAACTGTGCTTTTACAAGCCTTTAATTAATTTACATTAATGCTCTGTCTTTCAATATCTAAAGAAGGATATTTTTTTGGAATAAAATTTACTGTAGTTTCAAATGTCAGAAATATTACCAAAATATTCAAAAATAGCTGCTATGTAAAATACGCCAGACACCGTTTATCTAAAATACAAAAAATAAGTCACATCTGCCTTGGGGTTGAGAAGTAAAAGTAACTGAAAAGGATCCTGAGAGAGTGATCTGGGATGCTAGAACATATTTTGTTAATATATACACATCCACATAATTTGGATGTGTTCAGGGACGCCTAGATGGCTCAGCAGTTGAGAGTCTGCCTTCAGCTCAGGGCGTGATCCTGGGGTCTAGGGTTCATGTTCTGCCCGCAATCGAGTTCCCTGCAGGGAGCCAGCTTCTCCCTCAGCCTGTGTCTCCTGAATAAATAAATAAAACCTTTAAAAAATAATTATAATAATTTGATTGTGTTCAGGTTTCTGTACTTTTCTGGATGTGGAATAAGTTAAAAGTAAACCTCCACTATGATTATTGTGACTAAACTTGACATAAAAACAGGACTAAAGGTCTGGATTTCACAGCTTTTATTCAATAAACTGGCTTTGAGACTTCTAACAATTGACTTCCTTGACCTCAGTTTTTCTCATTTATAACTGAATCACTTAGGTCCCTAGAACACAAATACAAACTCCTCAAAACTGTGATTATTTTGTTTGCTTTAGTTGTAATTACTTGGCCAGCTTTTAAGGGACAGGTAGGGAACAGACTTTTTAAAAAGTTTAACTCCCAAACTCTTTTTCCCTTTCTATAGATGATTCCTTCAGGGTTACCAGAACTTACAAGTATTCAAGACTTGAAATATGTTAGAGATGCTCTTCAACCCCAAACTACAGATGCAGAAGCTACAATTTTCTTTACTAGGTAAGGTATATTTAAGTATTTTAGAGAAGGCGCTGAGCTTTGGCTTGTTTTCCTTAGTTTAAACTAATGGTATATATCAAAAATCTGATTTTCAGGAAATAATTGACAGTATTAGCAAATAGTAGCTTTATCAAAAGTATATTTTATGTCAGAGTTTATATGTACTGAATAAATGTAAAGGATTTGCAACAACACTTTTAAAAATAAATTTATTTCTCTTGAAATAGCTCAAGTTGTATTCAGTATATAACTTCAATTATAAACATCTTTATGAACTATTTCTGCAAAACACATGTTCTATAGTGCCAAGTATAAGGTGGTGTTTTTTTTTTTTTTTTCTAAAATAATATCTGTGCTAATAAGTATCAGTACTTTTTCAGGATTTTGCCATAACAATTTTCATTGATACCATAAATATCTAAAACCTTGAACTCTGGGACACTGCTATAGTAAATTGTTACTATATGAACATAGTACTTAAAACAAATATACTAATTATTAGCATTTGAACTTGTCATACTTGCTTTATAAGCAGATCTTCCTGGCAAATATGTTCTAAAAGTTTAGTGACCAGGTTGATCACTATCTAGAGGTACCACCTTATTATCATGCCACACAACAAGGAGGGACCCATGAGCTCATGTTCTTTTCTCTCTTTTTTCTCTTGCCTTCTTCCTCTTAGTGGGAAAGAGATAGAAAACCGTACTGGACTCCCCTAGTCTCAAGAGTCTGGGCTGAATTGAATTGAAGGAAGCTGACTTTTGTGTAGCCTTCTAAACTAATCCTGATAATTTAGGTATTGATGGATTTTGTATTGTTTTTCAAAAGAGATTCATTGGCTCCTCTGGGCAAAACTATAAAGCAGGCATGTATTAGTCTGCTTGAGCTGCCATAACAAAATACCATAGATGACATGGCCTAAACAATAGACACTTTTAGTTCTAGAGGTGGGGAAGTCCAAGATCAAGGTGCCAGCTGATTCACTTCCTGGTGAGGACTCTAGCTTACAGACATTTGCCTTCTTGTTTCCTCATATGAAGGAAGGAGATAAAGAGCAAGAAAGCTTAGGCTTTCTTCTTCTCATAAGAACACTGATCCTATTGGATCAGAGTTTTACCCTTATGACCTCATCTAATCTTGATTACTGACTCCATAAAGATCCTATGGGGTTCGGGCTCAACGTATGAATTTTGGAGGATACAAATATTCAGTCCATAGCAGGGCAAGAACCTTTGTGTAAGGTTCACAAAGAGCACAAAGATTCTTGCCTTTTCTTTTGAATCTCTTTCCTCTTTCTGGATTTCTTTATCCTGTTTCTGAGACTTCTTGTTTCCTTTGCATGCCTAAAATGTTTTATCCAAGCCTGCTTTCCAGATTTATCCTCACCAAATTCCCTATCCTTTCAAAACCTCTTTTTTCAACTGAAGGAAATTATGATTATCTGAAGAAGGAATCTGATACCAGAATCTACTATTTGATAGAAGAGATTTTATTTGGACTACTTTCAATACTTCTTTTTATACCTGTTTAGCGTCACCATCCCTGTTTATTAAAAGGAATTAAATAACGATCATCTTTTTTGGCACTTTTGGCATTCTACCAATCATCCTCTATCCCTAATAGTTTTTTGGTTAGTGTTGGATCCCACAGAGCTCAAGAAATACACCATCATTTCTTGGAGACAGAGGAATGGGATGAAATGGAGACTTTCTTGTGGTAAAATGTTTTGTTCTGATGGAATATCTTTTTTTTTTTTCCCCTGAAGAATAAAAGAAATCCTTGGCAAAGTGAGAATCTGCTTAATACTTAAAAGGAATCAAAATTGGGGAGGATCCCTGGGTGGCTCAGTGGTTGAGCACCTGTCTTCAGCCCAGGGCGTGATCCTGGAGTCCTGGGATCAAGTCCCACATCGGGCTCCCTCCATGGAGCCTGCTTCTCCCTCTGCCTGTGTCTTTACCTCCCCCCCCCCCGCCCCCCCATCTCTCATAAACAAATAAATAAATAAAATCTTAAAAAAATTAGGGCACCTGACTGGCCCAGTTAGTAGAGCATGTGACTCTTGATCTTTGGGTTATGAGTTCAAGCTCCATGTTGAGCTCCAAGCCTAGAGCTTTATGTATGTATGTATATATGGATGGATAGATGGATGGATGGATGGATGGATGGATGGATGGATGGATGAGGCAGACGGAGAAGGAGAGAGAGAGAATCTTAAGCAGGCTCCATGCCCAGTTCGGAGCTCAACATGGGGCTTGATCTCACAACCCTGAGATCATAACCTGAATGGAAATCAAGAGTCTTACACTTAACCAACTGAGCCATCCAGGAGCCCCAAGGGCCTAGAGCTTACTTTAAAAGAAGGTGTATATATTTTGATAGGGTAGATAGATAGATAGATAGATAGATAGATAGATAGATAGATAAAAAGAAAAGAGGTGCCTGGCTGGCTCAGTTGATGGAGCATGCAACTCTTGATTTCAGGGTTATAAGTTTGAACCCCACGTTGGGTGTAGAAATTAAAAATAAAATCTTAAAAAATTTTAACAAAAAGAATGAAAATATTTTTCATCCTTTATTATATCCAAAGAACTGAACATGTTTTCTCATGAACATTTACTATTAACATATTTTTCTGATTATTTTGTAGGCTTATTGAATCAAGTTTGGGAAGCATTGCCACAAAGTTTAACTTCTTCATTCACAATCTTGCTCAGTTGCGTTTTTCTGGTCTTCCTTCCAATGATGAGCCCATTCTTTCATTTTCACCCAAAACATACTCGTTTAGACAAGATGGTCGAATCAAGGAAGTCTCTGTTTTCACTTACCATAAGAAATACAATCCAGATAAACATTATGTAAGTTTGGTTTTAGTATTTGTAGAGACTAATGCATGCATTACTGTTGTCTTTTCCTGGTTCCCTCACTGACTTTGCTAAATTTCCAAACATTTGTTGTTTTCAGACTTCTTTCCTCCATGGATGGTCCAAAAATAAATAAATATTTGAGGAATCCCTAATTGTTTTTTGGTATTTACTTCTTGGTAAATTTGCTCCCAAACCATGGGAGACAAATGATAATCTTCCTTTCAGAGACAAGACTTAAAGGGTAGTGCTATTTTGCTTTTTCTCTTTCCTTCAATTTGTTCTTAAAGGTAAAGCTTGCTCATTGTAACATTCAGCCTATGTAAAAGTGCATAAAGTCTTCAGTTCTCATTCCACTTTCTAGGAATGAAATATTATTAAACACACATACATATATAAAGTTCATCTTTGAACAAAAACAAGATGTTTAGTATTTCACACCACCCCTCATAGGGTAGCATTATGTTTTTCATACTTGTGCTAATATTTTTTGGGGGGAAATACTTTGCAGCACAGTCTTTAAATTTTAGACAAATTGATATTTTAGAAAGCAA
The DNA here is from genome assembly GCF_053574225.1 of Canis aureus. Lineage (NCBI taxonomy): Eukaryota > Metazoa > Chordata > Mammalia > Carnivora > Canidae > Canis > Canis aureus. Next base: position 11,153,340 of record NC_135633.1, read on the forward strand.
CTTTTTATTATTTTAATTTTCACCTATTCTGTTAGTAAATTTTTGTAAGTTTATTTAGTATTTTATTGAGTATTCCATTCTTTCCCCCAATGATTTATAATAGTATATAACATTATAATATAGGTATTATAATGCTGGTATATTTTAAATATACTAAATTTATATATATCTTTGAATTTATTTTTGGTCTTATGTAGATAAATATGACTTTTTTCTACAACAGTATTTTACTTTGTAAAGTACTGTGACTTTATAATAATTTAAATATGCAGTAAGACAAGTTTTCCCTCATCCTCCTGCTACCATAAATTTTTCCTTTCTCACTTACTCTCTTAAGTGAACTTAGTAATATGTTCATCGGAAATGTACTAAATTTATACATTTATAAATTTATACATTTCAGGATACATTTATTATATTTAAACCTGGAAATAGAAGACTTTCACTTTTTAGTTTTGTATCCATATATAAAGATATAAAGTTTTTATATCTTTACAGTGATTAATATCCTTTTAGATACAGTTAGATGTGCTATAAATACATTGACTTATGTTTGCTGTTTCCTCTCAGTGACATATATATTATGAAGTTAAAAGCACTTGGACTACACATAGAATGGTCAAGCTATAAATTTTCTGTTAGGAAAGGTGATTTTTTTTTTGTTTTTAAATCTAATGTGTTTGGGATGTGATTTCTTTTCAGATTTATGTAGTCCGAATTTTGAGGGAAGGACAGCTTGAGCCATCATTTGTGTTCCGGACTTTTGATGAATTTCAGGAACTTCACAATAAGCTCAGTATTATTTTTCCACTTTGGAAGTTACCAGGGTATGTTCCCATTTTTTCCCGGGAGATAATTTCTTACCAAGTATAGGTCAAAAGCTTTGTGTAAACATGTACTAAGTTACAATGGGCCATGTGTGACTGATTTTCCTTTGTATCACAAGGGCCTGATACCTAGACAAGGAAGAAGGCTTTGTTGGATGAATAAACAGTGAATAAATGATCAAGATCCTAAACTTAATTAAAATAGGGGATTTTCAGGTAGCCACGGTGGCGCAGCGGTTTAGCGCCGCCCGCAGCCCAGGGTGTGATCCTGGAGACCCGGGATTGAGTCCCACGTCAGGCTCTCTGCATGGAGTCTGCTTCTCCCTCTGCCTGTGTCTCTGCCTCTCTCTTTCTGTCTCTCATGATTAAATAAATAAAATCTTTAAAAAAAAAAAAAATAGGAATCCCTGGGTGGTGCAGCGGTTTAGCGCCTGCCTTTGGCCGAGGGCGCGATCCTGGAGACCCGAGATCGAATCCCACGTCGGGCTTCCGGTGCATGGAGCCTGCTTCTCCCTCTGCCTGTGTCTCTGCCTCTCTCTCTCTCTCTCTCTCTCTGTGTGTGACTATCATTTAAAAAAAAAAAAAAAAAGACTTCAGTATAAAATAAATGAATGAATGAATGAATGAATGAATGAATAAATAAATAAATAAATAAATAAATAATGAATAGAATAGGGGATTTTCTAGCTTTCTATTTCAATTATGCTTTTTTTTTTTTAAAAAAAATCATATCAGGTTAGTCAAATCATTACTTCAACTATCTTTACAATGAGATCAAGAAACTTAGCTGAAGCTTTTAATTTCTTGTCTCTATCATAGTAAGTAACATGAGATAATGGGGATCCCTGGGTGGCTCAGCGGTTTAGCGCCTGCCTTTGGCCCAGGGCACAATCCTGGAGTCCCAGGATCGAGTCCCGCATCGGGCTCCCAGCATGGAGCCTGCTTCTCCCTCCTCATGTGTCTCTGCCTCTCTCTCTCTATGTCTATCATAAATAAATAAATAAATCTTAAAAAAAAAACCACAGATAAATAATTTGGGATCTCGGTTTTAGAAAAGTCATATTTTAAATCACTGCAGAAATAATTATGCCCACTCCTCTAAAAAATAATAAGCTGAGGCATTGAGACTGTTGGTCACAATCTTAGGACTTAGTTTTGTATCTGTTACCCTTTCAAAACCCTCCAGTTTTAATGTAGTTAATGACCAATAGATTTCCTATGTCAAGTTGCTCATATATTCAGACTAGATCTCAGGAGTAGAGTCAACAAAGTGGGCATCAGAGTTTATTTGCACATCAGTCTCATTTTTCATTGCCAGCAAAATAAGCAGGTTAAGTTTACTTTGATTTGGGCCCTATGTCATTTGTGGACAGGGTATCGACATGGTGTATAGGACTAATAACAGTAGAGTAATGATTATTTTGGAGGATACACTACATATAAAATATTTGTGAATGGAGTAATCTTTAGAAAAAATAGTAGAAAATAAGTAATAAGTAGCAAAATAGCAAAACAGTATCTCTTTTGTACCAAGATTTATAAAAGGCTAACAGATACTTGAACTGTTTTATCTCCAGTACTTTGAGAAGAAATTACAAACATTTACTTTCTGGATTAAAATTCCACTTTGAATTTAAGCACATATTTTTTTAAACATAATGTATTTCTAAATAAATATTGTGCTTAATTCTATAAATATTTTCAGGTGAAATAATTTAAATCCCATTTGTTTGTGTTTTCTTTTGTAGCTTTCCTAATAGGATGGTTCTCGGCAGAACACACATAAAAGATGTAGCAGCCAAAAGGAAAATTGAGTTAAACAGTTATTTACAGAATTTGATGAGTGCTTCAACAGATGTAGCAGAGGTAACTGTCCTAATTGAAAAAAGAACATACTATTTTTTGTGATACATGATATTTTAATTTTTTTTTTTTCTCTTCTATCTTAGTGTGATCTTGTTTGTACTTTTTTCCACCCTTTACTTCGTGATGAAAAAGCTGAAGGACTAGCTAGGTCCACAGGTATGATTATCTTTTTTTTTTTAATTAATAATTCATGGCTTCCCTATGACTTGCAAGTATATAATTTCTCATTGAATGTGATAGACTGACAGTGGAGTTACTGGCTATATTCCAGTGAGAATGAGAGGAGGGTATTCCTTTTAAGCCCCTCAATTTCTGGATAAATATAATTTTCCTAATAGAATGTGATTTTTAAAGAGCCATAAATCAGGGATGCCTGGGTGGCTCAGCGGTTTAGCACCTGCCTTCGGCCAGGGTGTGATCCTGGAGTCCCAAGATCGAGTCCCATGTGGGGCTCCTTGCATGGAGCATGCTTATCCCTCTGCCTGTGTCTCTGCCTCTCTCTCTCTCTCTATGTCTCTCATGAATAAATAAAATATTAAAAAAAAAAAAACAATAAATCAGTGGCCTACTAGGTTATTTACCTTGTTCTTTCCCCACATATGATCTTGGAATTCAAGCAAAATTTTTTAGAGGGGGCACTTGAATGGCTCAGTTGGTTAATTGTCTGCCTTCAGCTCAAGTCATCATCTCAGGGTCCTGGGATTGAGCCCCACATCAGGCTCCCTGCTCACTGGGGAGTCTGCTTCTCCTTCTTCCTCTGCCCCTCCCCCTGCTTGTGTCTCACACTCTCTCAAATAATATTTTTTTTATTTTTTAAAGATTTTATTTATTTATTTATTCATGAGAGACACACAGAGACAGGGAGACAAAGGGAGAGGCAGGCTCTGTGCAAGGAGCCCAATGTGGGACTCGATCCCAGGACTCCAGGATCACACCCTGGGCCGAAGGCAGTTGCTAAACCGCTGAGCCACCCAGGGATCCCCTCAAATATTTAAAAAAAATTTTTTTAATGCCATAGTTTGTACCACTGTAAGCAAGATAAACATATTTATATTTTCAGATGCAGGTCCATTCAGTCCTACTCCAGGCCAAATTGGAGGAGCAGTGAAATTATCTGTCTCTTACCGAAATGGTACTCTTTTTATCATGGTGATGCACATCAAAGATCTTGTGAGTGATTATAAATAATGATGATTGTAGAGAAAACCTATACCTTGGTAGGAAGCATTACTGTTAAGGAAATGCTTTTCTTTATAGGTTACTGAGGATGGAGCTGACCCAAATCCATATGTCAAAACATACCTACTTCCAGATACCCATAAAACATCCAAACGTAAAACCAAAATTTCACGAAAAACTAGGAATCCAACATTCAATGAGATGGTAAGTTAAAATTGTTTCTAAAAATGTCCTAGATTTGTTCTTTTGAGCTTTTAAGTTTTAAACGCTTTAACATTTATAGGTACCAGTTACAGAACTATTTTCTGTAGTAATAGAGCTGATCAGTAGCAGTCTAGTGGTATTTAACAAAATGTTGTGGAATTAAGCCCACCATCTTTGAACCTCCCCCCTAACAATATTTTCAAAAGGTGGATGTCCAGTCTGTGCTGAAATACTTCTAGGCCATCCACTTTGTTTTGGGCAGTTCCACTCTTAGGTTGTTTTTTATACTGTGCTATAATCTTCACTCCCTGTAGTTTGCACCTGTAGGTCTGAGTTGTACTGCTTGGAACCACACGGAACTTGCTCTTTCTCCTATGTGGCAGCCCTTCAGATGACTGAAGTTCTCAAATGCCCTTCCTATTTATCCTTTTAACATCTTCACTACCTTTCCTTTTGTTTGATAAGATGTAGTTTCAAAATCATCCTCCTTCTGATTCATTTTAACCTTTCAGTAACCCATGTCAGAGTATTCTAAACTGATAGCAGTAAGCAAAGCATCAACTGAACAGGATAAAGCAAAACTGTTGACTTTGCTGAGCTACTCATGGTCAACTTACAGACTTACTCATCTGTTAAAACCTGCTAACACCTAGCTACTTTTTTAGGATAAACATTATTTGAGTATATCAACATTACATCCACACAAAAAATGTCGGGATAGAGATTTGGAAGAAAATAAATGTGGATTTTCATCAGGGTTATTTGTTAAAACCGGAGAATAGCCTTTCAGCTCTTTAAAAGCATATACAGGGATCCCTGGGTGGCGCAGTGGTTTAGCGCCTGCCTTTGGCCCAGGGCGTGATCGTGGAAACCTGGGATCGAGTCCCACGTCAGGCTCCCGGTGCATGGAGCCTGCTTCTCCCTCTGCCTGTGTCTCTGCCTCTCTCTCTCTCTCTCTCTCTCTCTCTGACTATCATAAATAAATAAAAATTTAAAAAAATAAAAATAAATAAAAGCATATACACTGTTTGGTGAAGACCAGTTGGTGTTATTCTCAAAAAGTAGTGTTGGCTTTTTTCCTAGTTAATAGTGTTGTACTTTCAAGAAATAAAACGTAGTTGGTTTTTTAATTTTTATTAGTCAAACAGAAGGACTAGATTAGAGAGATTTTTCTCAGAAGTATGATAAGGCTTTGTTAAAAAAAAAATCTAAGTGTCGAATGTGGTGTTTCAAAGAGCCTTTTAGAATTCCAGATTTGTTGTAAACTGTATCTGTAGTTGGTAAATTTGCATTGAAGTATGGATAATCATTTCATGATATATAAAATCTAACAAAAAAAGACAACAACAAAAAAACTCTAATCCTTCATTATTTGTAAAATGATAGTTATCCCCACTTGCTTCCTTCCATTCTCCTACCCAGGTCCAAGATCATCTGAAGGCATGCCGCCTCCTAATTGCTTTTCCCTTCCCCATACTTCCATCTCAGAAAATCCATGTTTTTAGTTTTTAGCCAATAATAATTTTCTAGTTTGTGCATTTCTATGTCAGACACTCAGAGGAATGATAAACCAAGACTCTTGAAATACAAAATGCACATCTAAAGTAGGAAACAAATTCCATCAGATGTGTTTGTAATCAATGTCATTAATTGTAGACTTTGACTACTGATCTCCCTTCTCCTTTTACTTGAAATAATCCAAGAAGCCAGCCAAACAAAAAATTTGTAACTTACTGTTTTCTTTTTGCCTTTGCTGTAGCTTGTGTACAGTGGATATAGCAAGGAAACCTTAAGACAGAGACAGCTTCAACTGAGTGTTCTTAGTGCAGAATCTCTGCGGGAGAATTTTTTCCTGGGTGGAGTGACCCTGCCTTTAAAGGATTTCAACTTGAGCAAAGAGACGGTTAAGTGGTATCAGCTGACGGCAGCAACCTATTTGTAAGCTAGTGAATTTCTGAGCTTTGGAAGCAAGAACAGTTATAAACGTGTATACACACATACATACTTGGGGATTTTGTATAGTATTTTTATACTTGGACAGAAATAATAAAGGTAAATGTACTTATTGCATTTCAATACATCTGTTGGACCAGTCACATAATTAACTTTTTTGAACATGTTGAAGCCATTGATGTTTTAGAGTCATTATATAGAATGCTATAAACCCTAAACTTAATATATAATAAGTCCCGACAAAGACTTTGAGTTGGTAAAGGATTTAATCCTCTCTTGATTAATTCAGAGTAATAGCTTTATAGTTTGGTCTGATAGTACTATGTCAGTTCAGCCATCTATTTTGCATTGTTTCTTACACAGACACAGCACATTTGTTTTCCTGTTTTGCACCTTTTATAGCCTTTACCACTGTGTGTGTTCACAAACACCAAAGGAAAGGAAAGGTGCAGGATATTACCAGAAAATGCAGCTGCTATTCACAGGGCCGAAAGCAAAGCACAAATAATAGATAGTTATGTTCAGAACTACTATGTAGTTTATAGAAGTAGGGGAAAATAATACTGCTTTTTTTTATCACCCATGTCTTTAAAACCTTTTTCAGAATAAGTGCCAATCACTGAAGTTGTAAATAGTGGTGCCTTAACTTCATATGCTTCCCTGGCACTTCATTCTGATCTTTTCCTGACTTGATAAATAATGAGTAAGTAGTTTTCACTCATTTTCAATTTCAAGTAACTAAAGAATTATGTACATTTACTAATGTTTTTCCCATTGAAAGATCATTTTTTCTACTTCTCATGTTTTTGTTGCCCCGTAACTGAATGAGAGTCATCGATGTAACTGTATGCTAAATGCCATCATTCCATTATAATCCTCCATTTACTTCCAGGAGTGTGACTTGAACTTTGGTAATCCACCTCCATGTATCTGTACTCCACTTTCTCATTAAGCAAGTGAAAATTGTTCACTCGTGTACCCATTCCTATTTGGTAGAAGAACTCCATGAATAGGGCAGACTCTTCACAGGAGGCCCAGGACAAGAATTCTAGGGTCCAGACTGAATTTTATTGTAGACTTTCATAGCAAAGTTTGTCTTGTAAGCCGTCTTACTTATATTTGTAAACATTATACATTGACATGAATTAATTTCCTTAATATAATGGAATTTAGAATCATAAGAGACATGATTGAAATTATTCTACAGTAACCATTAAGGATAAGATTCATTTTTATTCTTCGTTCCACTGCACACATACATAATTTTGTGTTTAGTTTGAATAAATGTTTATATATTCTCTTGCCTAGAATATAATTTAAGACACTTTTGTAAATGGTAATAGAGATTGTAGTAATCTAGTTGCTATGAGGTAACTGACACAATATGCAATGAAGAATACCAACAGAGAAAGGACAATCTCTAATTCAGTTGACCATAACATAATTTTTATGAACTGTGCAGATATTTAATGTAAATGGTAAAACCTACAGAGCAGAAATAGAATAGTTGAGGATGTATCAGTGGGATAGGTTTAAAACACACACACACACACACACACACACACACACACTTGAAATTTTTGGTGCCTAACACTAATGGTCCATTTGTAGGAAACCCCGTTAGTATGATATATGAATGTCTTTTTTTTTTTAACGTTAAAATGTGTTGTCTATTTAATAATTTAATTAAAATGCAAATCAAGCACCACCATTTATTTACTTTTTCCACATCCAGTTAACATTTCCTTAAAGTGTATAAGTACTTTTCAGATATAAATAAGTGCTAGATATTACCACTTAAGCTTTTGAGATCTAATTCCATTCCATGAGTTGTCATTTAGCCATTGGGGGAAAAAAAAGAAAAAAGTAAAAAAGGCAAAAAAAAAAAACCTTGTCTTGGCAAAAGGTTATTGTTATTTGGTCACAGTGTGTACTGCCTATTTGCAGTCTGTTAACAGCAGTGTGTCTTTTAGCACATATAATAGAACTAGAAAATGTGATGTCACTTTTTCAATTATAAGAAATCTGTATTTCTTACCTAAAAATGTATATTATGACTAATACTGTACAGTTAATCAGTCAGGACAAGTGGTAATGTTTTTCTTAATTTAACTCATTTTGTGCCTTCTTTGGTCATTAAAAAAATACACACATATTTTACATATATTTTAATATAAGTTATTTCTTTGTAAAACGCTAATATTCTGCCCTTACCAAAAAAAAAAAAAAAGAAAAGAAAAGAAAAAGGGACAGAGGCGCCTCTTTGCACTACTACTTTAAGTAGACTTTAAATCAGTTTTTTTTAAACATTTTTTTTAAAGCTTGCATTAAAGTAAATCTGAAGCAAAAGTTTGAACAAACTGGCCAAGACACTAATTTTTATGTATAATCACAATGTTTTATACCTGTCTTTACTGAGAAAAAATAATTATGCTACATACAAGTCCTGCCCTAGAATTCTTTCCTCTTGCAGTGTTTTGGGATTTGAAAATAATGGTTTATTCCGAGAACCTATTATTCTCTCTACTGAGGAACCCAATGTAGAACTTGCACTGACATTTTATTGCTGCCTTTATAAAAATCTATAGGTAGTTAACTGTTAAGGCATGTATGATCTTTGATAAAGTGTTCTTTTATCTTTTCAGATTAAAGTTGTATAAAAGTTTCAATATCTTGCCTTAAATTGGTTAACTATTCTTTCTAGGATTCAAGTATTGTGGCATTTTAAAAAATATATCCAATTTTGATACTTAGACTTCAGGTCAAAATGGACTAAAAGCCCCACTACCATAATCCATGGATTTACTTACATACCGTTTGATTAGCAGTGCAAATAGGAATGAATATGGCAAGTAGTCTCATCTATAAGAACCAAATACTTTAATTATATTAAGGTAGTGAGTAAAGATGTATAATATTTTTATTAATACCTTGAATATATTCAGTGGATTGAATGTGACTTCATAACTGTACTACGATTGTATTAAAATATTTCTGGAATAAAGGAATTCTGCTGTCATTTCTTTCTTCATCAACGTATTAACATTTTTATTTCTAAACTTTGATATGAGCTCAGGGAGCCTGCTGGCTCAGTAGAGCATGCAACTCTTGATCTTGGGGTCGTACATTCGAGCCCCTCATTGGGCATAGAGTTTACTTAAATTTTAAAAATTTTAAAAATAAACTTTGATATGAGCTCACTGCGTATCTCACCCAGGAGGTTTTTTTTTTTTTTTTTTTTAATTTTTATTTATTTATGATAGTCACAGAGAGAGAGGCAGAGACACAGGCAGAGGGAGAAGCAGGCTCCATGCACCGGGAGCCCGATGTGGGATTCGATCCCGGGTCTCCAGGATCGCGCCCTAGGCCAAAGGCAGGCGCTAAACTGCTGCGCCACCCAGGGATCCCCCAGGAGTTTATTAGGTTCAAAAATCCTGAATTTCAAAACTGGCCTATCAGTTGCTCCTAACAATGATAAATCTGACTTCTATCCTGTGATTCTTTGAAACCAAGCCATAGTTCTGGATTGCCACTTTGCCCCATCACCATTTCATATGGTTGGATGCAATATTTCCAGACTTCTGTAAGTATGGTCCCTCGCCCTGGTGGTTTATTTAAATATTAAATAGGGGATCCCTGGGTGGCGCAGCGGTTTGGCGCCTGCCTTTGGCCCAGGGCGCGATCCTGGAGACCCGGGATCGAATCCCACATGGGCTCCCGGTGCATGGAGCCTGCTTCTCCCTCTGCCTATGTCTCTGCCCCTCTCTCTCTCTCTCTCTCTCTCTCTCTCTCTCTCTCTGTGACTATCATAAATAAATAAAAATTAAAAAAAAAATTAAATAGTATATAGTAAGAGCATGTTCTATATCTATCTACAGAACAGAGAATTGTAGATTCTTCTGATATCTTACCTCCATCCTGGAATGATACCAGCGTGCGGCTATGGTTCTCAGACCCTAAAGAAAAAAACCCTTTATTTCATCCTTTTTTGAAATACTTTATCATGCAAATTTTAGACATATACAAAATTAGACAACAGTGTAATGAACTCCATGAATGAATCCATCACATACCTTCAATAGTTATTACCTTAGGGCTAATCTTATTGTATCCATATTAGCTAGGATGGGCCTAGGTATAAAATAAAAATCATTATTTTTTTTGGATTCTTTATTCTTGAATCTTCAGTCCTGAATAATTTATTATGACTTTCTCTTCAGTTAACTCTCGCTTCAACTGTTTACCTCATCCACTCAGTTTTTAATTTTGGTTGTTGTATTTTTTTTTCTATAACAACTATTTGGTTATTTTTGCTTGCATCATGATCCAGGAAAGAAACAAGACTGCCACCATCAATGGGGGGAGAGATTTTTTTCAACAAATGCTGCTGGGATAATTAATTACACGCAAAAGAATGAAGTGTAGGACTATCAACACTATATACAAAGATTTAAAATACATCAAAGAACTATACATAGCTAAAATTATTAAACTCTTAAAGCATAGGTGTACAACTTTGTAGCCTTGGATTAGACGAGTATTTCTTAAGGATGAGACGAAAAGCCCAACTAACAAAAGGAAAATAGATAAATTGGCTCATCAAGATTAAAAACTTTTGTGCCTCGGGATGTCTGGGTGGCTCAGCGGTTGAGCCTCTGCCTTCAGTTGAGGGGGTGATCCTGGAATCCTGGGATCGAGGCCCGCGTCGGGCTCCCTGCATGGAGACTGCCTCTCCCTCTGCCTAGGTCTCTGCCTCTCTCTCTCTTTCTCTCATGAATAAATAAATAAAATCTTTTAAAAAAATTTTTTGTGTTCCTCAAAGGACACTATCAAGGTAAAAAGCTCACCAAATGAGAATACTTGCAGATTATATGTCTGATAAGACTCTGGTATCCAGAGTATTAAAAGAACTCTGAAACTCAGTAATAGAAAGCTAACCCAATTTAAAAATGGGCAAAGAACTTTAAATAGACATTTCTTCGGGATCCCTGGGTGGCGCAGCGGTTTAGCGCCTGCCTTTGGCCCAGGGCGCGATCCTGGAGACCCGGGATCGAATCCCACATCGGGCTCCTAGTGCATGGAGCCTGCTTCTCCCTCTGCCTGTGTCTGCCTCTCTCTATCTCTCTCTCTGTGTGACTATCATAAATAAATAAAAATTTAAAAAAAAATAGACATTTCTTCAAAATGACCATCACATGAGAAGATGCTCAACATTATTAGTCATTAGGGAAATGCAAATCAAGATGAAGTGATACCAGGACACCTGGGTGGCTCAGCGGTTGAGCGTCTGCCTTAGGCTCAGGGCATGATCCTGGAGTCCCAGGATCGAGTCCCACATCGAGCTCTGCGTGGAGCCTGCTTCTCCCTCTGCCTATGTCTCTGCCTCTCTCTCATGAATAAGTGAATAAAATCTTAAAAACTATAAGATACCAATTTATACACACTAGGACAGCTAGAAATTTTAAAAAGTGGAGTGTTCGCTTTGGCAGCACATACACTAAAAAAAAGTGTGGAGAATCTCAAGCCCTCCTCCCTACATTTCTGATGGGAATGTAAAGTGCAGCTGATATACAAAACATCTGGCAGTTGTCAGAAAAGTTACCCTATGACCTGGCAATTCATTATATATATATATATATAGATAATTTGCAAGAGAACTGAAAACAGGTACTCTGATACTTGTACCCAAGTGTTCATAGCATTATTCATAATGGCCAAATAGTCGAAATAGGCCAAATGTGCATCAACTGATGAATGAGTAATTAAAATGTGGTATAGCCATACAGTGGAATACTATTTGGCCATATAAAGTTCTGAAGCACTAGGGCACTTGGCTGGCTCAGTCATTGGAGCATGTGACTCTTGATCTCAAGGTTGTGAGTTCAAGCCCCACACTGGGCATGGAGCCTACTTGAAAAACAAAAAACACGGGCAGCCCCGGTGGTGCAGCGGTTTAGCGCCGCCTGCAGCCCAGGGCGTGATCCCGGGTCAGATCCTGGATGGAGTCCCACATCAGGCTCCCTGCATGGTGCCTGCCTCTCTCTCTCTATCTGTGTCTCTATGAATAAATAAATAAAATCTTAAAAAAAAAAAAAAACACTGATAGATGGGCAGCCCCGGTGGCCCAGAGGTTTAGCACCGCCTTTGGCCCAGGGTGTGATCCAGGATGGAGTCCCACATCAGGCTCCCTGTATGGAGCCTGCTTCTTCCCGCCTGTGTCTCTGCCTCTCTGTGTCTGTCATGAATAAATAAGTAAAATCTTTTTTTTTTTTTAAGATTTATTTATTTATTCATGAGACACAGGCAGAGACACAGGCAGAGGGAGAAGCAGGCTCCATGCAGGGAGCCCGATATGGGACTTGATCCCAGGACTCCAGGATCATGCCCTGGGTGGAAGGCAGGTGCTAAACCACTGAGCCACCCAGGGATCCCCAATAAATAAAATCTTAAAAAAAAAAAAAAACACTGATAAATGCTACAATATGGATGAACCTTGAAAAATACTATGATAGGAAACCACACACAAAAGGCCACATATTGTATGATTCAATTTATATGGAATCTCCAGGACAGGCAAACCCATAGAGACAATACAAAATAGTCCTTGTCAAGGCCTGTGGGGAGACTGGAGAGTAATTGCTTAGAGAGTACAAGGCTTTTGGGGGTGATGAAGACTGGAATTAGTGGTGATGGTTGCAGCATGCTGTGAAAATACTAAGGCACTGAATTGTACACTTTAAAATGGTTAAAATAACAAACTTTAGGGCATGTGAATTTTACCTCAAAGAAAGATGTCTTAGAATCCTGGGGCAGGGGCACATTGGATGGCTCAGCGGTTGAGCAGCAGCCTTTGGCTCAGCTTGTGATCCTGGAGACCTGGGATCGAGTCCCACATCGGGCTCCCTGCAAGGAGCCTGTTTCTCCCTCTGCCTGTGTCTCTGCCTCTCTGTGTGTCTCATGAATAAATAAAGAAAATCTTAAAAAAAAAAAAAAAAAAAGACTCCTGGGGCACCTGGGTAGCTTAGTTAAGCATCTGCATTTGGCTCAAGTCATGATTCCAGGGGCCTGGTATGAGCTCCACATTCGACTCCCTGCTTCTCAGGGAGCCTGCTTCTTTCCCTGCTGTTCCTCTTGCGTGTGCTCTCTCTCAAATAAAATCTTTTTCTTTTTTAAAGATGTATTTTTTTTATTTATTTATGATAGACCTAGAGAGAGAGAGAAAGAGGCAGAGACACAGGCAGAGGGAGAAGCAGGCTCCATGCCGGGAGCCCGACGCGGGACTCGATCCCGGGACTCCAGGATCCCGCTCTGGGCCAAAGGCAGGTGCGAAACCACTGAGCCACCCAGGGATCCCTAAAATCTTAAAAATAAATAAAGTTTAAACCTGCAGGAGGAGTGCTAGGAAAATGTCACAGGTTTGTATATTGTGAAGATAATAGGATGTTTTGTCGGAAAGGAGGATAACTTTAGATGGTCTTCAGGGAAGGCTCTTTCTTTTCTTTCATAAGAAAAAGAAGGGGGTGCCTGGGTGGCTCAGCGGTGGAACATCTGTCTTTGGCTCGGATCGTGATCCCCGAGTCCCGGGGTCCAGTCCGGCATTGGGCTTCCTGCATGGAGCCTGTTTCTTCCTCTGCTTATGTCTCTGCCTTTTTCTGTATCTCTCATGAATAAATTTAAAAATCTTAAAAAAAAAAAAAAGTGCAACCAGGGGGAGAGGGAGAAGCAGGCTCCTCACTGAGCAAGGAGTCCAATGTGGGCCTCAATCCCAGGACCCTGGGGATGCCAGGGTGGCTCAGGGTGTGATCCTGGAGTCCGGGGATTGAGTCCTGCATGGGGCTCCCTGCTTGGAGCCTGCTTCTCCCTCGGCCTGTGTCTTTGCCTGTCTTTCATGAATAAATAAAATATTTTTTTAATTTTTATTTATTTATGATAATCAGAGAGAGAGAGGCAGAGACACAGGCCGAGGGAGAAGGAGGCTCCCTGCGGGGGGCTCGATTCCAGGACCCGGGGATCACGACCTGAGCCAGAGGCAGACGCTCCACCCCTGAGCCACGCGGGCGCCCCTTGAATGGAATTCCTGATGCTTTAGAAGAAAATCGCTCATCAGTGATTGGCTGAAGGAGTAACAGCAGAGGTGGCTGTTTTGGTCCGTGGGAGTTCTCTACGTCTCCGCGGTTATTTTGAACACTGATACCCTGATTTCCCTGCGTCCCCCTTCCCGGGGCCAGCTGCGCTTTGAGCAAAGCCCTTCACTGCCGCGTCTCCCAGCTCCTCGCACGCACGGGCGCCGAGTCCGCGTGGTAAGGAGTTTCAGCCGCAGCTCCGCCTTGCCGGGCCGGACGCACGTGCTTCTGCGGTCTCCTCCCCCACAGCCCTCCCCCCGCACAGCCGGCCGGGCCCTCGCTGCCCGGCTTTGCGAGCTCCGCGCTGGGGCCCGCGGCTCCCGGAGGAGCCGCCCCACACAGCGCCCGGCGCAGCCCAGCGCCTCCCCGCCCGCTGCAGGGGAAAGGTGAAAGCTTCCCAGGTGGAGGGGGAGGTCCTCCAGGGCCTGGTTCAAAATCCTGGGTTCTTCTCTGGGGCCAAAGAGCTTAAATCAGGAGCGGAAATAAGAGGTGGTCGCGGTGGCCGGCGGTAAGGACCACGACTTCCAGTGCAGCGCCTGTCACCGCGGGATTGCACCTGTGCATCCACGACCTGCAGGCGCGGCCTCTGCGGTGGCCAGTGCCACCACCAGGCCTGGCGCTGCTGCACGAATGAACACCTGTGCATGGCTGAGCTTCAGGCGCTCAAATTCGCTGAGCGGCGGCGGCGCACGCTGGGACCAAATTGCCCACGCTCCCTCCCAGGTCGGGACTCGAACCTGCACGAATATAAGCGCAGGCAGCTCCTCCCGAAAGTGCGCGGGCAGCGGGCTTAACCTCGCGCGCCGGCCCCGAGGCTCCTCGAAGCCCTGATGCATGCCGGGATGTGTAGTCCTGGGCACCGAGGGATCTTGCAGGGCGACGCCGAAATGCATCTCGGGATGTGCAGCCCCCGTTCGCCCGGGGGGCCGCGCGGCGTAGCTCCGCCCCCTGCGCGCGAGGAGCGCGGACGTGTGTGAGGTCACTTCCTGCGTGGCGGGTGGCTTCCGGCGGCGTCCCGACCCTCGCTCTCTTTTCCGCCGCCATCATGGGTCGCATGCACGCTCCCGGGTGAGCTCGGGTTTCTGAGCGGGTTGCAGGGCTGGGCCGCGGGGCGCGGGGTGTGGGGGGAAGGAGGGCGTGTGGGCGGCGAGCGGAGAGGAGGCTGTTCTAGGCCGTGGTGGCACTGAGCAGCGCCTCATCCCGAGACCGTTTCCCTTCCCAGGAAGGGCCTGTCCCAGTCGGCTCTGCCCTACCGCCGCAGCGTCCCCACCGTAAGTAGCGTGCGGGACCCGGGAGGCGGCGGGGCGGGGGGGGGGGGGCTGCCCTCCGGCCGTCGGGAGGACGGGTGCCGGGCCCCTCACGTGTGCCTGGGGGGCGCCGCTGGGCGCCGGGGCCGTCCGCGCTGTCCCGGCCTAAGGCCAGGTTCTCTTGCGTCCACAGTGGCTGAAGCTGACGTCCGACGACGTGAAGGAGCAGATCTACAAACTGGCCAAGAAGGGTCTGACTCCCTCGCAGATCGGTGGGTGTGTGCGCGCGTCACGCGGCCCCTCGCGCCTGCCCTCGTGTAACCTGCGGGGGAAGCCGCTGGCGGTGAAGGTGCCGCGGCCGTGCTGAGAGAGCCTTTCGGTCGTGTCCCTGGCGTTCCCGCTGCTGGCCCAGGCCTGCCGTTCATTTGTGGGACTCTCGAGTTCCTTATTTGGCATTAGGGAAAATTACTAAAAAATGGTCGCAAAGAAAATATTTTTTAAGCGTCTTCTTTATTCACGAGAAACACAGAGAGAGTCAGGCTCCATGCGGGGACCCCGATGTGGGACTCGGTCCCGGGTCTCCAGGATCACGCCCTGAGCCAAAGGCAGACGCTGAGCCGCTGAGCTACCCGGGCTGCCCTGGTCGCCAAAATTAAAGGGGTATTTGCTGTGGGCTAGGCGCTCTCCCTGCTGAATGGTCCTACCCATTTTACCGCTCTCCTTTAGTTCGGACAGCTGCACGTCCAAGTAACTGAAGTTCTGTCCATCTTACAGTTGGGGAGGTTGAGGCACGGTGCAGCTCTACACAACTAGACCCAGAGCACGCAGCTGTTGGGTGGAGGAGTTGGGATTGGCGACTCCGTGCTTGTCACGCCCTCACGTTGCGATTTGAACCTCAGTTGTGGGTAGTTTTGTGCACGTGGTTTCATTCAGCAGAGGTTTGCCTGCTGTGTGGTTCTGGACCCTGAGAATACCCTGGTCAGGAGAAGGGCAAAACGTGTGGTCTCTTTGAGCTTATGTAATCTAGCGGAGGCATCACGCGCTGTAGGAAATCCTAGACTGTCAAGTATTTAGAAAGTGCTGTTTCGAGGTTAAAATACCACACTTAAAAAAAGTTTTTACAAGAACGTCTGATAGAATTTCTCCATTCATTCATTCGTTCATGGGAGACAGGCAGAGGGAGAGGCAGGCTCCCCACAGGGAGCCCCATGTGGAACTTGATACTGGACCCCAGGATCACACCTTGAGCCAAAGGCAGATGCTCAACCGCTGAGCCACCCAGGCGTCTCCTGATGGAATTTCTAAACGTTATGGTTTTGATTATTGAGCAAATACATATAGAGGAATCACATTGATTTCTTTGGTGGCCTATCATCCAGCAAGTTCGCTATGATGATGTTCTTCCAACATTTGAGGTTTTCTTCGTAAGGGTTTTTCTTTCTTTCTTTTTTTAAGATTTTATTTATTCATGAGAGACCCAGGGGGCGGGGTGGGGGCAGAGACACAGGCAGAGGGAGAAGCAGGCTCCCTGCAGGGACCCCAGGATCACGCCCTGGGCTGAATGCAGATGCTTAACCGCCAAGCCACCCAGGCATCCCAAGGGTTTTTCTTAGTATTCGGTAAACCAGCCTTGGGTATCTGAGTGAACCTTGCACCCATTTTCATGTTTGTTTCTGTGACCTATAAGTAATCCCATTATACGGAGGAAAACTTGGGAGAATGACCTGGTCTCAGAACCTTGACATTGCATGTTTCAGTTGTGTGTTTGGTAGAGGACTTTAAATTACTCCTTTTTCAGGTGTGATCCTGAGAGACTCCCATGGTGTTGCACAAGTACGTTTTGTGACAGGCAATAAAATCTTGAGAATTCTTAAGTCCAAGGGACTTGCACCTGATCTCCCTGAGGATCTGTACCATTTGATTAAGAAAGCTGTTGCTGTTCGAAAGCATCTTGAGAGGAACAGAAAGGTAAGAGACTAGAACCGCTTATATGAACTTATTTCAGTAAGGTGTAATGCATCTAATGTGAACTACTTAAAGAGCCTTAAAGCACAAACTTGTTACACTTAGGTTGCTTTGAAATAAAAATTATAACAGAAGAAATTGGGGTTGGGGCCTGCTTTGGCTATGCTATGTGCTGTATATTCAGTTGGTTGAAAATGTGTTTATTTGCAGAATTTGTACCTCATTCATGTTGGGGTTTCTGGAAGCCTTAAATTCCCTTAGGGACTCGCTCTAGCCTCATGAACCGTAGTCTGTGATTCTATTATAGGGCATTGGGTATTTTCATTAGAGTGCATGGTATTTGCATTCTTTTGTTAAAATAATATTTGGTAATGTTGTAAGTAGTTTTAATTCCATCAATTTTTATTTTTAGGATAAGGATGCCAAATTCCGACTGATTCTGATTGAGAGCCGTATTCACCGATTGGCTCGATATTATAAAACCAAAAGAGTCCTCCCTCCCAATTGGAAATAGTAAGTATTAACCTTTTTGGTTAATAAGAACAGATGTTAGCCATATAGTAAATACAGTAGCAACTGTAGTAAAAGGCCTGTTGGTAAATGTTTTAGCCCCTGCTCTGCAGTTAGCTACTCTTTTAACTCTGCCATTGAAGGAGGAATACATCCATAAACAATGCATAAACAGGCATGGCTGTGGTCCATTGAAACTTTATTTACAAAGACAAGCAAAGGGTCCTATTTTGCAGAGCCCTGATTTAAAACATGAATAAGCCCTTTGAATCATTCTAGACCATAAAGTTTCAGTTCATACCTCTGCTCCCTGTGTTGTCTTCAGTTTTGCATAGATTACTCGCTATAATGATTAATTTCCAAACATTAATTTTTCACCAGTTTTTCCTTAATGTTTGGTCAGTTCTTCCTTAGATGAGTGAGGATCTTCATGTCTTATGCTTCAACACAATAAGCTAATTCAGGAACTTAGTGCATTTTACATATTTGTGGTTTATTTTAGCTGTTTGGAAATAGCTCCATAGGTGTGAGAGTCTCAATGAATATGGAGGACCTATTTTAATCCAGCTCTTCCCCCTTTTTTCCTTTTCAGCGAGTCATCCACAGCCTCTGCCCTGGTCGCATAAATTTGGCTATGTACTCAAGCAATAAAATCATTGTCTACTAGAAGCATATGTTGTATTTCTTTACCTAAAAAAACATGCCGATTCACGTATGTTGATCTTTTTTGATGTGGAAGTGTTTTAGCACAGTAAGTGTGTGATTCTACAGAAAGCAATATCTTTTTTAAGATTTTATTTATTTGGAGAGCATAGCATGAGCAGACCGGGAGAAGCAAGGCTCCTCAGTGAGTGGGGAGCCCAACATTGGGCTCAACCCCATGACCTTGAGATCATGACCTGAACTGAAGGCAGACCCCTAACCAGCTGAGCCACTCGGCTACTCCATTTCTAAGAATTCTTTTTTTTTTTTTAACTTTTTTTTAGAGATTTTATTTATTTATTCATGAGAGAGAGGCAGAGACACAGGCAGAGGGAGAAGTAGGCTCCATACAGGGAGCCTGACGTGGGACTCGATCCTGGGTCTCCAGGATCAGGCTCTGGGCTGAAGGCGGTGCTAAACCCCTGAGCCACCGGGGCTGCCCCTTTTCTAAGAATTCTTTCTTTCTTTCTTTTTTCTTTCTTTCTTTTTTTTTTTTTTTTTTAAGATTTTATTTATTTTTTTCATGAGAGACAGAGACACAGGCAGAGGGAGAAGCAAGCTCCACACAGGGAGCCCGATGCAGGACTCGATCCCGGGACTCCAGGATCACACCCTGGGCTGAAGGCTGGCGCCAAACCGCTGAGCCACCCAGGGATCCCCTCTAAGAATTATTAATACATTTAATGTTAATCCTAAGGTAGGCCTGTGGTCAATGTCCTCCAGGTAGTGTATGCCGTCAGAAAGTTCCTCTGCAGAAGGAGCATCTTGAGTATGGAGGGACCTCAGGAGGAACTGATATTTGACCCCACTCTTGCTGGTGATGCTTAAAGATGAAGAAGGAATTTAGGTAACAGCAAGCACAGTTCCATCTGGAGCAGAGGAAAGCAGAACTGTCAGATGAACTCAGGTCGCTGAGCCTCACAACACAACTCTTGGATGGCTTAAAACAAAATGGATTCACGTGGATTCTTAAAGAATACTTAATTCTTAAAACAACCTAATGAGGTATGTAGGTATCCCTGTTTAAAAGAGGAAGGTGTTGGGACACCTGGGTGGCTCAGCCGTTGAGCGTCTGCCTTTGACTTGGCGTGATCCCAGGGTCTGGGATCAAGCCCCACATCAGGCGCCTGCGTGGAGCCTGTTTCTCCCTCCGCCTGTGTCTTTGCCTCTCTCTCTCTCGGTCTATCTCATGAATAAATAAAATCTTTAAAAAGGGGGGGAAGGTCTTGAACAACAAGTAAGTTGTTGATGAGTATGAGACCATAAGCTGGAAGGCTAGCTGGTTTACAAAGCCACACATTTCCTTCAGACTTGAGTAAAAAAACAGGCTATTTTTATGTACTGCCTGTTTTCCAAGTGTATCAGTTGAATAAACACATTTAATAAGCTTTTTACTTAAGCTTTACCCTAAGCAATAATCAAAGTTGTGTTTGAAATCACCATGAGGCAAAGTCCCTTGTTTTAAGAGAACAGGATTAACTAGCATTGATGGCCTTTTGAGTGCTTTTCTCTTGGTGTACAGACACCAAGTGACTTAACCTTATTCCTTAGAGCACTTCATATCTTCACCTGCCCAGCACTGTGGGTATACAAGCTGACTCCGTCCCCTTCCTAATGAGCTCACAAACAGTGGGAAACCATGTTTCCATATTCTACCCCATCCTTACCTGGGGTTAGATTTTTTTAATCCCTGTGTTTTTGTCTTTAAAGATTTCGTTTATTTATTCATGAGAGACATAGGCAGAGGGAGAAGCAGGCCCCATGCAGGATCCCAGCGTGGGACCGATGGCAGCACCCCAGGATCATGCCCTGAGCCAAAGGCCAATGCGTTTAACCACTGAGCCACCCAGGCGTCCCTGTATTCATGTTTTAATCAAAATATTTAATCAAATATCAAAATATTTAATCAAATATCATCAGCTATCATAAACCAAGAAACTGATAATAGGACAAACATCTCTAAGGGTAATGGACAAGTAAGACAAGCTAACTCAGCCTGGTTTTTTGCAATCACTAGGTAGCTAGGTAAATGTTAAGTATTGATGGTTCTGGACCAAAAACTAGTGAATAGTTCGTGGGGTGCAGCCCCGGTGGCACAGCAGTTTAGTGCTGCCCGCAGCCCAGGGTGTGATCCTGGAGACCCAGGATCGAGTCCCACATCGGGCTTCCTGCATGGAGCCTGCTTCTCCCTCTGCCTGTGTCTCTGCCTCTCGCTCTCTCTGAATGAATAAATAAATAAATCTTAAAAAAAAAATTTCATGGGGCATTTGTTGTTTCGAAGCGTTATCTAGGGTTTTTTTTTTTTTTTAAGATTTTTATTTGAGAGAGCAGGAGGACGGGCAGAGGGAGAAGCAGACTTCTGGCTGAGCAGGGAGCCCAAAGTGTGGGAGGGGGGAAATCCAATGTGGGGCTCAGTCCCAGGACCTTGAGATCATGACCTGCGCTGAAAGCAGCTGCTTAAACTGATCCAGCCCCTCAGGTTTGATCTCAGGGTTGTGAGTTCAAGCCCCAACATGGGGCTTGCATATTTGTGGTCCTTGCCATCAAGGAAACTTACTGTGAATATTGAATATGACCACATGTAGGAGGTTTTTAATACCTTAAAAAACTAGTATGCTTGATAGTAAATAAAACTTAAAAACATTTCCAATCCTTAAGTAGTGGGGAGAGAGGGGTCAACTTGGTTTTCAGCAACAGCCCTGTCACTTAAAGGCTGTGGGGGTAAAATCTCAAGAATCTAAGTTATTGTGAGGATTACATGAGGTACTTAATACATGGTGGTAGTTAAATCATGTCAGCGAGCAACTTTGGTGAACCTCCCTCCAGGTAACTACCCGTTGGGATATTTTTGTACGTGGGCATCATACTACATATGTCATTCCGTTGTTCTTTACTGGTTCTGTCCAGGTTTTGGTATTACAGGTGTCACCAACTGTACTTTGCTTTGTAGTTGTCTGGAGATCAACTCACAGGAGTGGGAACTTTGGCACATGTATTTTATATTTTTGTATATATATTGTGAAAAA
The DNA here is from genome assembly GCF_053574225.1 of Canis aureus. Lineage (NCBI taxonomy): Eukaryota > Metazoa > Chordata > Mammalia > Carnivora > Canidae > Canis > Canis aureus. The sequence goes on from NC_135633.1 coordinate 11,174,942, forward strand.
TGGCATTTCAACAGTATAAAGTTAGCAAGAAGTACATGAGAATGTCATTTCTTCACATCCTTTCAAAATTGGTTTTAAGAGAATGATACTGTTTTTATTTTTATTGTTTTACTTATTTGAGTAAAGAGTGTCTTATGTTTCCTTTTTGTGAGCTGCCTGTTCATGGCTTATACCAGTTTTTCTCAGAACATTGTTATTCTTAACCCTTTATCATGTTACAAATATTTTTCCCATTTTTTTCTGTCTTTTCATCTTTAGAAGTTTTAAGAATTTTATTGATGCTGTCCCTAATGATTTTTCTTATGTTTTTAAAAAATGGATCAGTCTAATTGTTTTTTTTTTTCTGCTTCCCCTTCTGTGAATATGGTCTTCATCTGTCTTTTACACTTAGACATTTATTCTTTCTTCATAAACAAAAGTTTCCATATGCTTTTTCTTTGTAACAGTTTTTCTGACACAGTTGGAATCAGCATATGCATGTTATTTGTCCAAATCTACCCATATGTGAACAGCTAGGGTTTGAAGGTTTCCTTCAACAACTGTTCTCTTCATTTAAAACTCATCTTTGTGATGCTTGGCTGGTTCAGTCGGCAAAGCATGCAACCCTTGATATCAGGGTTCTCAGGTTGAGCCCCATAGAGTTTGCTTAAAAAGGAAGGTGAGGGCAGCCCTGGTGGCGCAGCGGTTTGGCGCCGCCTGCAGCCTGGGTTGTGATCCTGGGGACCCGGGATTGAGTCCCACATCGGGCTCCCTGCATGGAGCCTGCTTCTCCCTCTCCCTGTGTCTCTGCCTCTCTCCCTCTGTGTCTATGAATAAATAAATAAAATATAAAAAAAAAAAAAAGGAAGGTGAACACCTGTCGCTTGAAGGGAAAAGGACTTTTAAGTTTTTTTTTTTAAACGTGCCCCCCCTTAACTATTCTTTAATCAAATTTATGCATATATGTGGTTTTAGAAGTATCATTTTACAAGACAGCTAAAAATAGTCTCTCCCCTTTCACAGTCTGAAGTCTAGGGCAGACTTTTTTTAAAGATTTTATTTGTGAGAGAGGCAGAGACACAAGGCAGAGGGAGAAGCAGGCTCCCTGTGGGGAGCCCAATGCCTCACTTGATTCCAGGACCCGGGGGTCACCCTGAACCAAAGGCAGCAGCTCAACCACTGAGCCTCCCAGGTGCCCCTAGGGCAACCACTTTAAACTCCTAGCTGTTTTTCTGACCTACATTATGCCTTCTTGTTTAACATTCCTTTTTTTGTTTAAATTGAGGTAAAATTCACAATGTAAAATTCATCATTTTATTTTTTTTTATAATTTTTTTTTTTTTTTTTAATTTATGATAGAGAGAGAGAGAGAGAGGCAGAGACACAGGCAGAGGGAGAAGCAGGCCCCATGCACCGGGAGCCCGACGTGGGATTCGATCCCGGGTCTCCAGGATCGCGCCCTGGGCCAAAGGCAGGCGCCAAACCGCTGCGCCACCCAGGGATCCCAAAATTCATCATTTTAAAGTGAAAAGTTCAGTGGCAATACATTTTTAAAAATATCGTACAACCACCACCTCGTCTAGTTCCAAAATGTTTATATCACCCCAAAATAAAACCATACTCAAAAAGGCAGTTACTGGGGAGCCTGGGTGGCTCAGTTGCTTAAGCATCAGCCTTTAGCTCAGGTCATGATCCCTGGGTCCTGGGATTGGGCCCCACATCGGGCTCCCTGCTCTGGGGGGAGCCTGTTTCTCTCTCCCTCTGCCTACCTCTGCCCCTACTTGCTTGCTCAGTCTGTCAAATAAGTAAAATCTTAAAAAAAAAAAAAAAAAAGGCAGTTCCTTATTCTCCTCCTCACCTTGCCCCTGGCAACCACTAGTCTGCTTTCTGTTCCCATGGATTTACCTATTCTGGATATTTCATATAAATGGAATCATGTAATATGTGACCTTTTATGTCTGGCTTTCACTTAGTATGATGTGAGTAGCATGTCAGTACTTTTTAGCTAAATAATATCCCACTGCATATAAGCATAATTTATGCATTTACTTGTTTGGATTTCTACCTTTTGGTTATTTCAAATGGTGCTGCAATAAACATTTATGGTCATTCACTTGTTTGAATCCCTGTTTTCAGTTCTTTGGGATACACACTTAAAAAGTGGAGTTGTGGGCAGCCCCAGTGGCTCAGCAGTCTAGCACCTGCCTTCGGCCCAGGATGTGATCCTGGAGACCGGGGATTGAGTCCCACGTCAGGCTCCGTGCACAGAGCCTGCTTCTCCCTCTGCCTGTGTCTCTGCCTCTCTTTGTCTTTCTTTTTTTTTTTTTTTTTTTCTCTCTTTGTCTTTCATGAATAAATAAATAAAATCTTCAAAAAGTGGAGTTGGTTTATTTTTTATTTATTTTTTATGATAGTCACACAGAGAGAGAGAGAGACAGAGGCAGAGGGAGAAGCTGGCCCCATGCAGGGAGCCCGACGCGGAACTCAATCCCAGGCCTCCAGGATCACACCCTGGGCTGCAGGCGGCGCTAAACCGCTGCGCCACCAGGGCTGCCCCTAGACAGATTATTCTTGAGACTTACAGTTCAGGGATCTAGTGTCAGATTTCTATTTCTACATAATGTTTTCCTCTCTCTTGGTTCCTCCTTCCTTTTGGTGAAACATTCTCTGGTAGCTCCCAAAGAAAAGGCTCAATCCTTGGATTTCTTTGTTTATACCAACTCCTAGGTAATTTCATCTGGTCTGTGGCTTTAAATGCTACCTTAGGGGTTACTACTTTAAAACTCATACCTCCAGTGCAGACCTTCCCTGAACTGCAGCCTTACATGTACATCTGCCTATTAAATATCCCCACCTAGATCTCTAATAAATACCTAGGCTTAAAAAAAAATTTTTTTTTAATTTTTTAAAATTCCAAACAGAACTCTTGATTTTGGCAATCCAAACCTGCTCTCTCCCCAGATATATCCATCTCAGTAAATAGCAACTCATCCTTGGACCAAAATCCTAAGTCCTTGACTTTTTTTTTTTCTCTAAATGCCACATACGTACTTGATCACCAAAACCCCTTAGCTCTACCTTTACAACATATGCCCACATTTAAGCACTTATGACCTTTACTACAACCACCCTAGCTGAAGTCACTTTCTACCCTTACTACTGTAAAAGCAACTGTTCTCTTTCCACCTGTGAGCCCCACTGAAATCTTTTCTATATCCAGCATTGAAGAGTGATTTTTAAAATGTGAATCGTTGGGGTGCCTGGGTGGCTCAGTCAGTTAGGGTCTGACTCTTGATTTCCACTCCAGTCATGATCTCAAGGTTGTGAGATTGGAGCCTTACATTGGGCTTCACACTGAGCATGGAGTCTGCTTAAGATTCTTCCCTCTTTCCCACCCCCTTTACAGGTATATGCATGCTCCCTCTCTCCAAAAAGAAAAAAGAAGTTGTAAGTCACATGATGTCCCACAGGTTCAAAAACCTCCAGTGGTTTCCCATCTCACTCAGAATAAAATCTAAAATCCTCCTCTTGCCCTCTAAGGCAGTGTTAGGATCTTGGTGGAAAACAGATGGATGTCATACTCACATTGAGGAATTTGGAGAGAATCTTCTAAAGGAATGTTTTATTTTATTATTATTTTTTAAAGATTTTATTTATGAGAGACAGAGAGAGAGGCAGAGACACAGGCAGAGGGAGAAGCAGGCTCCAGGCAGGGAGCCTGATGCAGGACTTGATGCTGGACTCCAGGATCACGCCCTGGGCTGAAGGCAGACGCTTAACTGCTGAGTCTACCCAGGCATCCCTAAAAGAACGTTTAATAAAGATGTGAGTGGGGTTTAGGGAAGCCACAGGGCATACTGCCTATGATTCCCTGGAGCTAGCAACTGTGGGGAGACATTAGGCATTTCCACCCCTAGTCTGAAGAGTGCAAGGGAACTCAGAGCTGGGGAGGGTCACCTGACAGAGCTGTGACCCTCTGTAAAGATTCCGGCCTTCTGATTTATTGCAGGTGCCTTCCATTGGCCAAACCTCACAGGAAGCCAGAGGTCAAGGGAGCCTGTTGATATGGTCCCTGAACATCAGGCTCCCAGGCAGCAGAGAAGGGTGGAGGGTGGGACTGGAGGGACAAGCGGAAAGCATCCAGTACAAAGGGCCCTGTGATCTGGCCTTGTCCAGCTACCTGTGTTCATCTCCTACCACTCTTTCCAGTCCTGGTGGCCTGGTTCCACAGACACTCTTCCCAGAGTCATTGCCCCTCTAATTCCTCTACCCGGAAGGCTCTTGGCCCAGCTATCCACGTGGCTTGTTCCTTCCTTCCTGAAAGGCCCTATCTAAAAGAGGGCCCCCTCCCACCCTTCGGGCCTGCTGTTGTTCAGAGGACGGATCACTACCTGACACGTCATGTTGATATTTTCAGATTATAAGATCCAAACAAGGACCTTGTTTGTTCACTGCTGTATCCCTAGCATTTAGAATAATGTCTGGTACATGGTAGGTTCTCAATACTAATGTATAAAATGTTAAAGGAATGCACATAAGAGTAGAAAAAAAGTTTTGGAGATCTTGGAAAGTCTTTTATCAACCATCACTGATAACTAATAAAGAATTTGACTTGGGGGACGCCTGGTTGGCTCAGCAGTTTAGCACCTGCCTTTGGCTCAGGGCATGATCCCGGGGTCCTGGGATCGAGTCCCATGTTGGGCTCCCTGCATGGAGCCTGCTTCTCCCTCTGCCTGTGCCTCTTGTGAATAAATAAATAAAATCTTTAAAAAACAAAAAACTGTGGTTGTAAAGTCAGGTGTCATTCTGACTTCCATTGCTTTGTTAGTAACCTATGTTTTGTTTTCCTTTTTTTTTTTTTTCTTTTTTTACTTGCTTTTAGGATCATCTCATCTCTTTATTGGTTAGTTTTCTCAGTTTTGTGATAATACCTTGGGTTTTCCTTTTTTTTTTTTTTTTTTTTCATTTGTTCCATGAGATACTCAGTAAGCTATTTTAGTCTCAAAATTGTCTTGCAGTTTGGGGAGATTTTCTTGAGTTATTTATTCCTTTAATGTTTCACACTATTTTCCGTGTTCTTTTTCTGGAACTAATTATTTGCTTACGCTTTCTGGACTGATGCTTTAATTTTTTTCATCTTTTACTAGCTATTGTCCATCTCTTTTCCTGCTTTCTGGGAGGTTTCAACTTTATCTTCCAATTTTACTTAGAGTTTCATTTCTACCTTCATATTTTAAATTTCCCAGAGTCGGTGATATGTTGGTAACTGTTCTATGTATATTGTTGGATGTGTATTTACATATGTGTGTATATACATGTATGTTGTGGATACACATATGTATGTTATACACATGCATGTGTGTTGTGTGTTGGCATGTTGGTGAATGTTTAACTCTTGTGAGGGAAATGACAACACTGATTTGTAGTGTTTACCTATTTCTGTGGTGTAAAAATTCCCACTATGGCCTATTTCAAACTACCAGCAGGATGTCACGATGTGGTGTTAGGAAGAGATGCTCAGTAGTAGCCATTATATAAGATTTCCCCTATACAGAAACAATTAACATAAGTGATTTCAAAACCATGAATAGGGCAGCCCCAGTGGCTCAGGGTTGAGCGCCGCCTTCAGCCCAGGGCATGATCCTGGAGACCTGGATCGAGTCCCATGGCGGGCTTCCTGCATGGAGCCTGCTTCTCCCTCTGCCTGTGTCTCTGCTTCTTTCTCTCTCTCTCTCTCTCTCTCTCTCTCTCTGTGCCTCTCATGAATAAATAAATTTAATTAAAAAACCATGAATAATAGTAAAACTATAAAACAATCAGGAAATGGTGAGTTTTGAGTATTTATTACTATTGTTTTGAATACAGTTTATTTACCTTTGAGTTCATTTTATTTTTAAATAATGTCTGTGTTTAACTGGCTTGCAGAATTCCTGAAAATTTAACAGTCAGCTCTTGTGAGCCCTTATGAACCAGATCCAGTTCGCCACTGCTCAGAGCTCATTTTTGTTCCTTTAATTTTTTTAAAGGTTTTTTTATTTATTTGAAGGGGACAGCACATGAGAGAGCGCAAGAGCAGGAGGAGGGGCAAAGAGAGAGGGAACCAGTGGCTCCCACGAAGCAGGGAGAATGTGGGGTTCTATCCCAGGACCTGAGATCATGACCTGAGCTGAGAGTAGATGCTTAACCGACTGAACCACCCAGGCGCTTCTAATTTTTTTTTTAATTTTTATTTATTTATGATAGTCACAGAGAGGGAGAGAGAGAGAGAGGCAGAGACATAGGCAGAGGGAAAAGCAGGCTCCATGCACCGGGAGCCCGATGTGGGATTCGATCCTGCGTCTCCAGGATCGCGCCCTGGGCCAAAGGCAGGCGCTAAACCGCTGCACCACCCAGGGATCCCTAATTTTTTTTTTTTTTTTAAAGATTTGATTTATTTATTCACAAGAGACACAGAAAGGGGGTTGGGCAGAGACACAGGCAGAGGGAGAAGCAGGCTCCATGCAGGGAGCCCGACGTGGGACTCGATCCCGGGTCTCCAGGATCACGCCCTGGGCCGAAGGCAGGCACTAAATCGCTGAGCCACCCAGGCAGGGATCCCATAATTTTTTTTTTTTAATAGAAAACTGTTGTTTCATAGCTGTCTTCTCATCTTAGCTCTTTCTGCCTCCACACTGTCTGGTTTTGCTGAGCTCCTTTGATGCTTGTTTGTCATTTATGTTAGGAGACTTTGCTCAAATACCCAGTCGTCCTTGCAAGAATTTGAATTGTGATGCCCACCGTACTGTATAGTGAATTGTATCCCGATGCAGTTACTCTTCTTCGCTACTAGGTGGCGTATATTGTGCTGTTGCTGGTGTAAATGCTACCATATAACCAGCAGCTTTGTGTAATTTAAATGTACTTTGACATTTATTATTTCTTTGATTTTCACAACTTCCCAAAAGTTAACTCCAGATATCCTTGGAAGGAGACTTGGAATGAATTCAAACATATATGTCCTATTTTAAAGATGGGGAGGGAGGGGCGCCTAGGTGGCTCAGTCTGTTGGTAGCCTGACACTTGGTCTCAGCTCAGGTCTTGATCTCAGGGTTGTGAGTGCAAGCCGCACGGTGGGCTTTGCACTGGGTGTGGAGCTTCTTAAAAAAAGAAAATGATGCAGAAATTGAGGTTTAGAAAAGGTAACTCAAACCAAGATCATTAGGATATCTAGTGTTCCATCAGTATATCTTGGCGATAGACTTTTACAATAGTTTTTTCCAAGTTTTTGTTTTTTTTTAATGAGGAGTACAAATAATAAAGACCCATGTTCAAGGCACCTGGCTGGCTCAGTCAGTAAAGCATGTAGCTCTTCATATGGGGGTCATGAGTTCAAGCCCCACGTTGGACATAGAGATATTTAAATAAACTAACATATATGTAGGTTTAAAAAAAGGACCCGTGAGGCAACCCGGGTGGCTCAGTGGTTTAGCGCCGCCTTCAGCCCAGGGCATGATCCTGGAGACCCGGGATCAAGTCCCACGGTGGGCTCCCTGCATGGAGCCTGTTTCTCCCTCTGCCTGTGTCTCTGCCTCTGCCTCAAAGGCAGGCACCAAACCGCTGAGCCACCCAGGGATCCCCAATTTTGTTTAGTTTTTTATGTTGGCTCCATGCCTAACGTGGAGCCTAATGTGGGGCTTGAACTCACAACCGTGAGATGAAGACCTGAGCTGACATCAAGAGTTGGATGCTTAACTGACTGAGCCACCCAGATGCCCCAAGGAATCAAATTTTAAAATCTCCAGACATCTAAGTGAAGTTAGGCACTGCTCTCTTTTATATTGTTTCTCCCTAATTTTGTTACCTATCAGTAAAAACTCAAATTCTCCCAAGCTAAGGATAGGAGTTGCCTTTCAGCTGCAAGCGAGTGCTGTTGCCAGCATCCCAGCCTCACCTGCAGTCATAGTGCTGCTTACACTCCTACGTGTTGTGTGGCTACAAACACAATGATGTATGTACTAGTAGCTGGGGAATGACAGTCCCCATATCAGGGTAGCGGCACCCCTCTAGCGGGAGGAACTGAGCAGGATTGGGCAGGACCACACAGACATCTTCACCTGTGTCTGTAATGCTTTCTTTTTAAACCTAGGTTTAGGTTCAAGGGGCTTTTGTTATAGTTTCTGTGTCTTTTTGTATGTCCAGCATAAAAAGTCTCTGTGAGGTCTACAATTGTAGAAGCAGTTTGCTCACTCAGCAGATATTTACTGAGCACTTCTGGGACAAATCCTCTTCTATACAGTAATGAACAGCAGTCTAGGGTCTGGATTCATTGCTAATTCATTCAACACACATGCACGGAGCTCCTGCTCTGGGTACCGTGCTATGCCAGATGCTCATAAGATGAGGCACTCGTGCTTGGTCCTGCACTCTGACAGGCTTGCCCACTAGTGTGGGGTGGGGCACATTATCCATGAAGTGTGCAGCCCTTGCAAGACAGGACTTAGCTTCAGAAGAGAGATAAAGTGTTAAGGAAAAATCATAGAATTCGGAGGGCTTCACAGAGGAGATGACAGTTAAGCTGGATCAGGAAGGACAAGCAGGGAGGGGGTGCACTGCAGGCAAAGAGCCTCCTAAGAAGAAGGAACAGCATGAGCAGAGTGTGGAGGTGGAGAGTGTGCAGGGTGAAGGTCCAGCGAGCATTTTAGTTTGATTGGTGAACTTAGTAAAGTCCGGGAAAGGAGTTAGGTCAACTGGGGAGGGCCCAGGTCCAGGTAGGTCTCCTACTTAGAGCCACTGGCTGTTAGTCAGGGCCAAGAGGGCCGGGGAACGGCAGCTGGGTGGGCAGAGAGAGGACCTGCCCAGACAGGGGCGGGGGGAGATGGATCTGAGTAGAATCCACAGGACCTGGCAGCTGTTTGAGCTTGGGTTGGAAGTGCTTTTCACAGGAGGTTACTCAGTGTCTCCTTGAACTCCTCCAGGGAGGGGAAGGTCACCATGTAAAAGGTTTGGGCTTTTGGTAGTTCCTCATTCGTGTACTGGATCTCACATGGAACTCCCCTGCACAGGAGTGCGTTGAGGGGGAAGGACGTGGAAGAGGAGGAGCTTGGAAAAGTCGGAAGCATGCAATTTCTGCAAGAGTCTGTGCGCTGGGGTCCTGGTAGTCAGGGCGCCTGAGGGCAAGCCCAGCTGGAGGTTATCAAAGGGGAGAGGCTGCCGTGGGGCTGCTGACCAGCAGGCTGCAGGTTGGGGCTGCTGGATTGCCTCCGTGGTGTCCGTGTGGAGATGTGATGAGACTGGTATGCCCTCCCTACCGGGGGAACTTGGGATGGAGACACCATCTAGGGCTGGAGGTGTGGGGGCAGTCTGTGTCATCCAGGAGATCCTGCTCTGCTGGCATTTCCTCTTCCAGTTTCAACTGATCTGAGGTCCTCTCAGCATGAGCCATCACATTGGCCCTCACACTCCAACAGCATGGCTTTAGGTTCAAAGATGGGGCCAAGACTGGTCTAAGGAAGACTGATAGGTACACTTCGAAGGTCACTAGAACAGAACCCCTCCCCGTTGCCCTAGATCTCTCCAGCTAACCTGTTGCAGTGCCTGAAATCCATCGCTGGAGAAGCACATACATTTCCTGGAGGGCCCGGCACATTATTCGAGAGCTTACTATAATACAGTTATTAACAAGTTCACCAAGATTTCAGAGGGTTTGGTTTTGTAAATTGTCAAACCCTACTCTTTTTTTTTTTTTTTTTTAAGATTTTATTTATTTATTCATGAGAGACGCACAGAGAGAGGCAGAGACACAGGCAGAGGGAGAAGCAGGCTCCTCACAGGGAGCCCAATGCAGGACTCAATCCCTGGACCCGAAGGCAAAAGCTCAACCGCTGAGCCATCCAGGCGTCCCAACCCTACTCTTAAGTAAAGTGTCATCATTTATACAAATCATCCCTAAGCACTAACTACTTTGAACTCAGGATCAGGGAATTATGGGTTAGAAACCCTTTGCCTCCATAATCTCACTGGAGCTTTACAGCAACCTCGTGCTGCAGAAATTATTCAAATTCTCTTTGCCTCAGTGTCCTCCTGTAAACTGGATGTAAAATCCCTTGTCCAAGTTCACATGACCCATATGAGGCCACAGAGACCGAGTATTAGATTTAGAAACGGGGCTTATTTCTTCCTACTTTCTCAAAGCAGTCTGGGGTGTGATACTCTCTACGTAGTGGAAGGGCAGTTCTCTGACCTTTGCAAGCGGGGTGAAGAACGGGTGGGGGCTAGAGAGGGAGTCATAGTCCCCATGGGTGGGTGGGTGAAGGCATCCAGAATCTGTGGCAGGAGGTCACTGAGGAAGTCGAACTGGGATTTTGGGTTGTGGTCTATTAGCCATTCAGGTGGTGAGACATTGGTCCTACTACCTCGGGGTGAAGAGCCTGGGATGGAGAATTTGAATTACTCCCTCAGGATGGACCCCCGACCTGTCAGTGCCTAAGCCCTGTTTCTCCAACCCCGCACTGCTTCCCAGTGGTGGCCAAGTCTCACTGCCTGGTTGAGTCTTACCTGGAAAAGGAGGTTGACCAGGCAGGCATGCTAAGTTCTGGAAGCAGCTAAAACTATTCCAGTCTCCAACACCTCCAAAAGCTAGGCCCTGGGGCAGGGAGGATGAGTGTTTCCAGTCCTAATGGAATCACTTTTTCCTACATCCTAGCAGACTTATTTCTGCCCTCGTGCCTCCTTTCCAAGATTGGAAAATCAGGTTTATTGGGAGTCATCTTCTGGGCTCTGCCCAACCTGCCCATTTCTTCATTCAGCAACGTTCTCTAAATGCCTACGATGGTCCTGGCCCCCTCCTCCCCTCTCTTATCCGTCTGTCCATCCATCCATCCATTTATCCATTCATCCATCCAGTCAACAAATATATATTGAACTATGTGTCAGGTGCTGTTTTAGGGCTCATGATACAAGAGTGAGCAAAACCAGACATGGTCCCTATCCTCATGGAGCCCGCGGGGTTTGGGAAGAGAGAGATATTCAAATAATCACTATACAACTGTAGATGGCATCTGTAACAAGTACTACAAAGGAGACTGCCTGGTGCTACAGGAGCCTCCAAGGTTGGGTGGGTGAATGGCACTAGGTAGGCCATGAAGGCTTCTCTGAGGAGGTGACACTTGAGCCCTTATCTGCAGGAAGGAGGAGCGAAGGAGGAGGGGGTGTGGGTATTGCTGGCGCAGGAATATAAAGGCCTTCTGGCAGAAGGGAGCACAGTAAGCGTTGGGGAGGCCGAGTGGGGCCAACAGGAGGGAGGGAGGCAGGCCCTTGTAGGCATTTTGAAAGATCTGCCTTTGCTTCAAAGCAACAGGGATAGAGGGTTTTCATCGGAGGGAGTGACGTGATCAGCTTTGCATTTTGAAAATGCTCTGTCAGCTTGCTGTGTGAAGGATGGAAGTGGGTGGATAGAAGGGCCTAGTGAATTTGTAAGAGCAGACCAGTAAGGAGGCCAGAGTCCAAAGGAGAGTTGACTGTAAGCTGGGACTAGGGGTTAGGGTAGAGATGGAGAAGAGTTGAAAAGTAAGAGAAACATCTAGAAAGTAAATTTGACAAGACTTGGGATTGGGTTGGTTATGGAGAAGGAGAGAGAGAGAGAGATAGGAAAGGTGACTGCCAGGTCTGGGACATGGGCAAGAGGAGGGATGGCGGTCCATTCCTGCAGGTGGGGGACACTGAGGACGGGGCAGGCAGGGGCAGCACGTTATGAGTGCAGTGTTGGAGATGCTGGGTTTGAACCGTCTTTAAGATATCCACACAGAAGGGTGCCTGCGTGGCTCAGTCAGTGTGGCTTGGGTCATGATCCTGGAGTCCCAGGATCGCGCCCTGTGAGTCTGCTTCCCCTCTCCCTCTGCTCCTCCCCCTGCTTGTGCTCTCTTGCTTGCTCACTCTCTCAAGTAAATAATAAAATCTTAAAAAAAAAAAAAAAAAAGATATCCACACAGAGATGCCAAATAATAACCACCACTTACCGGGCACTTACATGTGTTAGGCACGAGGTGGAGAGTATCAGCGCCACCGCTGTCGACAAGGACACGCTAAGGCTCTGAAAGGTAAAGTAGGTGGGAAGGTGACATACAGATCGGAAGCTCGGAAGCAAGCTCTGGGCCTGAGAGTAGGGTCCTCAGGGAGGAGTGGAAATGAAGCCATGGTCAGCCCCCGGAGAGGAGTCCAGCTTCTTCCCCCTCTTACCTCCACCCCACCGCCAGCTGGGCCCCCCTCACGCGCTGGGCAGTAAATGGGGTGCCTGGACCTACCCCGCGTGTGGCCAACGGTGTCAAAGGCGGCCGCAGTGAGGCCTCCTGCCCACTTGTCTCCTCGGAACCTTACTTTCTCCAATCAGGGCATCCCCAGCAATCCGGCAGGCCTGTGGCCTGGTAACTAATAGGGCTCCGAGCCCTGAGGCGCCAGCACCTGTGCGGTGGGCGCGGGGAGGGCCTTGTTGCTGGACACTGCGTGGGCCTGAGCCTGCTGCTGCCTCCCTGGAGCGCTGCGCGGGGGTGAACCAGGCATCGGGCAGTACTAGGCCTGGGGCACCCGGGGGGCTTCCTCGGTGACTGCCCCCAGTCACCCCAGCCACTGATCTCCCCAGCCGAGGCCCAGACATTTAGAGCGGGGCCATTCCTGCCATGCCCTCTGACTTCTTGACCCACAGAATCCCGAGCAAAATAAAATAGTTGTTTTGAGGCACAGAACATTGGGATCCCGTGTTTCACGGCAAAAGGAACCGGACAGCTTCCTGGAGGGGCGCGGGCTGGGGGTCCCCGGCCTCCTGGCTGCGGGGGACAGGGCAGTGGCTTCTCTCCACCTGCCGTGACTTCCCGTTCTCGCCTCCTCTCACCGACGGGAATTACACGTGGACGTGTCTGTCTGTCTGTCCTGTCCACTGGCGGGGAGCCCCTGTGGGGAGAGGAGGGCACGGCTGTCCCCGTCGCCACATAGCCCAGGCTCAGAGCCCGGCAAGAGGAGAACCAGAAAATGCTTGCTGGTCCATGCATGCTGCACGCCTGCACGCTGCCTGACGCTATTCCCCCGGGGGCACCCCCACTTCTTCCGGGCTCACAGGGGCGCTGGGCGGGAGCTCTTGCTGGCTGCTTCACAAAGATGTATGATTGGCCTGAAAGCACTTTTGCTGAAAGCATTCTCATAATACAACAGTTTGACCGAAACACTGGTTTGATTGAAAATAAATATTCCCATTTGCTCAGGTTATTTTTTTTCCCTATAGTGTCAGCTATTTTCATGCTTCACAGGGCAATTTTTAGCCAAGAGTTTTTTAAGCATTTTTGTCCATTTTCAGAATTTTTCAGAGTTTTCCCTCCTAACTATTCGTAATTTGCTTTAGCCTACTTTTCTGCTTTTTAGTATTTGTAGTGATTGAAAGTTGGAACAGCTTAAGAGTCTAATGGATGTGGGGTCCTGCTTGGGACCACTGACTTAGAGTCTCAGAGGAGGAAAACCAGATGGGGCACTTCATTGGGGTACTCATTTTTTTGTGTGTGATACATTGCAGCTTCAAGAAGGAAGGGGCTTCCCAGGGTCACGCAGTGAGGGGACAGTGAGGACCAGCATCCAGTGTCCTGGCTCCTGGCCTAGTACCCCTTCCCCTCTGTTCCTGCTCCAGGTAGGAGAAGAAATGGTCTCGAGGTGAAATTAAATCTTTCTTATGTCTCTATTTTCTGATGTTTCTGAAGGAATATAAATTGCCTTTGGACAAAAAGAAAAAAGAGTAAAAGAAAGAATAAAAAAATTCTATTACAGGGGATCCCTGGGTGGCTCAGTGGTTTAGCACCCGCCTTTGGCCCAGGGTGTGATCCTGGAGTCCCGGGATTGGGTCCCACATTGGGCTCCGTGCATGGAGCCTGCTTCTCCCTCTACCTGTGTCTCTGCCTCTCTCTCGTGTGTGTCTCTCATGAATGAATGGAGAAAATCTTTAAAAAAATTCTATTACAGACATTTCGACCTGAGTACCCTCACCCCCTCCACTGCACCGTGTATAGACAGGGTAGGAAGGCTGCCCGCCCACGCAGCTTTGCCTCTTTTAAGACAGTGGCCTTTAGGGACATTCTGGCTTAGACTTATGATCACACAGGTCCCGGCTTTGAGCCACAGGGTCCAGGAAAAGCCAGTATATTCTGGGGGCACATATCCCTGGACCTACCCACCCAAGACGGAGGAGATGCCAAGTGGGGGGCAGTAGGCCCTGCAGAAGGCCACAAGCCCCAGGAAGTGCCACCAGAGGGCAGCAGGAAGCTGGCCCGAATCTCTTAGGAGTGTGGGGGGGCCCCCCACCCCTGCTAAGAGTATCCCTGGGGGGCCGCGGGCTCCTGGGAGGAGCATTTTGGTCAGGTTCAGAGGGAAAGGAGTGGAAAAGCTAGGTTTGTGTTTGGGGATGGCCCGTGTAAGCTTGGGGAGACAGGAATTAAGAAGTCAAAATTGCCAGAGGTGAGGATGGGAACTAAAAGCTCTGGGCGGGCTGGGAGGGGCTGTGTCTGTTTTCTGGAAGCAGCTATATCCTTTTTTCTTTTTTTTTTTTTTTAATATTTTATTTATTTATTCATGAGAGACACAGAGAGAAAGGCAGAGACACAGGCAGAGGGAGAAGCAGGCTCCATGCAGGGAGCCCGATGTGGGACTCGATCCCAGGACCCCAGGATCATGCCCTGCGCCAAAGGCAGACGCTCAACCGCTGAGCCACCCAGGCGTCCCTGGAAGCAGCTATATTCTTAGAACAGTGCCTGGAATACAATATATATTAAATTAGTGTTTGGTAATTGAATGTACAAATGGAGATACTGCTGGGCGGGGCAAGGTGGGGAAGAGAGGGATGGCGGGTGTTTGAGTGGAAGACAAAACACAAAGAAATTTTACCTGTTTGTTGGGCAACATGCCAATAATCTCTTTAAATTCATGATCCCTCTTTTCTTTCTTTTTTTTAAAATATTTTATTTATTTGTTCATGAGAGACACACACAGAGAGAGAGAGAGAGAGGCAGAGACACAGGCAGAGGGAGAAGCAGGCTCCATGCAGGGAGCCCCATGTGGGACTTGATCCCAGATCCTGCGATCACGTCCTGGGCCGAAGGCAAGCACTCAACCGCTGAGCCACCCGGGTGTCCCATGGTCCCTTTTTTCAAGTTAGCTTTTAAATTGAAAAATAGTACATTCTTATGATTAAAAAATATGAAACAGGGATGCCTTGGGTGGCTCAGTTGGTTAGGCGTCTGCTTTTGGCTCAGGTCATGATCCTGGCTGGGGGTGTCCTGAGATTGAGCCCCATGTGGGGTTCCCTGCTCAGTGGGGAGCCTGCTTATCCCTCTGTCTCCCCTCACCCTGCCCCCCTCACGTGCTTTCTCTCCCTCTTAGATAAATAAATAAATAAATAAATAAATAAATAAATAAATAAATAAAATATATATTTTTAGATTTTATTTATTTATTCATGAGAGACACACAGAGAGAGAGAGAGACAGAGAGAGAGGCAGAGACACAGGCAGAGGGAGAAGCAGGCTCCATGCAGGGAGCCCGACGTGGGACTCGATGCGGGGTCTCCAGGATCACACCCTGGGCTGAAGGCAGTGCTAAACCTCTGAGCCACCCGGACTGCCCAATAAATAAAATCTTTAAATAAATAAAATAAAAAATAGGAAACAAAAATTTAAAAATAAATCTCCCAGGACACCTGGGTGGCTCAGTGGCTGATCATCTGCCTTTGGTTCAGGGCATGATTCCGAGATCCAGGATCAAGTAGCACATCGGGCTCCTTACAGGGAGCCTGCTTGTCCCTCTGCCTGTGTCTCTGCCTCTCTGTGTCTCTCATGAATAAATAAATAAAATCTCTAAATCAATCAATCAATCAATCAATCAATCCTCCCTCTCAAGCCAGCCCCTCAGGCTTTCTCAGAGGCTGACAATGTTTATTGCATATCTTTGTAGAAATTTCATATGCATGTCCTTTGTGGGTCCCCTGCTCCCTGCCTCATCTCTCTGAACCTCCAGGCTGAGATCAGAGTGGCATTTCTCCAAGTGCATCCTGGAACCACCTACAACAGAATCACCTGGTGGAGATATCACATATTAAAATGCAGATTTTGAGGCTTCACATGGATCACCATAATCAGGGTCAGGAATCCCTGATTTTAACAAACTACTCTGGGCATTCTTTTTTTTTTTTTCTTTTTTCTCAGTATATATATATATATATATATATATATATATATATATATATATATATTAGTAATCTCTACACCCAACATGGGGCTCAAACTCAAAACCCCGAGATCAAGATCATGAACTGGATGCTCTTCCGACTGAGCCCGCCAGACATCCCCTTGGGCATTTCCGAAACCCGCTAACCTTTGAGAAGCACTGACCTGACTCACACCATCACTACATGGGGGGAGGGTCCAAAGAGTTCTGGGGCAAATCTAGGTTCTACTATGCCCTCACCTTGTGACCTTGATCTTGGAAACAGACCTTGGAAGCAGGCCTGTCTCAGGCTGCTGTGACAAAGTACCTCAGGCTGGGCAGCTTAAATAATAGAAATGTATTCCCTCGCAGTCTGGAGGCTAGAAGCCCAAGATCCAGGTGCCAGCAGGGTAAGGCCTCTCCTCCTGGTTTGCAGATGTCTGTGTTCTCCAAGAGTTTTCACAATCTTTCCTCTGTGCCTGTGAAAAGGTAGAGAGAGGGAGATGACGGGGGAGGAATGGGGAGGGGGTCAGTGCTCTGGTCTCTCTTCTTCTTCTTCTTTTTTTTAATTTTATTTACTTATTTGAGAGAGAAAGAGAGCAGGGGTGGGGGGGGGTGACAGAGGAAGAAGCAGACTACTGAGATGCAGGGCTCCATGTGGGGCTGGATTTGGGGGTCTATCCCAGGGGCCCTGGATCATGACCTGAGCCAAAGGCAGACACTTAATAGACTGAGCCACCTCTCTTCCTTTTCTTATAAGGACATCAGTCCTAATAGATTAGGGCTCCACCCTTATGACCTCATATGATCTTAATTACTTTTTTAAAGGCCCTATTTCTAAATAATCACATTAGGGATTATGGTTTCAATGTATGAATTTTGTGGGTACTTAATTCCATAATATCTTTTTCATGTCCTCCCCCCAATTTAATGTCTTCTGCTTCAAGGCATGTCTCTTCCACTTATTCAGGTTTTATAAACTTTGTAGTAACCACTATTTTAATAACCACAACATTTAAATAATAAAACCACCATTTTAATAATATATTTAATTATATGCATATAATTATATATTGAACTTTCACACATTGAATTTTTACATTTCTCATAAACTTATTGCTAGTTTAATATTTAATGTTTTTTTGCTTTTTTACCCCCACATTTTTATTTGTTAAACGTTCTAATCTATAAAACAGTTGTAAGATATGCAATGAATATCGATAGTCCTAGATTCACCAGTTGTTAACCTTTTGCCATATTTCCTTTATCTTTCTCTATGTATCTCTATTTTTTTTGTCCTGAACCGTTCTCTCTCTTCAAGCTCCTGTGATGCTCCCCTAGCTGCTCCAGAGCACCTCTGGTCTTTTGACATTTAAAGGACCTACTTCTTGCATATACTGAGAATGCTTCAGAGGAGGGACCATGGTGTGTGTTCCACTGAAGCTCTAGGATTTTGTAGTATCTATTGCCAATGGATGTTCAATAAATAAGAGAAGTGGGGCACCCAAGGTCACACAGCTTAGTGAGGGCCCACACCTGGATTTACATGCAGGTTCAACAGGCCCAAAGTCCATCCTCTTCCATCATGCCATACTGTCTCCTTGATAGTAAAGCAGACTTTTCACAGGAGAATAATGCATTATTGGTTACCTGGAAGCTGAAAATATGGGGGCACCTATTTGATCAACTGAATCGCATTTTGATCTATCCTTTTTTTTTTTTAAGATTTTATTTATTTATTTGACGGAGAGAGAGAGCACAAGCAGGGGGAGTGACACACAGAGGGAGAGGGAGATGCAGACTCCCCGCTGAGCAGGGAGCCTGATGTGGGGCTTGATCCCAGGACCCTCGAATCATGACCTGAGCCAAAGGCAGATGCTTAACCACATGAGCCACTCAGGCGCCCCTGATTCATCTTTGAGCATAAACTACTTTGCATTTAAGTTGCTGGCTCAGTGCCATGCACATCAGCAGGAATAGCTACCATGAACTGAAGTCCTTCACTATGGCTGATCAAGGGAAAGCGCCTCCGGATGAAGCTCCTTTTATCATAGGTGGTAGTGATTTGTCCTGAGACAAATTGGTTGGAAAGGGAGGGCCTTGGACAGGTGTGGAAACGTGCGTTCTGGTCTAGGCTGTGTTATGTAACTAGTCACACAATCTGTGGCAGCCCACTTGCCCTCTGTGGCCTTCAGTGTCTTCATCTAAAAAATGAGGATAAAAACTTGCCTTGCCCATCTCCTAGAATTGCTGTGATCAGAGAAGGGAGAAAGCATATAAACCTTTGTGGGTTTTGTTTTGTTAAGATTTTATTTATTTATTCATGAGAGACACACAGAGAGATGAAAAGACACAGGCAGAGGGAGAAGCAGGCTCCCTGCAGTAAACCTGAGGCGGGACTCGATCCAAGGACCCTGGGATCACACCCTGAGCAGAAGCTCAACCACTGAGCCACCCAGGCGTCCCAAACTTTTGTGCTTAAAATCCATTATATAGGGACGCCTGGGTGGCTCAGTGGCTGAGGGTCGGCCTTCGGCTCAGGGCATGATCCTGGTCCCCAAATCGAGTTCCACATTGGGCTCCCTGCGAGGAGCCTGCTTCTCCCTCTGCCTGTCTCTGCCTCTCTCTGTGTCTCTCATGAATAAATAAATAAAATCTTTAAAAAAAAAAAAAAAAAGAATCCATCATATACTCCATCCAATCAGAATCAGCTCAAATATTAGTAATTGTGCTCGGAGAATCATGTAAAACTTAAAAAGAAAAGGAATCAGGGATTCCTGGGTGGCGCAGTGGTTTGGCGCCTGCCTTTGGCCCAGGGCGCGATCCTGGAGACCCGGGATCGAATCCCACGTCGGGCTCCCGGTGCATGGAGCCTGCTTCTCCCTCTGCCTGTGTCTCTGCCTCTCTCTCTCTCTCTCTCTCTCTCTCTGTGTTACTATCATAAATAAAGAAAAAAAATATTTAAAAAAAAAAGAGAAAAGGAATCAATTATTTTGTTTTTATTAACTGAAAATTTTGCTAGGATCAGGCCATAGGCTGGGAAAAATTCATGTCTTGTTTTCATCAATCACAGGAGGTATCTACCCAGAATGGAACTGGCACCACATCTGAGCTCTCAGATTCAAATGCTACTTCTTACCCTGTTGAGTACTTTTCCTTAATTGTACAAAATGATATATGTGAAAAAGAATTCTTTAATGCTTGATAGATTGAGGTCAATAATGGTAGTTATTAACCTCAGGAGCACATTAGAATTACCGAGGGAGATTTAAGATCACACCAATGCATTTCTTGGGGTAGGGCCCAGGCTTTTTTCTTTTCCTTTATTTTCTAGATTGATTGATTGATTGATTGATTGATGAGAGAGAGAGAGAGAGAGAAACCATGAGCAGGAGGGGCAGAGGGAGAGGGGATCTCAGACTACACTGAGCACAGAGCCTGACATGGGGCTCCATCCCAGGACCCTGAGATCATGACCTGTGCTGAAAGCAAGAGTCTGATGCTTAACCAACTGTGCCACCCAGATGCCCTTGGGCTTTTTTCTTTTTAAAGCAACTTGGTAATTTTAATGGGCATAAGGTCTATAGGTACATGAAAGTATGAAATGAAAAAGCTGTAACAGTGCTAATTGATATATAATGTGAACCACAAAGGTGAGCAAATATATGTAACAAAATTTTGTAGTAACCACTATTTTGATAATATATTTGACAAAACTCAATGGCTCAGCAGTTGAGCGTCTGCCTTCAGCTCAGGGCATGATCCTGGAATCTGGGATGGAGTCCCACATCGGGCTCCCTGTGAGAAGCCTGCTTCTCCTTCTGCCTCTCTCTCTGTGTCTCTCAAGAATAAATAAAATCTTAAAAAAACCCCAATACATCCAAAATATTATTTCAACATATAATTAGTACAATTATGAATGAGATATTTTATATGTTTTATAGTAAATCTTCAAAATCTGTTGTATATTTTATACTTAGAACATATATCAATTCAGATAATGCAGTCTAGCCATAGTTCATGGGGCCAATGGCTATTGTTTAGGGTAGTGCAGAGCTGGAATATATAACATAAATATTTTTGCTTATAATTCATTGGATGATGCAGTTGCAAGAATTTCTAAATCTTACCAAGACCCTTAGATGCATGCATTGCTTTCCTTGTTTTTTTTTTCATTTACAGGCTCAAATTTGAAATAAAGTTGTTATAACATTCACTACCTCTCAGTAAAGCTGTTCAGTTTTTATTATATAGGTTTTATACATACCCATTTTGCATATATTGTTTCATTAAGATTATTCCTTACTTGTTTGTATATTTGCTACTATTATAAGGGAGAAGAGTTCAGTAACTGATTATTGAGCTATTGATTTGTGATATTATCTTGGTCCCAGACTCCCTTATTAATTTTAAGCATTTGGGGTTGTTTTCCACATTTAAAGTATCATGCCATATTATCTGCAAATAAATTAAAATGTTTTATGTCTTTCCCAATACTTAAATGTCTTATTTCTGTTTCAGGTCTTATCGTATTGGCAAAAATTTCTAAAACAGCATTAAATAATAGAATTGCTATAGGTATGCTTGTTTTCCTTTTAATGTTTTCTTATTTTAATGAAAATGTCTTTAAATGTTTCATCGTTAAAGAATGTTTCTTTTTCCTTTTTTCTTAAAGATTTTATTTATTTACTTGAGAAAGAGAATCTGGGAGCACAAGCAGCGGAGAGGGGCAGAGGAGGAGGAGAAGCAAATTCCTCACTGAGGGAGGAGCTCCTGAGATCATGATCTGAGCTGCAGGCAGATGCTTAACAGACTAAGCCACCCAGGGGCGCCCCTGTTGAAGAATGTTTCTATCTGTCTGAGAGAGATGCTCTCAAAAGAAACATTTGGTTACCTGTAATTTTCTACTTCTTTTTAAAAGCTTTTTATTTTGAGATAAATATAGATTCGCAGAATTTTGTAAAGACAGTAGAGAGGTGTCTGTTTACTCTCTACCCAATTCCCCAATGGTTATATCTTATATAATTGCAGGACAATAGCAAAACAGAAAATTGATGTTAGTACAATGTATACTTCTATAGTCATTTTATCCATTTGTGTAGCCACCTCTGCAATCTAGATACAGAACTGTTTGATCACTACAAAGACCTCCCGCATGCCATTCCTTTATGGTCACATCTTTTCTCGCCCCACCACCATCCTTAACCCCTGGCAACCACTAATCAGTTCATCATCCCTATAATTTTTCTTTTAAATTTTGAGAATGTATGGTATCCAAATAATATGTAAATATTTCAAATTGGCTTTTTGAGCATAATGCTTAGAGGTCTATTTAAGTTGTTATAGCAATAGTTTGTTCCTTTTTATTACCAAGAAGTATTCCATGGTACAGATGTACCACAGTTTTATGGATTTTTTTGTTTTGTTTTTTAATACAGAACACTTTAGGAATTTGCATGTCATCCTTGTGCAGGGATCATGCTCATCTCTTTATTGTTGCAATTTTAGTATATGTGCTGTTAAAATGAGCACTGTACCACGGGTTTATTTTTTTTTTATTATTTTTTATTTTTATGATACACACACACAGAGAGAGAGAGAGAGAGAGGCAGAGACACAGGCAGAGGGAGAAGCAGGCTCCATGCACCGGGAGCCCGACGTGGGACCCGATCCCGGGTCTCCAGGATCGCGCCCTGGGCCAAAGGCAGGCGCTAAACCGCTGCGCCACCCAGGGATCCCCTGTACCACGGTTTTTTAAACCATTCACCTATTATAGGACATTTTGCTTATTTCCATTTTTTTTTCTATTACAAAAAGCTACTGTGACCAATCATGAGAAAGTATTTATGTGAGCATAGGTTTCATTTCTCTGAGATAAATGTCCAGGAGTAGGATTGCTTGGTCATATGGTAAGTGAATATTTATTTTTTAAATAAACTGCCACAACTATTTCCCAGGATGGCTATAAGATTTCACATCCCCACTAGCAAAGTATGAGAGATATAGTTTCCCTGCATATTCACCAGCATTTGATATTGTCACGATTTTTTATTTTAGATTCATTTTTAAAAAGATTTTATATATTTATTCATGAGAGACAGAGAGAGAGAGAGAGAGAGAGAGAGAGAGAGAGAGAGGCAGAGACACAGGCAGAGGGAGAAGCAGGCTCCACACAGGGAGCCTGATGTGGGACTCGATCCCGGGGCTCCAAGATCAGGCCCTGGGCTGAAGGCCACACTAAACCACTGGGCCACTGGGGCTGCCTTTAACTTTGGATTCTAACATAATTTTAAAAATTAGGATGGTTTCATCAAATACATCTTTGGCATTTATTGAGATAATTTCATGGTATCCCTTACTGGCTCTCTTGATGAATTGCATTAATTAATTAATTAATTAATTAATTAATTTAAAAAAGATTTTATTTATTTATTTCAGAGATAGAGCCCAAGCATGAGCAGGGGAAGGGCAGAAGGAGTGGGAGAAGCTGAGCAGGGAGCCCAGTGTGGGGCTGGATCCCAGCACCCCAGGATCACAACCTGATCCAAGGGCTGATGCTTAATCAACTGAGCCATTCAGGGACCCCGATGAATTGCATTATTTTATCCTTAAGTATACATATATTTCGGGATGCCTGGGTGGCTTAGTGATTGAGCATCTGCCTTTGGCTGAGGGAGTGATCCTGGAGTCCCGGGATCGAGTCCCGCATCAGGTTCCCCACAGGGAGCCTGCTTCTCCCTCTGCCTATATCTCTGTCGTTCTCTCTGTGTCTTTCATGAATAAATAAATAAAATCTTTAAAAAAAGTATACATATATATTTTTTTCTTCAATGCTACATTTTACTTTTTGGGGGGAGAGGACAGGAGAGGGGGGAAATGGTCTCACGGGAATCTCCCAGGTGTATGAGATTGGTAATAGAAAGATGGCCAGGCAGATTGGATGGAAGGCCTCCAAGATTCTTTCTTCTGATTTCTATACTCTAATTAAAAATGATATGACATATATGTAAGTGTCTAAAACATGGTATTCAGTAAATGTCTGTTGCCTTTCCTAGCAGGGTTCTCCACAGGTTGTACCTAGGCATCATCGTCCTTCTCCTTTTCAAGAATGAAGCTCACCTGGAAAACTAGAGCATTAAAAGTACAGTAGTTTGGATGATGCATTTGGCTAGCTGGCTCAGTGCAGGGTCTCCCTGTCTCCCTGTCCTCCCCACTCCACTCCGCCAGGAATGGGCTGGAGTAGTTGCCCAAAGCTCCCTAGGCAGCTTTCCCTGGCAGATTCCAAGTGTAGGGCTGTGGGCTGCAATTCTCAGGGCACAATCCTCTCCTTTTGGTGCTGATACTTGTTCAGAGAGACGCAGACATGTGTGCTGATATTGCAGGCTGCCTTCAGGATCTCAACAGCCCTGCTGTGTTCAATCTCTTGGAAACCCACATCATTCACACCTAGGGTTTGGTCTCTATCCTGGAGTCCTGTTCAACGTGAGTCGGAGTTGGGAATCACCTTGGAAATGAAGATACCTTGCTGTTAAATCCCAGCTAAGCTCCACGGGGCTACTTTAGTGTGATGACTGGGGGCAGAAACTGGGTTGACTCATTGGTGTAGTCTTCGTGGCTCCTCTCCTGAGGAGCATCCGTGCCTGGGGATTCTCACAGGCTGGTAGGAAAACTGCCAGGTAGTCATCATAAAGAATCTGGCTGTCCATCTCCAAGGCCATGCAGCAGGCCTCAGACACCTCAGGCTCTGCTCACTGCCAATTCTACATATATGTTTTATTTTTTTATTATTTTTTAAAAATATTGTATTTACTTATTCATTAAATTCACACAGAGGGCAGCCCGGTGGCTCAGCAGTTTAGCGCCACCTTCAGCCCAGGGTGTGGTCCTGGAGTCCCCGGATCAAGTCCCCTATCAGGCTCCCTGCATGGAGCCTGCTTCTCCCTCTACCTGTGTCTCTGCCTCTCTCTCTCTCTCTCTGTGTGTGTGTCTCTCATGAATAAATAAATAAGTAAATAAATCTAAAAAAGAGAGAGAGAGAGAGAGAGGCAGAGACATAGGCAGAGGGAGAAGCAGGCCCCATGCAAGGAGCCTGATGTGGGACTCGATCCTGGGACTCTGGGATCATGACCTGAGCCAAAGGCAGACGCTCAACCACTGAGCCCCCCAGGTGTCCCAAATTCTACATATATGTTTTAAATAGTAAAAATGTCAAACAGTACAAAAAGGAACACAAGGAAAAGTAAATCACTTCCTATCATTATCATGAAACAATCACTTTACCTGTCTCTTGTGTTCTCATCAAGGGACTATATATATTTATGTTTTTATTTATTTATATATTAGTTTCATTGAGATAAAATCGACATATAGTATTGCATGAGTTTAACAAGTACAGTGTGTTGATTTGATACTTAAATATTGTGAAGTGATTACCACAGTAGCATTAGCTAACACCTTCATCACCTCACATAATTACTTGTGTGTGTGTGTGTGTGTGTGGTGAGAACATTTAAGATCTAGTCTCTTAGCAATTTTCAAGTATATAATACAGTTTTGTTACCTGTAATCACCATGCTGTATATTAGATCCCCAGAACTTAAAACCAGATGTTTGTACACTTAGAAAACATCTCCCCATATCTGCTACCCTCTGGCATCCACCGTTCTATTCTCTGTTTCTAGGAGTTTAGCTATGAATTTAGATTCTGCATATAAGTGACATCACACAGTATTTATTTTCCTCTGACTTATTTCAGCATAATGCTCTCAAGGTCTATCCATGTTGTCACAAGTGGCAGAATTTCCTTCTTCAGCATAGCTGAATAATATTCCTCTATATATACATTAGAGTATAGATATATATGTATATTCTATATATTGTATTTATTCTATCTATCTATCTAATCTATCATCTATCTAATCTATCAATCTTCTCATATACAAATGCCTATATCTATATCTATCTATCTATCTATCTATCTATCTATCTATCTATATGTCTCACGACTTTTTTACCCAGTCATCTGTTGACAAATACTTAGGTTGTTTCCATATCTACGGTAAATAATGCTGCAGTGAACGTGGGAGTGCAGATAGCTCTTTCCTTTGTTATAATTTCCTTTGGACATATACCCAGAAGTGGGATTGCTGGATAATATGGCAGTTCTATTTTTAATTTTTAAAAAAGTTATTTGAGAGAGAGAGTACAAATGGTGGGGGAGGATGGGCAGAGGGAGAGGAAGAGAGTCCCAAACAGATTCCCCACTGAGCACAGAGCCCAACATGGGGTTCAATCTCACGGTCCCAAGATCAGGACTTGAGTTGAAACCAGGAGTTGGATGCCTAACCGAATGCACCATCTAGGTGTCCCTATTTTTAATTTTTTGTGGAAATACTCTACTACTTTCCATAGAAAGGCTGTAGAAATTTACATCCCCCCCCCACAGTGTACAGGGTTTCCCTTTTCTCCACATCCTTGCTAATACTGATTAGTTCTTGTCTTTTTGATGACAGTCATTCTGTGTGAGGTGATATTTCATGGTGGGTTTGATTTGCATTTTCCTCATGATTAGTGATGTTGAGCATCTTTTTATGTATCTGTTGGCTATTTGTAGAAAAATATCTATTCAGGTCTTTATATATACACACACATATATATAATATTCAGGTCTGCTCATTTTTTATTGGATTGTTTTTGGCTATTGACTTGTATGAGTTCCTTATATAGTTTGGATATTAACTGTTTATCAGATATATGATTTAAAAATATTTTCCTTCCATTCTGTAGATTGCCTTTTCATTTTGTTGATTGCTTCTTTTGCTGTGTAGAAGCTTTTAGGTTGATGTAGTCCCACATACTTATTTTTGCTTCTGATGCTTATCCATTTGGTAGCCTATCTGAAATATCATTGTCAAGACCAATGTCAAGGAGCTTTTTCTCTATGTTCTTTTATCAGAGTTTAGTGGTTTGGGGATTTAAGTCTTTAATCCATTTTAAGTTAATTTTTGTGAGTGGCGTAAAATAGGCATCCAATTTCCTTTTTTCTGGATGTGATTATCCAGTTTCCCAACATCATTCATTGAATAAACTATCCTTTCCCCATTGAATATTCTTGGCTTGGGACCACTGGGTGGCTCAACGGTTGAGCGTCTGCCTTTGGTTCAGGATGTGATCCCGGGGTCTTGGGATCGAGTCCCCCATCAGGCTCCCTGTGGGGACTCTGCTTCTCCCTCTGCCTATGTCTCTGCCTCTGTGTGTCTCTCATGAATAAATAAAATCTTTTTAAAAGATTTATTTATTTATTTATTCATGATAGAGAGAGAGAGAGAGAGAGAGAGAGGCAGAGACACAGGCAGAGGGAGAAGCAGGCTCCATGCAGGGAGCCTGACGTGGGACTCCATCCCGGGACTCCAGGATCGCGCCCTGGGCTAAAGGCAGGCGCTAAACCGCTGAGCCACCCAGGGATCCCCTTTAAAAAATATTCTTGGCTTATTTTGTCAAATATTAGTTGGCCACATATGTGAGGTTGATTTCTGGGCACTCTATTCTGTTGCATTGGTCTATTTTTATGCAAGTACCCTAATGTTTTGATGAATATAGCTTTGTAGTATAGCTTACAATCTGGGACTCTGCCAGCTTTGTTCTTTTTTCTCAAGATTGCTTTGGCTATTCAGAGTCTTTTGTGGTCTTATATGAATTTTAGGATTGTTTTTACAGTTTCTGTGAAAAATGCCATTGGAACTTCAGTAGGGATTGTACTGAATCTCTAGATGGCCTAGGGTTGTATGGACATTTTAATGACATTAATTCTGATCCATAAACATGGGATATCTTTCCATTTATTTGTGTCTTCTTCAACTTATTTCATTGAAGCCTTATAATTTTCAATGCACAGATCTTTCATCTCCTTGGTATTTCATTGCTTTTGATGCTACTGGAAAATGGAGTTGTTTTCTTTGTTTCTTTAGCAGATATTTTGTTGTTATTTTATAGAAATGCAACTGATTTTGTATGTTGATTTTGTATCCTGTAACTGTACTGATTTTATTGATTAGTTCTAATAGGTTTTCTTTGTGGAATCTTTAGGATTTTCTTTTTTTAAAAGGTTTTATTTATTCATTCATGAGAAACACACACACACACACAGAGGCAGAGACACAGGCAGAGGGAGAAGCAGGCTCCATGCAGGGAGTCCAACGTGGGACTCGATCCCGGGTCTCCAGGATCACGCCCTGGGCTGAAGGCGGCACTAAACCACTGAGCCACCAGGGCTGCCCTCTTTAGGATTTTCTATGTATAAGACATGTCATCTGCAAAAAAAGAAAATTTTACTTCTTCTTTCCCAATTTGGATGTCTTTTATTTCTTTTTCTTGCCTAGTTGCTCTGGCTAGGACTTCCAGTATTTTATTGAATAGGAGTGGTGAGAGTGCCTACCACTTGTGGGAACCCTTGTCTTGTTTTTGATCTTAGAGGAAAAGCTTTCAACCTTTCACAGTAAAGTATGGTTGTAGCCATAAGTTTGTTGTATATGGTATTTATTTTTTTTTTTAAGATTTTATTTATTCGCAAGAGACACAATGAGAGAGAGGCAGAGACACAGGCAGAGGGAGGAGAAGCAGGCTCCATGCGTAGAGCCCCACACAGGACTCGATTCCAGGACTCCAGGATCACACCCTGAGCCAAAGGCAGACGCTCAACCACTGAGCCACCCAGACATCCCATATATGGTCTTTATAATGTGGAGGTATATTCCTGCCGTTCCCAGTTGTTGAGAGTCTTTAATCATGAAAGATGTACTTTGTCAAATGATTTTTATCTTTTGAGATATGGTGTTTATTGTTTTTTCCGTGTCCATTTTATAATTGAGGGAAAATAAAAGTACGCACACACCACATACACACAGAAAATAAGAATTTTCATGTTACGCAAAGATAAATGCTTTGTCAAGATTTTGGTATAGGACTTTCAGTCTTTCCCCCAATATTTCCAGACCTCACCTAGGATCCAACAACTAAGGTCTCCAGAACCTTACTCTCGGACTATGGGTGACATTCCTTCTGTTTCTTTACTACCTATGTCTTTCTATTTTTTAAAAAGATTTTATTTAAGCCATCTCTACACCCAACATGAGGCTTGGACTCAAAATCCCAAGATCATGAGTCACATGTTCCACTGACTGAGCCAGCCAGGTGACCCTTTTAATTTAAAAACATTTTTTAAAAAAATTTGAGTGTAGTTGACACACAAACTTACATTGGTTTCAAACATATAAAATAGTGATTCAATAAGTGTATACATTATGCTATGCTCACCATAAGTGCTATGCTCACCACATGTGTAGCTATCATTTGTCACCATACAATGCTATTAAAATATCTTTGGGTCACCTTAAATATCTTTAGGTGCCACCTAAAATATCTTTGGGTGGCACAGTTGGTTAAGTGTCTGACTCTTGGTTTTGGCTCAGGTGGAGATCTCAGGGTTGTGGGATCAAGCCCCATGTCAGGCTCTGCAGAGTCTGCCTGAGACTCTCTTTCCCTTTCCCCTTGTCCCTTCCACTCTGCTCTCTCTTAAATGAACAAACAAACAAACAAACAAACATCTTTGACTGTATTCCCTATGCTGTGACTTTTATTCCCATAACTGGAAGCTAGATCTCCCACTCCCCGTAACCCATTTGCACATCCTCCCATCACCCTCCCCTCTGCCAACCATCAGTTTGTTTGCTGTATTTATAGTTCTGATTCTGCTTTTTGTTTATTCATTTGTTTTGCTTTTTAGATTCCACAAACAAGTGAAATTATATGGTATCTGTCTTTCTCAGCCTGATTTATTTCACTTACAATACCCCCTAGGTCCATCCATGTTGTTGCAAATGGCGTGACCTCATCCCTTTTATGGCTGTGTAATATTCCATGCTATGTGTGTCTGTAATCTCTTCAATGTTTATCTTTTATTCTTTTTATTTATATATACATATAAATATATATAACATATATATTTATCTTTCATTCTATTAATGTGGCATATCACATTTATTGATTTGCATATATTGAGCCACCCTTGTATCCCATAGATAAATCCCACTCAATCATGATATATGATCCTGAATTAGGCTTGCTAATATTTTGCTGAGAAATTTTGCATTTATATTCACCAGGCTATTGGCCTGTGGCTTTCTTATAGTGTTCTTATCTGGCTTTGGTACCAGGGTAATGCTGGCATCTTAAAATGAATTTGGGAGTATTCTCTTCTATTCAATCTTTTTTTTATCTTTTTGAAGAGTTTGACAAGGACTGGTGTTAACTCTTCTTTAAAAGTTTAGTAGAGGGGGGATCCCTGGGTGGCGCAGTGGTTTGGCGCCTGCCTTTGGCCCAGGGCGTGATCCTGGAGACCCGGGATGGAATCCCACATCGGACTCCCGGTGCATGGAGCCTGCTTCTCCCTCTGCCTGTGTCTCTGCCTCTCTCTCTCTCTGTGACTATCATAAATAAATAAATAAACATTTATAAAAAAATAAAAACAAAAGTTTAGTAGAGGGATGCCTTGGTGGCTCAGTGGTTGAGCATCTGCCTTCAGCCCAGGGAGTGATCCTGGAGTCCTCGGATCCAGTCCCACATCAGGGTCTCTGCATGGAGCCTGCTTCTCCCTCTGCCTCTCTCTCACTCTTTCTGTCTCTCATGAATTAACAAATAAAAATAAAAATAAATAAAAGTTTAGTAGAGGGGCAGCCCAGGTGGTTCAGCGGTTTAGTGCCATCTTCAGCCGAGGGCATGATCCTGGAGATCCGGGATCAAGTCCCATGTCAGGCTCCCTGCATGGAGTCTGCTTCTCCCTCTGCCTGTGTCTGTGCTTCTGTCTCTGTGTCTCTCATGAATAAATAAATAAAATCTTTAAAAGTTTAGTAGAATTCACCATCATGGAAACCTTCTGGTCCTAGGCCTTTCATAGTTGGGAGATTTTTGATTACTGATTCAATCTTATTACTTGCTATTAGTCTATTCAGATTTTCTATTTCTTCATGCTTAAGTCTTGGTAGATTGTATGTTTCTAGGAATTTATCATTTCTTCTGGATTATCCAATTTGTTGCCATATAGTTCATAATAGTCTCTTAAGATTTATTGTATTTGTAGAGTTGTAGTGTCCTCTTTTTCATTTCTAAATTTGAGCCTTTTTTACCTTAGTCTAGGTAAAGATTTGTCAATTTTGTTTATCTTTTCAAAAAAGTAGCTCTTAGTTTCAATGATCTTTTTTTTATTGTTTTTTTTTGGCCTTTATTTCATTTATTTCTGCTTTGATCTTTGTTATTTCCTTCCTCTGCTAAATTTGAACTTAGTTTGCTATTTTGATTTGTTTTTTGACCCATATTTGTTCAGGAGTATATTATCTATTTATTAAAAAATTTTTTTTTAATTGAATAAAGTCTATCCCCAGCATGGGGCTCAGACTCATGACCTGGAGATCAAGAGCTACACGCTCTACTAACAGCCAGCCTGGTGCTCCAGGAGTTTTTGTTTTGTTTTAAGATTTATTTATTTGAGAGAGAGAGAGAGAGAGAGAGAGAGAGAGAAGGGAAGGGCAGATGGGGAAGGAAAGAGAGAATCTCAAGCAGACTCCCCACTGGTGTGGGGCTCAATCTCATGACCTTGAGATCATGACCATAGCTGAAATCGACCTTTAACTGACTGAGCCACCTAGGCACATCAGGAGTATTTTATTTAATTTCCATATATTTACTAATTTTTCAGCTTTTCTCCTCTTATTGATTTCTAGTTTCACATCATTGGGGTCAGAAAAGATACTTGATATGATTTGAATCTTCTTAAATTTGCTACAACCTGTTTTGTGACTTACCACATGATCTCTTCTGGAGAAGGATCTGTGTGCACTTGACATGAATGTGTGTTCTGCTGCTGTTAGATGGAATGTTCTATAAATATTAGGTCCATTTGGTCTAAAGTATCATTCAAGCTCATGGTTTCATTATTGATTTCCTGTCTGGGTTATCTATCCATTGTTCAAAGTGTGGTATTGAAGTTCCCTGCTATTATTATATTGTCTATTTCTCCCTTCGGATCTGTATTTGCTTAATATACTGAGGTGGTCTAATGTTGGGTGCATATATATTTATAATTATTTTCTTGATAAATTGCCCCTTTATCATTATATAATGATCTTCTTTGTCTCTTGTTGCTGTTTTGGGTTTAAGATCTATTCTACCCCTGTTCTCTTTCAGTTTCCACCTACACGGAATTATCTTTCTCCAATCCTTCACTGTGAGCCTACGTGTGTCCTTACAGCTGAAATAAGTTTCTTGTAGGCACCATATAGTTGGGTCTTGTTTTTTTATTTTAATTTTTAAAATTAAAAAAACTGTAATTTATTTTTAAAAGATTTTATTTATTCATGAGACACACACACACACAGAGGAAGAGACACAGGCAGAGGGAGAAGCAGGCTCCATGCAGGGAGCCCAACGTGGGACTCAATCCCGGGGCTCCAGGATCATGCCCTGAGCCAAAGGCAGATGCTCAATCATTGATCCACCCAGGCATCCCAAATTTTTTGAAAAGATTTTATTTATTCATGAGATATACATAGGCACCCCTATTTAATTTATTTTTTAAAAAGATTTAATTCTCAAAAAAATAAAATAAAAAATAAAAAATAGATTATTTATTTTAGAGAGAGTGAGGGGAGGAGCAGAGGGAGAGAATCTTTAGGCAGACTCCCTGCTGAGCATGGAGCTGGACTTGGGGCTTGATCTCACAACCCATGAGATCACGACCTGAGCCAAAACCAAGAGTCAGATGCTCAACTACTGAGTCATTCAGGCACCCAGGGATCACACCCTGAGCCGAAGGCAGATGCTCAACCACTGAGCCACCCAGGTGTCCCCCATTATTTCTTTAAATAAGCTTTCTTCCCCCTTCTCTCTCTGGAACTGCATAATTCATAAATTATTTCTTTTGATGTTATGCCATAATTTCATGTAGGTTGTCTTCACTCTTTTTTTGTTCTCCTCTGACTGGATAATTTCAAAGTTCCTATCTTTTTTGTTTTCTTTAAAGATTTAATTTATTTATTTATGAGAAACACTGAGAGAGGGAGGCAGAGACACAGGCCGAGGAAGAAGCCGACTCCTCGTGGGGAGCCCAATGCAGGACTTGACCAGGGGACCAGGGGATCATGCCTTGAGCCAAAGGCAAATGCTCAACTGTTGAGTCACCCAGGCATCCCTCAAAGTTCCTATCTTCTAACTCACAGATTCTTTCTTCTTGATCCATCCTGATGTTGATATATTTTTTAAAGATTTATTTATTTGAGAGAGAGGTGGGGGAGGGCAGAGGGAGAGGGAGAGAGAGTCCCAAGCAGACTGTGCTGAGCAGAGAGCTCAACACTTGACCCAGAGATTATGACCTGGGTGGAAACTAAGAGTCTGTGGCTTAATTGACTGTGCCACTCAGGCACCCCCTGTGGATGGTTTCTTTTCTTTCTCTTTTTTTAAGATTTTATTAATTTATTCATGAGAGACAGAGAAAGAGAGAGACATAGGCAGAGGGAGAAGCAGGCTTCCCACAGGGAGCCCGATGCTGGACTCGATCCCAGGACCCCGGGATCACACACTGGGCTGAAGGCAGACGCTCAACTGCTGAGCCACCCAGACATCCATGTTGATGGTTTCTATTTCATTCATTGTATCTTCAGCTCCAGAATTTTTTTTTTTTATGATTTCTACCTGTTAAACTCATTTTGTTCATGTATTGTTTTCCTGATTTCATTGAATTACCTGTGTTTTCCTTTAGTTCAATGAGTTTCCTTAAAACAGGTATTTCAAATTATCTATTGAGTAAATTGTAGGTCTCCATATTGAGGTTGATTACTGAAAGATTATTGTGATCTCAAGTTTTGTATTGCTGTTTCTGTGTTTGAAATGGCAGTGACCTCCTCTAGTCTTTAGTAACTGCCATCTTTTTTTTTTAAAGATTTTATTTATTTATTCATGAGAGACAGAGAGAGAGAGAGAGGCAGAGACACAGGCAGAGGGAGAAGCAGGCTCCACGCAGGGAGCCCGATGTGGGACTCGATCCCAGATCCCAGGATCATGCCCTGAGCCAAAGGCAGGCACTCAAATGCTGAGCCACCCAGGTGTCCCAGTAGCTGCCTTCTTCAATGCACCTAAACTTGTGTTTTTCCTCCAGCTCCGTGCTGGAACTTCTTCATTCGAAACCGGGACTTCTGCAAAGACTCTCTCATCGGTAAGTGATTATCCAAGACAGTGCTTTCCAGGGGCTCCTGGACCATGGCTGAGAGGGGTTGGGGTTGGTTCATGGGCCACTGCAGGGTCCACAGTGGGACCAAGGTATGTATGCCTATTGCCCAATGCAACATGTAGGTGAGACTCTGCCTAGGTCCCTTGACATATGGTGCTGGATTCCACGTCCTCCAGAAAAGTACTTTTGTCCATACATGGATGCCAAATTATTGTTGTTGGGGGTGGGTGGGGACACAAACAGGGGTATCTTATTCAGCCATGATGCTCCCTATACATTTTTAAAAAAAATATTTCATTTATTTATTCATGAGGCGGAGACATAGAGAGAGAAGTAGGCTCCATGCAGGGAGCCTGATACGGGACTTGATCCCGGGACTTCAGGATCATGTTCTGGGCCGAAGGCAGACACTCAACTGCTGAGCCACCCAGGCATCCCTGCTCCCTATGCATTGATAGTAGTATACCAGGGCAGCCTGAGTGGCTCAGGGAGAAGCAGGCTCCATGTAGGGAGCCCGACGTGGGACTCGATCCTGGGACTCTAGGATCACACCCCGGGCTGAAGGCGGCGCTAAACCACTGAGCCACCAGGGCTGCCCAGCTCATTGTTTCTAACAGTAGCATAGCCTCCCATTGTAGGAGTATGACATAATATAATTAACCTTTTCTTTTCTATTTAATTGAAGCATAATTGACACATGACATTATATTAGTTTCAGGCGTACAACATAATGACATATATTATGTCAATTTGTGTTTTTCCTCCATATAATGACATATCATTATATGATAATCACAATATATTAATTTTAGGTGTACAACAATATATACAAATGATATTGCAAAATATCACAATAAGTCTAGTTAACATCCATCACCATACAAACCTATTCTTTTTTGATAGATATTTAGGTTGTGTGGAATCCTTTATTAACTATTGACTGTGCTGCAGCGAATACACTGGTACACAGGTCTTTGTGTCTCTGTGTGAGCACCAATGTAAGATAAATTTCTAGTAGTGGAATAGGTAGGTCAACAAGTATATGCATTTAAGTTGTAATAGCTGTTGCCAAATTACCTTCAAAGAGGCAACCATTTTATAATCCCACCAACAAAGAATGTCTTTCTCTACAATGCACATTTTTTTTTGCCAATATGATATCTAAGAACTAGTATCTTAACCTTAACTTTAATCTGCATTTCTCCTATTAGGAGGTGGTTGAGTATCCTTTCATTTGTTTAGAATCCACTGGTATTACTTTTCTATGAACTATGTTCATATCCTTTGCCATTTCATTATTTTAAATTAATATTAAGAATAAAAACACAACTTTCTCATTGTCATTTGCTGAAGAACCTCCTCAAAGGCAGGAGGCCCCCTCAAACAAGTATTCAGTGGTCAAGTGGTCAGTGGTCTCCACAATCACACCAACTCCCCCTTTTTTTTTTTTTAACTCGTAACAGTCTCCTTCCCCAACACCACTGTCTTCTCAAGGATGGGCACCTTTATGATCTCTTCAACATCCCATACCCTTCCCATGAGCCTGTGTTTGCTCTCCCATCCTTTCCCTCTGGGGTGCTCTCTTCTCATTCAAACCTGACCATTCTTTCTGGGCACAACTGGTTTCCACCTGCCTGGGGTGCTTTTCTGAATAACAGTGCCTAGGCTACCTAGAGTCTCCTGGGAGCCTCTCCCCACCAACTGCAGCCTATACCTCTGGAAGGTTGGGCTTGACATCTCCCAGAGTCTAGCTTCCCCTCTGTCCGCGCTCAGCATACAGGGGTGCCAGTGTGGAGTGTGTCTTAGGCACTTTTTCAACATTTATTGAATGTGTACACGAGTCAGGCACTGCTCTAAGCACCGGGAATGTGGCAGTATATGAGACAGAACTAGGTCCCTCCTCTCCGCCCTCTGACATTTTAGCGTGTTGCTGGTAGCTCAGCCTACAACATAGGCAATAAGCACACACACACGCACAAGGATGCCAACTAAGTGTATACACGTAATGGAATAGACAGTGGAGGGAGGAGGGAAGAGGTCCCCTTTGGATCAAAGGGGTCAGGGGAGGGATCTCCCAGGAGCTGGGATTCCAGCATAGGCCTGACTGTGAGAAGGCTCCAGCCATGTAAAGAACTTTCCAGAGGCCCCAGAGAGGCCCAGTCTGGCGCTTCTGCTCTTCTAAAGATAGAGGAGATGCAGCCGGTCCACAGCGTCTGTCACTTGACAGGAACTAAAGGCAGACAGAAGCCTAGGATCCCAGCAACTTCGGGGCTGTGTGTGTGTGTGTGTGTGTGTGGGGGGGGGGGGACCCTGCACCCTCCTTCTTCTTCTCCCAGCTGCAAACCTGGGGAAATAAAATCTCGCTTGGCCGGTATTCATGGGCCACCTGCCGGGGGCCAGGGGCCAGTTAAGCACTTTCCAGCTTTGTGACTTCACATACTCTACACGACAATCCCTCGTGATACTTACTATAAACTTTATTTTACAGCGGAAGGAAAAAAACAAAAAACAACCACCGAGGCTGCCCAATATGGATGCAACCTGTTCCGATCTGCGCGGGCCAGAAAGCGGAGTTCGGTTTCCCGGAGGCGGGAGGTCCGCGGTGGGGGTCGGGGGTGTGTGGGTTCGGGGCGCACCTGCTCCCCGGAGTTTGCCCGCCGCGCCCCGGCAGCGGCCCTGGGCCCCGCCCGGGTCTCGGCGGGGCCTCCGGGCAAGGGGCGCGCGGCGGGGCGGGGGCGGGGGCGGGGGCGGGGACGGGGACGGGGACGGGGACCGGGACGGGGACAAAGGCCGCGGCCGCCGCGCTCGGGTCGGGCCGAGTCCCGCGGCCGTGCAGGCGCTCGGGGCTCCCGGGACCAAGCCGCGCGCCGCGATGGAGCGCCCCGGGGCGCCGCGGGGGCCCGCGCAGGCCGAGCCCGCCGCCCCGCCCCCTCCCCCCCCGCCCCCTCCCCCTCTCCCGGCGGCGGCGGCGGCGGCGGCTCCGCGCTCGGCGAACATGGCGGCGGCGGTCGGGCGGGACACTTTACCTGAGCACTGGTCCTACGGCGTGTGCCGGGACGGCCGCGTCTTCTTCATCGAGTGCGGCGCGGGGGCGCGGGCGGGGGCGCGGGCGGGGGCGGGGGCGCGGCGGGGGCGCGGCGGCGGCGCTAACAGGTGCACCTCTCTCCGCAGCGACGAGCTCCGCCGCACCACCTGGCTGCACCCGCGCACCGGGGAGCCGGTCAACTCGGGCCACATGATCCGCTCAGGTGGGGGCCGGGCCGGCGGGGGCTGGGGGCTGGGGGCTGGGGGCTGGGGGCGCCCGGGGGCTCCAGGTTGACCCGGCTCTCTTGCTTCCCGCAGACCTGCCCCGCGGCTGGGAGGAGGGCTTCACGGAGGAGGGCGCCAGCTACTTCATCGAGTGAGTGGCCCGCGCGCCGCGCCGCTTCCCGCCCGCACCTGTGCTGTGCGCGGGGTCCCCGCCGTCCCCGCCCGCGCGGCCCGAGAGGCTGGGCGCGCACAGAGCCGCGGCCGCGCCCCGCTGGGGTCCTGGGCGCGGGGTCCGGGCGGGGCCGCAGGCTGCCCCCCCCAGCACCCCGGGTCCTGCACCCGGGCGGGATTCGGGCGCGGGGTTAGGGCCCCGGCGGCGGCGGCGCGGGCTGGGCCCGTGGAGCTAGGACTTGCGCCCGGGGTCCCGGACGGAGCGCGGCGGGGAGAGGCGCAGGGAACCCCCGGAGAGGCCTCGGGCGTCCACCTGGTTCCTGGGGCGACGGTGCAGCGTCGGGACCGCGCCCCCTCCCCGCCTGGAGCGCGGGGTGCGGGGTGCGGGGTGCGGGGTGCGGTGGGGGCGGGGAGGGAGCCCCTCAGCCCGAGGTGCTGCTCGGACCCCCGCGGCGCCCGGCGGGACGGTCACTCCTGCCCCCTGGAGCCGAGCGGCACTAGTTCAGGCAAAGCCCGCGGGCGTCGCGCCCCGCCGGTGGCCGCGGACCCGGGCGTGCGGAGCTGCGGCCCCGGGGCTAGGTTAGGGCCCCGCCCCGCCGCCCCCGCGCTCCGGCCCGAACTTTCCCGCGCGCGGCGGGTACCTGTTGTCTCGCTGGAGCACCCGGCCGGCGTGCTCGCCAGTCGACCCCCGGCAGTCGGGAGCTGCGCTTGGTCCTCAGCCCGGGGCCTGGCACAGAGTAGGCCCTCGGGAAATCCTCGTGTGCGGAATGAATGAACTAGCCAAGGGCTGCGGCTGGACGGTGGTCTGACAAGTAGCGTCACTTGGGGGGGAAGGGGGGGCTGCGAGTCCACCAGCTCGAAGCACTGCTCGTCAGTAGTAGAGCAGCATAGTCGGAGCTTGATGGTCTCGGAAGATCCTGGATCCCCCCTCCCTACTTTGGGCTCTTGCAGGATGTTTGAAATCCTGGTGGATGAGATGTGTACAACTGAACACTAGGGCTCTGGCTGGGGTCCTGCCTCATGTCTGTGTTTGAGAGAGAAGTTGGGGAGCTGGTGAAGACCTCAGAGCCCCTCAGTCATGGGCCTGGCTGGTCATAACTGCATTTATTAATATTTATTAGATTTCTCCTCGTGTGCCACACATTATTCTAAGCATTGGAACCACAGAAGTGAGTAAGGCAGACAAGGTCTGGATGCTCAGGGGGCTTGCAGTCTAGTGGGGAGAGGGAGCAGAAAATAAGTTAAAAACCAAGAATAGGATCCCTGCGTGGCGCAGCGGTTTGGCTCCTGCCTTTGGCCCGGGGCGCGATCCTGGAGACTCAGGATCGAATCCCACGTCGGGCTCCCGGTGCATGGAGCCTGCTTCTCCCTCTGCCTGTGTCTCTGCCTCTCTCTCTCTCTCTGTGTGTGTGTGACTATCATAAATAAATAAAAATTTATTTAAAACAAAACAAAACAAAACAAGAATAGGGCAGCCCCATGGCTCAGCGGTTTAGCGCCGCCTTTAGCCCAGGGCGTGATCCTGGAGACCCAGGATCCAGTCCCACGTCCAGCTCCCTGCATGGAGCCTGCTTCTCCCTTTGCCTGTGTCTGTGCCTCTCTTCTCTCTCTCTCTGTGTCTCTCGTAAATAAATAAATAAAATCTTAAAAAAAAAAAAAGAATAATGTCAATGGTGACTACTGTGCAGAAAATTAAAATAACGTAGTGTGATATCAAGTGACTGAGTAGTGGTGTTGGATTGAGAGGTCAGTAGTGGTGTTTCTCAATAGGTGACATTTATGGTAAAATTTGAATGACAGGGAAGAGCCATCTTTGTGTTGATGAGACGGCAAAGCATTTCTGGAGGAGACCAGCCAGGGCAAGGGCTTCAAGGCAGAAAGAGCTTCAAGTTCAAAGAACCGAGAGGCCAGTGTGGCTGGAATGTGGTGAGCAAGGGAGAAAGTAGCAAGAGAAGAGGTTACAGAGAGGAGAGAGCAAATGGTGTAGAACTTTATGAGCCAGGGCAGGGAGTTTTTAAACTTTATTCTAAGCCCAGTGGGAAATCACTAGGGGAGGGGGGTGTTAAGCAGAGGAGCAATGTGATTTGATATGCATTTTTAGAAAGATCATGCTACCTGCTGTATAGTGGACTCTATGTAGGTGGGTAACTGTAGCGGGCAGGGTAGTAGTAGCGGGTTGTTGCTGTAGTCCAGGCAAGAGTACATGATGACTTGACTGAGGGTGTGGCCCTGCAGATGAAGGGAAGTGGTCATATTCAGGCTTGTTGATTTGGATGCAGTCTGTGAGAGGAAGAGAAAAGACGACTCCCAGAGGCTTGAGCACCTGAGTGGATGGTACTCATATCACTCAGATGGGAGGGCTGGGGGGAGGAGCAGCTTTGGAGTGAGGGAGCGCATAAGATCTTGTCTTGACATTTGAGATATGAATGAGTATGTCAGGTAGTCGGATGGATGTATCTGAAGCTCAGGAGAGAGAGAGAGAGGACTGCAGAGGTGTATTTGAGTATTATAGGTGGTATTCAAGGCCACAGGATTGGTTGAACTCACCTTGGAAGAGAGTGTAGACAGGAAAGATGACCTAAGCCTTGAGACATAGCAGTGTTTAGAGGTTGGGAAAAGAGGTGGATCTAGCAAAGGAGATTGAGAAGTTAGGAGAAACCCCAGTAGAATGAGGGGTTCATAGAAGCTTAAAGGACAGAACCTGACTGGAGTAGGTGGATGGGAAAATATGGGGTGCAGAGTTGGGGTCATAAGTACAGGTGAACCTTTTGGGTAATTTTCTTATGAAGAGGGTTTGAGACATTCACTGAGGATTGGGGAGGTTGTGGGTTTGAGGTGGGGGAGGTGTCCTGTTTATTTAGTGGGGAGATGAGAGAGCATGTTTTGTTCCTTGGGAATGATCCAGTAGAGAGAGAGAGAAATGGATGATGCAGGAAGGAGATAGGGCAGTTCCTGGAGCAGTGTCTCTGACAAGGTGAGAGGGGGGATCCAGGGCTTAGGTTTCAGTGGTCCCAGCTGGGAACAGGGCCTTTTTTTTTTTTTTTTTTTAAAGATTTTATTTATTTATTCATGAAAGACAGAGAGAGGCGGAGACACAGGCAGAGGGAGAAGCAGGCTCCTCGGAGGCAGCTCGATGCGGGATCCCAGGACCCTGGGATCACACCCTGAGCTGAAGGCGGATGCCCAACCACTGAGCCACCCAGGCATCCTGGGAACAGGGCCTTTCATCTGCATGACAGGAGGGAGGGATGCCCATGCCAGAGCCCATGCTAGGAGGTTGGCAGGTTTGGTGAGGGGAGACGTGGGTATTTCTGTCTGATGGTATCTGTCTTTTCCATGAAGTACTAGGCTGGGGGAGTACTAAGTCTTGAGCTGGGGGGCTTGAGGGCTGGGTAGAACTCTGTCAGCCATTGCCACAGCCCCCTGACCTTCTCTCTTTTGCTGACTCTTCTGTGGTGACTCCGTGAAGTTCCTAGTGATTATCCTATAGCAAGCCCTGGCTCCCCACTCCCCAGGGTCATCCCAGGCCTAGGGAAAGCAGCGTGTGACAGGTCCCCGACCTTCAAAGGCCAGCCATACAGGGGGGCTGGGACACTGTGGCAGCCAACTGTGTTTTCTTGCTCCTTCTGAGACAACTTTTGTTTTTTTTTTAAAGATTTTATTTATTTATTCATGAGACACACACACAGAGGCAGAGACATAGGCAGAGGGAGAAGCAGGGTCCTTATAGGGAGCCTGATGTGGGACTCTATCCTGGGACCCCAGGATCACGACCTGAGCCGAAGGTGCCCCCTGAGACAACTTCTTGAGAGACTGAGGGTTTGGGAGTAATTGTTCTCCTTTTCCTTACATAAAAAAATCAGTCAGTCAGCTTTCTTAGATTTGCTGTGATAATTTCAGAATGTTCTATTTTTGGGGGTTCTTCTTCTAATGTGGCTCAGTTAGAGGGACAAAGCATTGGGACAGCTGGTTTTATTTTCCCCAGTGGGTCCTTGGTCTGGAAAGTTGTGTAAGGTTTTCAGGATGTATCACTTGCTCCTGATATTTAGTGGATGTTTGGTACTCTTCAGTGTACATTTCTTTCTTTATTTTTTATAGTTTCTTTTAATACAAGATTCTTTAACTCTGCTGTACTTAAGAAAATCCAGTCTCATGACCCTGAGCTCAAGAGCCTCATGCTTTACCAACTGAGCCAGCCGCCCCGGAGTACATTTTTAAGCAGAAAAACTTGAGCTAAGGCAGGTGCATTTTAATTTTGATTTCTGCACTTGAGTTCGATTTTGGATTAGGGGCAAAACATAAAAGGAGTTTACTCCTGGTTCCCCTAATTCTAGACTTGGTGATGCTGATATCCTCTTTAAGAAGACTTATACTCTAGGAGCACCTGGGTGACTCAGTTGGTTAAGCCTCTGCCTTTGGCTCAGGCCATGATCCTGGGGTCTTGGGATTGATCCCCACATGAGGCTCACTGCTCAGTGGGAGTCTACTTCTCCCCCTGCCCCTCTCTCTTTCTTGCTTTCTCTCTCTCTCTCTCAAATAAATAAATAAAATCTTTTAAAAATATATGTATTTATTCATGAGAGAGAGAGAGAGAAAGAGAGAGAGGCAGAGACACAGGCGGAGGGAGAAGCAGGCTCCATGCAGGGAGCCTGATGTGGGACTCGATCCCGGGTCTCCAGGACCACACCCTGGGCCGAAGGCGACGCTAAACCGCTGAGCCACCTGGGCTGCCCAAGACATTAATTATTAATTAGTAAAAGAAATTTGGCAGAGGAGCCTTTTCAAATATGAGATCCATGAGGGTAAAGTTCTAGAACAGGCCTTGTGAGGAAGAGTGTTAGCACTGGGCTGGTTTTCGGGGGTTTTGTGGCACTCTGTGGGTTGGGTTCTCCTTACAGCAGGCTTTGTATAGGTCCTGAGTCAATAAAGAGGATGAATGGAGAGAAGAGGGGGTGTTGGCCACCCTGTCTGGACCAAGGTTGTCGCTTGAAGACTGGTACCCTGTTCTACATCTCTGAGACTTGGTGCTGGGCTCTGAATAGGGTCTTGGTATTTATTGAAGCAGTAGTGTTTTAAGGGACTCAGTGAGTTTAGTAGTTATTCCAGGTTTTAGAAAACTTGCTGGAGAGGAGATCAGGGGTTAGGAGAGGCCGGGTAAGGTGACAGAAGCAAAGCAACTAGGAACCA
Source organism: Canis aureus (assembly GCF_053574225.1). Lineage (NCBI taxonomy): Eukaryota > Metazoa > Chordata > Mammalia > Carnivora > Canidae > Canis > Canis aureus. The sequence goes on from NC_135633.1 coordinate 11,217,012, forward strand.
TGCCTGTCAAGGCTGGTTCTTGGATCCCAGTCCTCCTAGAGATAGTTGCTTGCTGCCAAGAACAGCATTTGAAGGAAGAACCTGGCCTCCTGTGGCTCCTTCACCTCATAACCTCATGCTCTGCATCTGGGGAATGGGACATCTGTTGGCATTCCCTCCCTAATTCTCTCCCTCCCTGGTTGCCAGGCCCTGGAGTCCTCTGTGAGTTGGCTCCAGGGTCTGGGCAGAAAGCAGCTGATTACACAAGGTCTCTTCTAACTTTAAGTCCCTTGGTTTTAGCTTTGGAGATTTACAGGGGCATCCTATGTAGGTGTCATTCTCCTTGTGGGTGTCCAGCCCCAAGTGAGGCCAGTGAGGCTCTTGGGAAAGACTTTTCTGAGGCTTAGACCAAGACTGACTTTTCCCTCTCTAGTTCTTTGGACCACAGCAGGTCCTGTGTGGCTACATGATTTGCAGGACTCAGTGAAAAAAGAAAGTGCAAGGCTACTTGTTCTAAAAACCTGGAAAAAGGTGCCCACTAAAGATATTAAAGTGTAAACCTTTTCCCTTTCTTCTGTAGTTTCCCCCCCCAGTTTTTCATGGTGTTTTTTAATTTGCTATTCAAAGTCAAAAAATCAAATTATTAGCATGACTCTCAGGTTCATCTCTGTTTTGTGGAATATTTTGAATGCAAACATCTGGGTGATGACCTTGTGTGCTGAGCCACCACCAGCACCACCATGCTCACTCCAAGATAGCACAAGGTAAGAGTACTCGTTCTCAGTCTCTCCTGGACAGGCATGAGGAGCAGGGAGGCTGTGTGGGGCTTGGGGTTCTAGGTACCTGGGAATAGGTAGTTAAGACCTTGTCCCATAGAGGCAGGGAGTTGGGACCACTCTTGAGCCAAGGCTTTAAGCCTCCTTCAGAAGAGTTACTTTTCTAGAGATAATGCTAAGTATGTACAGTGTGTTTTTGTATTCAGCAAACCCATTTTCTCTGAAATTAAAAGGAAAGAGGAATTGGGGAATGAAGGCTAAACCAGGGAAGACAGAAGGTCCAGAGGGGTACCCCAATGGGGCGTAGGCACCAAGTACAGAAGGCCCTTTGGAAAAGTCTGTGAATACTGGAAGGCCCAGGAAGGTGCCCTCCTGAGATTTAATTATGCCATCATCCAAGGGACAGTTTTCCAGGCCCCCCCTTTATTTCCTGTCTGCCACATTTTTCTCCCCAGAGAAATGTTAAACTTCATGTTAGTGGAATTCGTCTTGTAGAGTGCCAAACTTTTGGTTCATTTATTTGCCCTCTTTCTCATTTGTCATCTTTCTCATTGCCTGGAACAGCAGTTCCAGAAACTTGATTTCAAACCAGAAAGCAACAATTCTGCAAAGAATTTCTGGGAAATGGCGGCTCACATCTATTTAAAATGGAAATGCTGAAACCTCTTGTTGAAGGTTAAGAAAAGCTTCCCCCAGCTTGGCCAGTTTTGGCATAATCCCACACTTTACGTTTCATTTCCTGGTTGTTTTATCAAGAGTGAAAACTGGCTCAGGGATTGAAGTGTTAGGTCCTGTACAAAAGGAACAACAGCGGTGTTGTGCAGAAAGCAGAAGGAAGGATTAGGAGCCGTGATTTGTACCACGCTCTCAAAACCATCCCAGAAAAGATCTGGGAAAACCTCTTTAGGAGAAACGGTTGCAAGTTGCTCTTAAGGCTGTTTACCCCTGAGCCGGGTGTGCTTCAGAGAAAGGACAGGGGAGGGTGGTGAGGAGAGGTGCTATGCCCAATTTCCAATGCTGTGTGTATGGAGAGGGTGTGTGGAGGTTTCACGTGCATTGGTGGAACTCTATTCTCATGATATTTATGGGAGGAAACTTTGGGCTTCTTAAACTAGGGCTTCAGGGGGATCCCTGGGTGGTGCAGCGGTTTAGCGCCTACCTTTGGCCCAGGGCACGATCCTGGAGACCCGGGATCGAATCCCACGTTGGGCTCCCGATTGCATGGAGCCTGCTTCTCCTTCTGCCTGTGTCTCTGCCTCTCTCTCTCCCTCTCTTTGTGACTATCATAAATAAATAAAAATTAAAAAAAATAAAATAAACTAGGGCTTCGGGAAAATGGAGTCTACTTGAGAAAGCACATCAGAATGTGGACTGTTTGGTGATTTAATGAGGTGCTTGCTCCAGTTTTCCCATCTCTTCGGAAGACAGCATGGGTTAGAATCTGCTCAGTAAACTGGCATGGTGTCTTAGGTAAATATTGGCAGAGGGAGAAACACGGAGGAATATGGTTTTATTTGCCTGTTGCTTTTAAATGGCTGTCAAAACATTTGTTCCCAATTTTCTGAAATGACAAGTGTTTGGGGTTAATGTTTTATTGTTTACAGAGTGCTTCACGAACATTATCTGGTTGGAGGCTCACAGTTATTGCATTTTTTAGTGCAGAAAAGTGGGCTTAGAGCGATTAAGTGACTTCGTAAAGCCTCACGTTGTGTTAGTTCAGCCTCTTCAGAGTGTGGAGAAGAGGTGGACATGTGTTGTCTCAGTCCCAGGATTCTCAGACTTTGCAACCACAGCTGAGTGTCAGAAGAGGATGAAGGCGAACTTGCCTGGGAGATTGGATGGTAGGAAACGTCATCAAAATGTGGGTACTACCCAAAAATTTATGTAGACTTATTATAAAATCTCTTTCCATATCTTCCATTAAGATCAGTGCTTTGGCAGGATGTATCATGTTCATTGTATGGCTTTGTGTTTTCCTGAACAGAAATATGTATTCCCGGGACACCAATTCCCCTGTTCATTTTTTTTTTTTTTTAAAGATTTTATTTATTCATGAGAGACACAGAGAGAGAGAGAGAGAGAGAAAGGCAGAGACACAGGCAGAGGGAGAAGCAGGTTCCACTCAGGGAGCCTGATGTGGGATTCGATCCTGGGACTCCAGAATCATGCCCTGGGCTGAGCCACCCAGGGATCCCTCCCCTGTTCATTTTAAGGGACAGGGGAGTGTGGGGACTGCTCATTGGCCTTCCAGCCTCTCTGGGCCATACATCTCCAAAGGGGGACGTATAGGCCCTGAGGAAGACATTAGCAGCTGTTGTGACCTCGGGTCATTTTTTGCCTGGACTGAGTTGTGTCAGACCTCCTCTCTGTCTCCCATCCAGCCTACTCTGGGTCACTTGGATGCTGGCTGGGTTTTTCTAGAAGCCAGAGCATAGCCAGGCAACTTTATCATGCAGAAAAATGTATAGGTACTGTGTATGTGGTGGTTGTGTGTGTGTGTGGAGGTGGTGTAGGAGCATTGGCTCTGGATTTCCAGCTTCTGACTCCAGTTCCACCAGTTAAAGCTCCTTGTCCTTGGTAGGTTACCTACTCCCTTTAAGCCTTGCATCCTCACCAATGAAATGGGGATCAATGTGGGGATTACATGAATTATTTAATGGAAAATGTGCCAAGCAAGTGCTAGTACAAATGTCCAGTAAATGTGAGTTTCTTTTTGTACAACCACACAACTATGAGATGGGGTGGAAATGTGAATTCTGAATCCCAATTGCGTTCAACTGCTGCTGGAGAAATCTGGTACCCTCGAACTGGGGTTGCCTGGGTCAGGAGCATGCAAACTGTAGGACTCAACTCAGGATTTGGACCAATAAAAACTATAACCATTATGGTTATTAGAAGGATGTCCTCATTCTTGGGAGATACGGAAGTATCAGCTCCAAAAGGTTGAGAGAAAACTGTGTGTGTGTGTGTGTGTGTGTGTGTGTGTGTTTGTTTTGAGGGGAGCAGATGATAGAGCAGATGGAGCAACGTGTTAACCATGGGTGAGGCTGGGTGAGGGGTGCTGTTCTTGCACTTTTTCACTAAGTTTAAAATGATTTCCAAATTAAAAATTAAAAAAACGACACTAACCTTGACCATCAGGGCTATGCTGTCCCAAGGCCACAGTACCTTGTCCAGGCTGCAGGGACCTAGGGACCAAGAGCCCAGGGTAATGAGGTGTGAAAACGCTCCTGAGTTGGCTGTTTCCTGGGCATTTAGAAGGCTGCACAGATGTCTGCTCTTTAATCTGGGTAGCCACCTGGTTATCGGCTCTGACTGCTGAAGGACAGACTTATGGTCTGGTACTGCCTGGGCCACAGATGTCAACAGTAATAATCTTCATGGTACTCTATAGTTGAAAAACACATACATTCCTTTTAGAGGCAGGTATTCTTATTATCTTTTTAGCTTCATTTTACAGATCAAGCAGTGGAGGCTGGGGGAGGGACAGGGGTTAAAAGATCTAACTGATGCCAGAGCATCAGTAGGGGAGCTGCAACTTAGAACCTGAGTCATCTTGGCTCCACATTTGTGTACTGTTTCTACCATGGTGTCTTCTGACTCCCATTGCCACTCCCTCTATACTGAATCCTCCCCCCAAATTGGTCTTCTGTACTTTCCCTCACGACCCTTTGGGCCTCATTCAGAAAGTCTCCTGCAGGGTAGATGAGTGATGGGTGGATTGGATGGTCCCTAGGCAGGACAGGGGGCAGGTCCCTGGTGCTCTGGGAGAGTGCCTCCCCCCGCCCCGCCCCTGTACCATGTCAGCTGACCACAGCTTAGGGGCTGATGAGCCTCTTAAGCCTGCTTATAGCCAGGCCGTCTCTTTCAGCTTCTGCCAGAAGAGTGTTTCCAGCATCACGGCCAGTGTTCTCAGGGTTTCTCAGGGGCTTTTTCTGCCAAGGTTGAGCCCTGACCCTCTCGAGGTCTGACAGCTTGGAGTTAGCATGCAGTCTCTTTTAGAGGCTGCTGGCTGCCTCTTGTGCTTCCCTGGAACAGTCAACAGTGCAGGTGGGGTGCAGTGCGCTCAGGGGTGGAGGAGGCAGAGGGCCCATTCAAGCCCTCTACCCAGGCCCCTGGCTATACAACCTCCAGTGTTCTCTCCCCCTGGGTAAAGTGGGAGGTGAGACAGTCTCCTTCCCAGGAGGAGTAGAGCCAGAGCAACGTTGTAGGTTAGTGCAGTCACCTTTGCAACGATCATATCCTCTTTACTTACAAACTGTGTTGTCTGTGGATGTCCACAGATGGAACCAGTGGGCCACCTTGAAGAGTGGTGAACACCTTATTGGAGGGACAGTTAAATGAGAGGCTTTTGTTCCAGGATTCATCTGTTGGGTCACCAGACTCTGATGAAGCATGTGCTATATGCCAGTTTCCACACTGGGTGCTGTGAAGAGAAATAGCTAACATCATCTCTGCCCTTCAGCCGTGCCCAGTCCAGGAGGAGAGAGGGACACTAGACAATTTCAGTATAGGTGACTGGGGGTGGGGGCCCTGAGGACAGGCCCTAGGGAGCTTCAGAGGTTGAATGTGAGAAAGGCCAGGCAGCCATGGGGCAGAGCAATGGGCAGCCCAAGGCAAGAGAGGCCATTGGAGGAAATTAGGAACTAGGGGCTGTGGGCGAAGGTAAAGTATGTGTGTGCTTGTCTGTGTCTTGAAGAGCCCGGTGCTGAGTTGAGGCATAGGGATTGGGTCTGGATAATACTCTTCACTAGTAGCTGGGCTTCAGGAGAGTGGTGTAATTGGGGATATTGTCCTAGGGGTTCCCCGACTCCAGTGTCTGAGGGGTGATGCTGCTTGGGGGTTATAAAACATGAATTCTGGAGTCTGAGTACCAGGGTCTCTGCAGCCGGCTTAGACAGGTCACTTAAGCCTCTTCAGAGGTTTCTTCATCTGTAGAATGGGGACAACGACTCTACTGTTGACTTAAGGATAGTGCCTGGCAAATTGCACTTGCTGTGTAAGAATGAACTATTATTATTACTACTCCTAGAAAGGAAGCCTGTTTCTGTGGTGAAGTGTGGCACAGTCAGGAGAGAGCTGTGGTTCATTGTTTTGGGGGAAATCTCCTAAGATAAGGCTAGCAGGAGAGAGAAGTGTGTTTTCTTGTTGAGACTTGTCTTCAAAAAGAAGCTGAGCACTAAATCGTTGGTGCCTAAATATGAAAGAAATGATTCTTCATCTTTGAAGCCCTGTGTGGATGTGTCCAACTAGCGAGAAAATGAATAGGTGTCTTGGGCTTATGATCAACACATTTTCCAAATGGGCAGTTTTGATCTATTCCTCTTTCATCCTCCAGCCCCACCTCCTGGTGAGACGGTTCCATGGTGTTAGTATTAGTGTTTGCATTGCCTGGCAAGGCATCTAGCTTTTTCTTTGGAGGTAATGAACCCTGGTACCTATGCCAGAGCACTTGACGAAGGAGTAGTGAGGCAGACATGAAGTAGTGACTGTTCTGAAATGCTGAGTCAAAACTTTCAGGGGTTGGGACAGGGAATCAGCATTATTACAAGTTCCACGAGTGATTCTATGGACACGGGAAGTGAAAACATCTCAGAGCTTCAGCTTCCCCACAATAATGATATCGTGTGATAATAATAATGCTACTTTCCTTCCTGGTGTTGTTGAGAATTTATTGAGAATCTGATATGGTGGCCTGTCTGCAGCTCCTTTCGGCACATGGTAGGTGCTCAGGCATTTGCGAGCCTTTTCATTTACAGGAGGCCCTCTGTTGGAACTGATTGGATGAAGCAGTGGGAAGGGCCTTGAGAAAGTGTCAGTAGGCACTGCTGTCCGTTAATGCCCACCCTGTTAGCCAGAGTAGATCCCGGGCCCCTGGTGGGCCTCTGGTTTCCCCCATGGAGGTTGGGAATGTGCTGCTGTTCCCTCTGCCCGGATGATGCTGGCAGTCCTAGAGGTAGGTAGTAAGGCTGGTCTTGTGGGTGACCACTTTGTAGGGACTACCATCTGCTTAGGTCTCAGAACCCCATGACCACTTAGAGATCCTTCTGAGGGCAGAGGAAGGCCTGGAGTAAGGGGTGTGTTGTTCTGAGTGATTGACATTGAAAGCCAGAGCCGGCAAGGAGGCTGCAATTAAATTGAGAAATTGGAATGTTACCCTGCGTGGGAGAATAGATGCTCCAGCAGACAGTGGTGATGATGAGGAAGTCGTAGAGATGTCTGGTGTTGCAGTCTTCCCTGAGCTGGTCCTGGGGGAGATGGAGCAGGGGCAGGATGGTGACTCAGTGCCGGGAATAGCTCGCCAGCACCCTGGGAACAGTGTCAGGCACAGAGCCAATCCTCAGCCAAATTGGTGTGGGTTAGTTGATCTGACATTTGGCATAACCTCTTTGACACTGGCCGACGTACAAAGAGAGAGTTGATTGGCACTGAGAGCAAATTGAGGTTGTAAGTTGACCACAAAGTCTGTGGTCAGGGTTCCTACCAGGGGAAAAGGTTTTCTTCCTTGCTCATGAAATTGTTGGGAGAGATTTTTTTTTTTTTTTTTTTTCTCAACACATTCTGACCTGGGCATTTAAAGAAATAGATGAATGCTGTGAGGCTAAATATCTATAATCACTGCACCCATTAATGCATTTCTAAATGGAATTGGTGGTACCTGAAATTACATCCATTTACCAAGGCTTGAATAATTACATTTTTTTAGCCCCGGTGTGTGGGTGGGAGCTGGAGAGTGCTCAGTTGGCTTCTCTCAGCCCTCCTCACCTGAAAATGCATAGATGTGTTTGTGTGTTTGGTACCAGATGGTTTATAAAACTCAGTGGGGGTATTAATTCTTTGGGGGAGAGGAAAGTAATTGGCTTCCTATTCTGTGAATAGATAGATATTTAAATTAGAATCCAAAGAACATGCTTTTTATTTCAAAAGCTCCATGTGTCTGAGGAGCCCACTGATTTAAGATGTAATAACTGTGTTGTGTGATGATCTTGCTGGGCCTTTTGAGGCTGCTCCTTGAGGCTGGGAGGACTGGTTGGTGCTGATTGTCTTCTTGAGTCCCTGGAAAGGTTTGAGAATTTGCTTTTTTCTTTAAGGTCTGTATTGGATTTGGCTTGGTTTTGGGGTTCAGTAAGATGAGCGCTAGGGCAGAGGGACTGTCACACTGAGAAGCCAGTTGCTTTTGTTGCATCTATATTTGCTTGTTTTACAAATTTTTTTTTTTAATTTTTATTTTTTACAAATGTTTATCTAGTGCTCACCATATGCATTGTTTTAAGGGCTTAACAGACAGGGGTTCATTTAATACTACTACCAATCCTATGAGGTAGGTACTTATCTGATTCTCATTTTTACATATGAGGAAGATGAGGCACAGGCAAATTAGGGAGCTCGCAGTACAGGTGTAAGGTGGCAGGGCAGGGGTCATCCCCAGCTGTCCTTTTTTTTTTTTTCCCAGCTGTCCTTAATTGGGGGGTCCTCCCATGGTCCCTTTAAGCCCTGCTTGCTTGTTTCACCATGCTCCATGGTAGATAGGGAAACTATAGGGTTGTGATTGAGCACACAGGTTTGGCAGCCCAACTTTGTGGCTGTGGAACTCAGGCAAGTCATTTAACCTCTGAACAAAATGGGGCAAATGCTGGTATCTGCCCCATGGGTCTTTTGTAGTGGTTAAATGAGAGTAATACAGACATTCCCTGACTTACAGTGGTTCAACTTATGATTTTTTGACATTCCCATTATGGGAAAGAGATTTGCATATCATAGATAGACACCATACTTTGAATTTTGAGTTTTGCTCTTTTCCCAGGCTAGCAATAGGTGTTGCGACACTGGCAATGCTGGGCAGCAGCAGTGAACACAGCTCCCAGTCAGCCATGAGATCATGAGGGTAAACAACTGATAGACTTACAACCATTCTGTACTCATACAATTATTGTGGGGTGTTTTTTTTTTCCTTTCGGTACATTATCCAATATATTACATGAGATTTCCAACATTTTATTATAGGCTTTGTGTCAGATGATTTTGCCCAATTGTAGGCTCACCTAAGTGTTCTGAGTACATGTAAGGTAGGCTCCCTAAGTTATGGCATTGGATAGGTGAGGTATATTTTTGTTTTTTGAAGAATTTGTTTATTTATTCATAAGAGACACACACAGAGAGGCAGAGACATAGGCGGAGGGAGAAGCGGGCTACATGCAGGGAGCCCAATGTGGGACTTGATCCCAGGATCCAGGAATCACGCCCTGAGCTAGAGGCAGACCCTCAGCCACTGAGCCACCCAGGCATCTCTGACTTCAATATTTTCAATTTACAATGAGTTTGTCAGGATATAAACCACATTGTAGATTGAGGAAGTATGGACATGTAAAATACTCAGTCCCCAGGGCATAGTATATTTAGTAAATTTTAGCAAATATTTCCATGAATGTTTTTTTTCCGTAATAGCTGATTGGTCCAAGCATATTTGGGTAATTCCTTGACTTATATCCCACAGTGACTCTTATCTTCTGATATATACAGAGGGTACTTGTGTGTACTGTCCAGCTCAGATTCTCAGTTACGGGCATTTTGTGATACAAGGCATTGAACATCCTGATGCATTTTGCGGAGGGTTAAAAATGTCCAACTGTACTTGCTGTTTTTAACCACAGCTGTACCCTAATTATGACCTTGGCTGTTACAGCTGAAAGGGTTAGGCAGTTTGAATATAGTAAACATATCTGACCCAAGCTCTGGCTTGCCTTCCCTGGGTGAGGGGAGAAATAGCTCTGGTGATAATGGAAAAGTAAAAAGGGGAGGCCGGATTCAGTTTAGCATTTGTGTATCCATTTTTGCCATGTACTGGCACCATATTTGTTGCACTCTGTGGGATGTCAGGGAGCCCAGGGATCTGGTGAAGCAAGATGTCTGCACAGCTGCAGGTGACAGGATGGTCAAATAGTGTGTGACCAAGTGGTAGGTAAGTAGTATAGGTGCAGCACGGAGAGGAATGTCCAGGAGGAAACAATTCAGGGGTTGGAGGAGTCAGGGAAGACTTGGGGGCTTTATGAATTGGGATTGAGTGGGGACAAGACATGGAGCAGATGTTTCAGAGGGACTAGCATTCATCATTCAGGGGTCTCTTCATTTAGCAGACTTTACCTGAGCACCCTGTGTGTACCAAGCATTGTCCTGGGCACTGGATAGCAAAATGAGTAGGGCAGAGTGGAGAACATAATACCGAGAGGCAGAATGACCCAGTGTCGGGAGCATGGTGTGGCACGGGATTGCCTGGGTTTGAATCCCTGTCCTGCCACTTACTAGCTTGTGAATTCTGAGCAGGTTAGATAATCTGGAGCATCGGTTTCCTCATCTGTAAGATGGAGGTAATAGTAATTGTGCCGGAGATGAAATGAGTTCATATAAAGTACTCAGAATAGCCTTGAATACATCCTGTGTGTTGGTCATTATTATCTCTAGAAGGTGACCTCCACGAGGGCAGGATTTTCTCTCTCTTTTGTGTTCCCTGCTAGGTTGCTGGCTCCCAGAAGGTATCTGGTACATAGTAAGCACTCAGTGAATCAGAGTGCCATGGCTGTCCTTCAGGAACCTGGGAGCCTGATCTCCGGTGGGGACACAGACAAGGAACAACTAGATGATACTGTGCGAATGATTTGATAAGGAGAGCTTGGGGATTGGAAGGGCACAGAGGAGAGCTGGCCAGGGATGGCTTTCTGGTGGGCGAGGGGAGGCTGAACTGTATCTTGAAAAGCAGGGATTTGTTGGATGACAAGAGGAAATTTGACTTTTCAAGGGAGGGGGAGCAGCCTGGGCAGAGCTGTAAGAACACAACACTTTCAAGATGTTGTGAGAAGAGGAAGGAGGTGCAGAAAAGCGCTGCTCCGAGGAGCTGGGGCTCGGTCCTGGGGGCAGTGCAGATCCAGGGCATGAGGAGGGGTGTGGCCAGGGCCCCACCAGGGTTGTGGGGGAGGAGGAGAGGATATACTGAGGTGCTGGGCATCTGCAGGGCTGGAGCCTGATGAGGGATCCCACCCAGCAGGTGAGGGGTTGGCCTCTAAAGGAGGAGAAGCTGGGTAACCCATACCGCTGCTTGGCAGCACTCCTGCCTTAAAATAGAAAGAGATGGAGATAAAGAGTGGGTGGTGTGAGTGTCCAAGGGGTGACCTAGTTAAAACCTGACCCCCTGGAAGGGCAAGAGCCGTCCTTACTGTCGCCCTGCTTACCTGGTCTCTCCTCGGCTCTGGGCGATGCACACAAGTCCTGTGGCAGGTGACCTTGGCCCTACCCCGCTTACAGGAAGTCTGGTTTCCAGGCTGTGTACTCAGTGCCTCTAGGGGAAAGGGGGTGCGTGAATAAGGGAGAAGTGGGGGGGGAGAAGTCAAGTTAATGGAACCTATGTATTTAGCAATTCCAATTGAAGGAGATTTTGAGGAAAAACTCTTTATATTTAGGTATCAGTTCCCCACCGAGTATCCTAATTCCTTAAGGGCTTAATTATCGACAGATAGTAACACCCTTCCCCTCCCTTGTTACCCCACCCTGGCTTCTGACTTCCTTAAATACCCCCAGAGATAGTAGGGAAGAGTAAAAGTGGAGGCTTTCACTTTCTCAGGCCCTCTCCCTCATTTTCCTTTGGACTGTCTGATTTCTCTGAGGCCTTCAGGAATTATTTCTATAGCTGGTCATTTCCATGCAGGATCTGCCAAAGGTCCTCATGCAGGACTTTATAAACTTTACCTGGGGTTGTGAGTCTGACACACTGTGAAGATGGCATGTACAGGCATGTGAAGTGGAGTCCTCTGACCATTGTGCCTGGGGATGTTTTTCTGGCTTGCAATCTAGTGTTGGCGAGGGTGCCCTGTGCTTGTTTCTATAATCCCTATCCACCACGTATTCAGCACCTACTGTGTGCTTGCTAGGCCTTCACGATGGCTCTGTGAATCTGGTGTCACCAGCAGGGAGAGCCCCTGGGAATGAGAGAGCAGAAGCTGCCACAGAGGACCCATGGGTGATGATTGTTTCTAGTGAGCTCGAGCCGTGTTTAAGAGGGCCAGGAAGTTTTGCTTGTCTGTGGGAATGGGCTCCTGGTACTGGGCCTGACAGGAGGGAAGAGTGTAAGCTGAGTGTAATGCCTTGGCTTCCTCTCATAGTGGGCAGGTGGGAAGGGTGGACAGAGTTGGTGATGGCATAGAAGAGATTCAATAGGATCAGCTCAAATAGGGCCACCTGGGTGGCTCAGTGGTTGAGTATCTGCCTTTGGCTCAGGTCGTGATCCTGGGGTAGAGTCCTGCATCAGGCTCCCCACAAGGAGCCTGCTTCTCCCTCTGCTTGTGTCTCTGTCTGTCTCTCATGAATAAATAAATAAAGTCTTTAAAAAAAAAAAAATCAGGGATCCCTGGGTGACTCAGCAGTTTGGCACCTGTGTTCAGCCCAGGGCGTGATCCTGGAGTCCCAGGATCGAGTCCCACATCAGGCTCCCTGCATGGAGCCTGCTTCTCCCTCTGCCTGTGTCTCTGCCTCTCCTCTCTCTCTCTCTCTCTCTCTGTCTCTCATGAATAAATAAATAAAATATTTAAATAAAATATTTAAAAAAATAAAAAAAAAATATCAGATCAAACATCACCACATTTTTCACACATCATTTGCTTTAACCTTCATGGTATCCCTAAAAGGTATTCTTCCTCCCATTTTATAGATGAGGATGCAGAGGCCCAGGGAAATTATACATCCAAGGTCACACACCTAGGAGTGGTTGGTGTATTCTGATTCACTTGTAGGCCACCTCAGGTAGTATGTTAAGATTCTCATTTGCACACATGGCTCTGAGACCCAGGCTCAAATGACTTACCCAGAGTCACACAGTGGAAGGTAGTGGCACTAGGCCTGGGACTCAGATCACCGAGCTCCCTCACTGGCTTCCTTGTAAAGGAGCTCTTCCACCTTTCAAAGGCAGGAGCAGTTTGCCCATGAGCCACCCAACCCTTCAGAGGTGGGGGGAGAAGGATGGTGAGTCCTGCAGGGAGAGGCCCCTCCTGGCTTCTGCTCTCTCTTCACACCCAAACCCAGAGTCACATGGCCTCCTGCCTGCAGCTCTGCAGTGATGCACTTTCCACGCTTGTATGTCTGGCTGGGGCTCTGGAGACCAAATTCAGCTTGTCTTTTGGTTTACTCAGTACAAGCAGCCAGTAATGCCTACTACTTAGCATCAGGCACGTTTCCAGGGAACTTTTAAAACCCTGCCATCTCTCCTTTGAAATATATCTGGAATCAGATTGTACCTATGACCTGCGACCACCTTAGCCCACGCTATTGTCATCTGTTGCCGGACTGTTGCAATACCTTCCTAACTAGTCCCTGAGCTTCTCTTCCCTTCCCCCAGGACAACAGCTGGAGATTGTTCTACAGTGGAATTTGGATTATGTCACCTCTCTCAAACCACCTAAGGGTCCCATCTCACACACAGCAGAATCCTAGGTCCTCATAGCAGCCCTTTAGGCTCTGTGTCATCTGTTCCCACCCCCGTTACCCCTCCGACCTCATTTCTTCTCTCTCTGCCTGCCGCTCTGCTCTAGCCACGTTGGCCTCCTTGCCATTCTTCCAACACGTGAATACAACAAGCCTTTGGGCCTTTGCACTCACTGTGCTCTTTATCTGGAATGGCCCACTGCTTCCTCACTTCCTTCAGGTCTCTGCTCACATGTCACCTTTTTAGGGTGGCCTTTCTGGACTCCTCTCCCCCAGCACTTTCTCCTCCTTTAACTTTCCTCTCTTTTTCTTTAGAGTTCTCAGCCAATCCAGATACAGTAGGCTTTATTTTTATTTTTATTAATTTTATATTATTTTTTTAAAGATTTTATTTATTCATGAGAGACACACAGAGAGAGGTAGAGGAGACATAGGCAGAAAGAGAAGCAGACACCACACAGGGAGCCTGATGTGGGACTCGATCCGGGAGCCAAAGGCAGATGCTCAAGCGCCGAGCCACCCAGGTGTCCCCAGATACATTATATTTTAATTTGTTTGTCTCTCCCACTAGAATTTAATGTCTGTGAAGACACAGAGAGTGCCTGTTGCTCAAGACGGTACCTCTAGTGTCTAAAATAGTGGTTGCAACAAGTAGCTGTTTAGAAAATAATTTTTTAGCTTTATTTAGATATGATTCACAAAGGTTCTTGAATATATTTAAGATGTACCACCTGATGTTTTGAGATATATATAAAATAACAATTGAGATAGTTAACACATGCGTAACTTCTTGTGGTTACTTTTTCTGTGTAGTGGTGAGAGAAGATAATTGTTGAATGAATTTATTAAATGGTTCGGTGAACCCTGTGCTATTCTGTCTTGGGACTCTGGCCGAGAAGCTTTTTAGCCACTGAGCGGTGCCTCTATACCCAAGGGAACTGTAGCCCGAGAGGTAGAGGGATGGGCCTTGGGTACCCTGGCTTCGGTGTCCCCAAAGTCTACTCTCTAGTTTGGGAAATCATATGGTATTCTTATTTATCTCCATACTGGCCTCCAGTCACTCCTTCTGGGGAATTTTTTTTTTTAAGATTTTATTTATTCATAGAGACAGAGACACACACACAGAGAGAGAGAGAGAGAGAGAGAGAGGCAGAGACACAGGCAGAGGGAGAAGCAGGTTCCATGCAGGGAGACCGATGTGGGACTTGATCCTGGGTCTCCAGGATCACACCCCGGGCTGCAGGCGGCGCTAAACCACTGTGCCACCGGGGCTGCCCGAATTTTTGAAAATCAATATATTCTATCATGCTTATCTACAGTGACCACAGCAAATTAAAACGTGTTGGCTTACCGGCTAACCCTCAGAAGCATTTAAATGCCAACTGAGTTCTCAAAGCCATACAGATCCTCTTGGTGGCCAGAGGAGATACCATCCCATACCTCGAGGTTCTCCCTGTAGAGTTGGATTTGAGCCGTGCCCAGGGCAACAGTGTGGTTCAGAGCTGAGGGTGTAATAAACTGGAAGGAAAGAAATCAAGGTTGAGTGGACACCTATTGTGCACCATACACAGGCATGATAGTTATGTAGTTATCTCACTGAACCTTGAGGTTCACAATTCCATGCTCATTTGACGGGATGAGGAAATTAAGGCTCAGAAGTGATGCGACCAAGACTCTCACTGACTTCAGAGCCTTAGGAGTAATTGGGAAAATCTCTAAAGGGAAAATCACAACCAGACTGTGAAGGACCATTAGTATTTGGGTCATGGGGACAGTGTGGCATCAGCAGTGGCACAGATGATGAGACAAGAGTGCTCTATTGGGTGTGGCTTGGATGGTTTTGAGGCAGCCTGCTGAATATGAATATGTGTCTTTCTTTTTCTTATTATTAATTACCTGGGAACTGGGAGAGAATATTTTTAATGAAGCCCCCAGAGAGCTGGGGCTAGGGAAACCTGGCATCAGCCCTTCCCCACATGACCTATGCATCTTGGGGTCCCCAGGGACCATCCCAGACAATGCTCACCTGACTACGTGCAGCTCAGCCTGGCTCCTAAAGGAGATTGGAGCAAACCCCACCAGTGCTGGAGGTCTTGTGGTTGGGGAAGGTAGGACACTGCCATGTCCTGGGTGGGGACTCCCCAAAAAAAGAATTGGGGACTGTGACACGAGCTTTCCTGTCTGGGTGTGGGGGGTAGTGCTGATTCAGAATAGTAAGCCCTTCTGAAGTAAATGCTTCTTGCCACCCAGCTTGTGCTGGTGGGGTTGGAGCTGCTAAGAGGGCAAAAGAGGTGCCTGTCTTGATATCAGTTTAATTAACTTGTTCATACAGTTGTTTGCTTATCAGCATTTATTAGCTCCTACTCTGTACCAGATGGCACCATACCAGATTCTGAGGCTACAAAGACAAGGATGTCTTCAAGGAATTCATAGTCTAGCATAGGAAGAAACAGGCCAAAGATAATGTTCAGTGGGTAAGGGCTGTGGGACAAGAAAACAGCCTGGGGCTGTTGCATGGTGCCTGAGGCCACAAGGCTTTGGGTTGGCCGACTTGGGTTTGACTCTTAAACCACTTACCATCTTTGACCTTGGCCTGTTCTTGGTCTGGGCTGGGTGCTTACATACTTTGTCTCATTTATTCCTCAACTCAGCCTAGTGAGAAAAATTTTTTCCCCATTTTGTATTTGAGGAAATTAAAACTTGGAGAGAACGAATACTTTGTTAGAGTCACTCGGTAAATAAATAGCAGGACTAAGATTCCAACCCAAGTCTGACTCCAAAGTTCCTGTACTTTCTGCTCTAACCGGCTGAGGAGAATGAGTTTTGTTCATGCTCCTGCATGGCTGGTGCCCTCTAGGAGATGCAGCTCTGGGAAAAAGTTGTTTACTGACCATAAACTCCGTAGTTGTTGACAGAATGATGTGACCATCCAGAATGCTAGTTTTGTTTTAGGCCACTTTAATGAAAAGTATAGTGCTCACAACATGGGAGGTGATGGTGCTGCTCTGCCCTTGGAGATCTAGGATCAACTTTTTAAGAGGGATATGACTCCTTGAAGTCCTTCTGAGGGAATGACTGTAATGGGCACTGGAAACGTCATCTCCTGAGGAACAGCTGAGGAAACTGTGGGGATTTCATGCGCGGAAGAGGAGACACACAAGGAGATGAGGGCTGGT
Organism: Canis aureus; assembly: GCF_053574225.1. Lineage (NCBI taxonomy): Eukaryota > Metazoa > Chordata > Mammalia > Carnivora > Canidae > Canis > Canis aureus. The sequence continues at coordinate 11,233,408 of NC_135633.1, forward strand.
CGCAAATATCTGAAGGGCTGTCACATAGAAGAATCTTATTATCTGGGAGAGCAATAGGGAGAAAGTTTTTTTTTTTTTTTTTTGTAAAGATTTTATTTATTCATTAATGAGAGAGAAAGAGGGGGGCAGAGACACAGGCAGAGGGAGAAGCAGGCTCCACGCAGGGCGCCTGATGCGGGACTCGATCCCAGGACCCTGGGATCACACCCTGAGCAAAAGGCAGACACTCAACTGCTGAGCCACCCAGGTGTTCCAGGAGAAAGGTTTTTGGCTCTGGGTTTACAATAGAATCTTCTAAAATATTTCAGTATATAGTGAGTGAACTGTCACCAAGGAGCTTGGCCTTCCAAATAATGTCTAGGAAACTTCACCCAGTGGTATTGAGGACTTCTTAGGTGCAGATGCATTAGAGAGTTGACTCCAGGTTTGTGCAGAGCCCTTTGAAATATTTGTGATAAAATAAGCTCCCCATTGCTAGCAATAAGTGGGAGTCCACTACCCATGAGACCTATTGAGTGGAGGAGGCAGGAGAGAATGGAACAGGTGGTAAGAAGGGAGGGATCCAGGAGGCCTTCATGGAAGAGGTGACATTGGAGTAGGGCCTAGACAATACTTCATTATGTGGGGAGAGGGGCAAAGTCTTAGAGGAGGCACATATAAGTGAGTACAAATGACGTGCAGGGAGAGAGCCAGATGCGCTGGTGGGGTATTTCCTGCCAGTTGGAAGACTCTTCCCTTCCTGACAGTAGAGCTTGAAGCTCTCTGGTAGTTGAAGGAGATCCAGATTTACTGCAGTTTGCTGGTAACACTTGGGTCATGAAGAGGCAGGGAGAGATGTTCCTGTGAGGCTTTTTCTATTTCTCAGAGGAAGGTGAGGCCTGAGATGAGAGAGGGTTTCCTGGCCAGCAGAGGGTGAGCTGAGGCTAGAACCCACTGCCCAATCCCAATACCTCATCTGGGGGCTGTTTTCAGTGTGCCGCATGGATGACTCTGTCCAGACTCCATTTTTCCTGGTTCCGCCTCCTGGCAGGCTGTTATCCTTAAGAGAGAAAAGGAGGAGAGAACAAAGTTGTATTTACCAAAGGGGCTGGTTGGGCAGGTCTTCTTGCTGAAGCTGGAGTCTAGGCCAAGGTCAACTGGGCTGGCTCCTAGTGGGTGGAGGTGGGTGGGGTCAGGCCCTGGAGGGCCATAAACTGAGGGCTTTTGGTTGGGGGTGACTACTGGTAGGAATGGAGGTTTGTCCAGGGTATTGCCCCTGAGCACAGCAGGCTGGAAAGATTACAGCTCATACATTCTTTCTCAGATTAGGGCCATGGGAGATTATGGGATACACAGGAGGCTGTAGGAGGCCTGTAAATTTCCCATTTGGGGCAATTAATTTGATGGATTGTAAAACAGCTCACCACTTCCTCTCCCCCTGCCTGGGCTGGGCAGTCAGACTGGCCGGAGAATGTCCCAGAATGCTTTCCCCAGAGTCCTGCACTGCCTTCCAGGGTCCCTTGTTAAAGCGTTCACCGGGGGCAGGGGCTGAGCATGTCCTTTTGTTGCCACCCCTCTGGGATAAGGAAGAGCACATAGTAGGTGCTTTAGAGAACCATGCAGAGCTGGTACCTATCTGATTGGAACTCTTCCAGAATGCTATTAGGGGTGGGACGGAGTGGGGCTCGTGGTGGCAGCTCTGGTTTGTAGATGGGGAAGTTGAGCCCCAGAGTGGCGGTGGGGGGGGGGGGGCGGTGAGGTAACCTGCCCAAGGTCACTCAGATCGTTGGTGCTAGCTGGGACGCTAGCCAGATCTCTTCTCTACTGGGCCAGGGTGTGTTCTTCCCAGTTGTGGTATGCTCAAAGTGAAAGTGAAATAAATAGCACTTCTTCTGGTTCTTTCCCCTGACTTCCTCCTTGCCTTCAGCCAGTTACTGCTTTGGTGATTGTGTACAAGGCGGACAGGGTTCTCCTCTCATCTCCTCCAAGCAGTTTTGCAGCATGTACTTCTCCTGCATGCTCACTAGTGTACCGTGGCTCATCTCGGTGTCTTCTCTTCTCGGTGAGGTCTGGCACCTGTGATCGGTAAAGGGTTCCTGCACATCACCTTTCTCTGGTGCCTCCTGAAGGCCCTGTCCTCACCAGCACACACTGAGGCTGGTGCAGTTGGTCCTGACAGTTGTCAAGCTTTGGTCCTGTCTTCCTTCCAGGGACCCAGAGTCCACATCCTAATGTGCCTCCTGATGAGGGCCTTCCCAGATGTTCCTAACTTGGGGCTTCTCTTTGTGCGGTCTGCATCCCATCAGATCACGCTGTTCACCTTGGCCTGAACACAGCTCAGCAACATCCTATTACTTCTACACTCTCCTGCTTCTATGTAGTTTCCATTCCACCCAGGAATGTCCCTATGCATCAGACATTACCTCAGGAAGTCTTCCCTGACCACTCTCCACCAAGGCTTTGTGATATCCCTTCATTGGTGCTTTTGTTCATTTATTCAGCAACGATGTAATGAGAAACTGTTCTGCACCCACAGTGTTATAAGTGCACGTGAATGAAACACTAAGGCACCTGTGCTCATGGAGCTTACAGCCTAGCTCCTCTCTTGCCACTTATCTCCTTAGTGTATACTAATGTTTCCGTCTCTCCCACATTAACCTATGAATTCTCCCCATGTTTTATGCACTCCTCTCTCGATCTCTAGCACTCAGCACAGTGTCTGGCAAAGAAAACCGTAAAAGTTGGGCCCTGGGTGGCTCAGTGGTTGAATGATTGCCTTGGGCTCAGGGCATGATCCCGGGGTCCTGGAATCAAGTCCCGCATCAGGCTCCCTGTGGGGAGCCTGCTTCTCCCTCTGCCTATGTCTCTGCCTCTCTCTCTATGTGTCTCTCATGAATAAATAAATAAAGTTAAAAAAAAAATAGAAAGCCTTAAAAGTTAGCATTGGATGAACGAATGAACAGGTTTCCCACCTTCTTGTCTCCCCAACCCACTTGTAGAGTGTACATGTCTCGCTGCTTGTGTGCAGCACCCCTGCCTTCCCCATGCACTGCTGGCACCGTCCTGCTCACATGACTGTCTTGCTTCACATTACACCTTTTTGAGTCTAAAATCTTTTCTTTCTCTCTCACCTGGTTGTACATTTCTTCAAGGTGGGGTCTGTTTCTAGTTCCATTTTGTGTGCTTGGAGTTTCTGCCCCTCTTCATCTTCAGTAAAACGAAGGGCAATATGTGAAGTGCTGCAGAAAGAAATAAACATGTAAGGAGAGACTGAGTGCCTTAGAGGTATGATGATTTACTCAGAAATCTGATGGACACCTGCTGTGTACCAGCCCTGAGCCAGGTGCTGGGCATTTTTGATGAAGGAAGCAAAAACATCTGTCTTTGAGCAGCCCAGATGGAGGAATGTGAGGACAGGTGGGTGTAGTATATGTGCTGCCGAAGCGAGCACGACAAGTGGGTGTAGGATGCCAGACCCTTCCCTTTGGTGGCACCACCAAGAGGGGTGTCACACAGGCCTGGAGTTCAATCCCATCTCTGTCCCTTGGTATCTGGCTGACCTTGGACAAATGAGTCAACTTTTCTTGAGCTTCGGTTTTCTCATTCACAATAAGGGGCTGGGACGAACATCCCCTTTGTGGAGCTGTTCATTCATTCATTGAGTTCCTGCTCTGTGCCAGGCATCGTTCTAGATGCCGGTGAGGGAATTGTGAACAAAGTCATTAAAAGTCTCTGCCCTCATGCAGTATGCATCTCAATAGGAGAAAGACTGGAAACAAAATGGTTTAAATACATAGAATCAGGGGATAGTAAGCAATGTGGAGGGAAAGAAGCCAGGAAAGGAGGGAGGAACACCGGAAGAGCAGGCTTGGTGGGGAAGCAGATGGTTAGAGGAAGCCTCTGCAGAGAGGGCATTGGCGAAGAGATGTGAGCCTGCAGGCAGACATCTGGGGGCAAGACATTCCGTGAAGGGTAAGCAGCAAATGCAGAAGTCCTGAGGCCGGAGTATGCTTGGCTTGTTGAGAGAAGAGCAAGGAGGCCACTGTGGCCAAGACTAAAGGAGTAAGAGCTGAGGTGAGAGAGAGAGAGAGAGAGAGAGAGAGAGAGAGAATAGAGTGGTTTGCAGACCTTAGAAGGGACTTTGGCTTTAACCGGAGTTAGGTGATAGTCCTCACTTGGAGGGCTTTGAACAAAGGAGTGTCATGATGTGCCTTTTGATTTAAAAAAAGGATAATTCTGGTTGTTGTGCGGAGAAGAGACAGATCAGAGACAATGTAAGTAGTGTGCTTAGCACAGGGTCTGGCACGGACGCCTTCATGAAGTGGTAATGTTCATCTTGATGATAATGTTATTAAAGATTGACCTGGATGCCTGCTGGTCCTGTCCTGGGCCCTCATCCTGTCTACCTTCTGCCCTCACAGGAGCTGTAGCATCCAGGTTGCCTTCACCTTGAGAAAAGCAACGAGTCCTGGGCAGGGGAATGAGGAGGGAGAAGGTGGCTGAGTCTTTGGCTGTTTTTTTTTTTTTTTTTTTTCTTGATCTTCTGTTTAGTAGTCATGGGAAGAGGGTGGTGGCAGTGGTGAGGGTGGCAATGGTGCTGGAGAGGGGGCAGGAGAAAAGCCCTGGCCTCTGTAAACCTAGACTGGAGAGCTCGACCTGGCCTTCAGGAGCTGCCAGTCAGTCGCATGGCCCACTCCAGGTAATGCCAAGCCAGATGCTCCTAGAATGTCTGTCCTCTTCCTCTTTGCTCCTTCCTTCCACTGGTGGTCTAGGATTCTCAGGAGGGGCTGGAGCTCTGCACACAGAGCTGCTCCCCTGCTCCTAGGACTTCACCGTGAGCATCTCCTCATTGCCTCCACCCCTAGAATCTCAGGCCTTTATGGAAAGGTCTGGGTCCCTGATGTCTCCGATGTGGTTTACCTGTTTGCCCCGTATCGAAATGCCTCCAGCAGCACTGCTGATTAGGCTCCGTCCGCTGGATTACTTTGGATAGCAGGAGGGGTGCACAAGGCAGCCCCTCCTGGAGTCTTCATATCCCCATTGTTAGGAGGCTCCATTTTGAAGTTGAAACCTCTTCTGCTCTGACTTCCTTCTTTGCTTTTAGTTCTGAAAATACAGGGAGTGAGTTCTGGTTCCTCTTATCCCTGCTTCTGTCCTGTACCCACCCTCTATTAGGTAGAAGGTTGTTAGTTTCCCAAGAGACTCCTTGCAGAACAGTTCTGGCTCTGTTACTCAGGGATCGACTGGTTGAGGAGTCAAGGAAAGCTTTGTAGAGTAGGGTACATGGTGCTTGAGTGGGGTCCTCTAGCAGGTTAGCTAGATCAGGAAAGGAAGAAAAGCCTTTGAGGCAGAAGGTAGGATGGTGTCTTTAAATAGTATGTAGAGTTAAGGATTTCTAGATTCTAGGTAGTTCAGTATCACTGGAATAGTAGGGGATGGGGGAAAGAGAGAGAAAGGGAAAGAAGAGGGAGGGAGGGAAAGGCAGGGAGGGAGGGAGAGAGAGAGAGAAAGAGAGAGAGAGTGTGTGTGTGTAGAATACTGGGTACTGTGAAGGAGGTGAAGCTGAGAGGTCAGGTCAGAGTCAGAGCATGAAGGGCCACCTGGGACCTACCAAGGATTGTGGACCTGACGTCAGAGGACCGCCTAGGAGAATGGGTTTCTGGGTACCCATAGGTTTCATGTTCTCCTCAAACTGATAAATGGGTTTTTGAGTACCTCTGACTCTTCATTCTGCTGGGGTCTGGATTCACCAATTAAATCTGTCCTTCGGACTTTTGCAGAGTGGATTTGGGTACAAGTCAGTACCCTGAAGTGCCCGTTGCCTTAGACATCCTGTTTCTGAGTTTAGTGTACCGGGTGCGCCTGGTTCTGGGCTCCTGCCTCTTGATTACCTGTTTCATGGGTTGAGGTGGGGGAGGGTGCTATCCCATGGCCGGTCAGCCTCAGTTTGTCTCTGCCCCATAGTTGGCTGGACACACAGGCCTGCATTTGCCTTGTAGGAGTCTCATTTATGCGGGCATGAACAGTGTCTGGACTCCAAGCCCTTGGCCAAACATTCCAGATTCTTTGGCCATAAACTTTTCTAAAGGGGCCTGGGACCCTTCCAGGGCTTGGCAGTTTTTGTTTATGCCCCACACAGATAGCTATTTGTATCTGATTTTTGTATATTCCCAAAAGTACGTTTCCAGCATCCTGGGGGAGGCCTGTATATCCCAGCCTGGCCGGCTCTTTGGGAATCTTCTGGCAGACTCACCTCACACCGCTGGCATATGGAGCGTCCTCCCACCACTGTCTGTCCTTCCCTGGTGTCTTGGATGCTGAAGTGCTGATGGTGGAGTGAGGCTTTTTGTTTTGTTTTTAAATAGGGGCAACGTGGGTAAACAGAGCGGCGTTTCTGGTGCTGTCGGGAGGGCCAGGACCCTACATTCCGGTTCCATGACGACAGCCTGTTTCGTTGCTGCTTGCCGGGCTGTGGGCAGCAGCAGTTTAGACGGAGACAATGGTGGCTCTGTTGAAATGCTGCTGAACTCCAGCAGAATGCATTTTAATTGAACACTTTCCACCCTGAAGTCTGCGGGGATCTGGTGGCCCACTCCTCCTCGTTCGCTCCTTTTCTCTTTGCAGCTCAAGAGCCAGGTTGTTACTGCAGCTCCTTTTTCCCCTCTGATATTAGCAGCCTCTTGGGGGTGGGGGGGATGGTTTCCAGCCTGGGGGTGGGGCTAGCCCTGGGCAGACATGGCAATGGGAAGAGAGAGGAGGGCTGGCGGTGGCTGGGAGACATACCTGTAACCCGGTCTGGGTGTCAGCACAGGGCAGGGATCAGTGGGTGCCTTGGGAAGCTCTCCTTCCCGGGACCAGGGACCTGCAGGTGCTTGGGAGCCCTGGGCCTAATGTCAGGCTGCCTGGGTTGCAACCCCAGGATCTCACTTCCCAGCATAACCTCTCTGGACCTCAGATCCCTCACCTGCAAAATGGGGGGATAGGAATAGTGTCTGCTTCTTAGGACAATTGTGAGAATTAAATTAATTCAATCATATCCAGTGTTATGGGTACCTGGCACCTAATAAATACTCAGTAAGTACATTTATCATTATATTATATCATTTTACTATTATGTCCTGATCATCATTAATATTACATTTTACCCTGCAAGGGTTCCATCTGAGACTGCAAGAGGGACAGAGCAATATTCTCTCTAAAATGCAAATTTGCTCTCATCACTCCTTGGCTGAGAAAGCCTCAGTGAGTCCCCATTAACTTCTCTGCATAAAGAGGAAGGAATTTCTGCTTATTGAAGGCCTACTCTGTGCTAAGTAACGGGCCCCTGGTGACCGCTGCTCGTTTAGCCTGATGGGTAAGACCTTTATCCGTTGGCCCTATTTTTATTTTAGTAATTTATTTATTTATTGAAGAATAATTGACAGGCAATATCGTGTTAGTTTCAGGTTATGACATAGTGATTTTCTATTTATATACATTATGAAATAGTCACCACAATAAATCTAGTTACCATCTGTTGCCATACAAAATATCACAGTATTATTAACTATATTCCCTATGCTGTATGTTACATCCCTGTGTGATATTTATTTTATAACTGGGAGATTGTTCCTTTTATTGCCCCTTATCTTGCTTATCTTTTCTCCCCTACTCTGCCAAGCAAACAAACAAACAAAAAAAACCCAAACCCACAACTCTACCTCAAAGGATGGCTTGTTCTTTGATGTCTCATTGCCCTTTTCTCCTCAGTGCCTTTGTACTTGTTCTGCCTTCTGCCAAGGATGCCCTGTGGGTGGTGGCTGTGGATCTGGAGAAGTAGATGGGACCGGGGAGAGTTTGGGGATTCCCATAGGGGGTGGTGGACACAGCCTGCGTGAGAGCCCACTGGCCAGTCTGACTACAGGGGGCTGACTTTGGTGGAATTCTGCTCCACCACTAGCTGTGTGGTCCTAGATATGCTCTATAATAGCTACCCCATAGTTTTGTTGTGTGGAGTTAATGTCTGACCTACTGTGAGTGTCAACAGATGTTAGCTGTTCTTGCTTTTGCAGTCTTTCCAAAGATCTGATATAATTTTTCCTGTTTGGAGTTCTCTTACCAGACTCAACACTGGACTGGCTTTCTTTGCAAGGAAAGAGGAATTGGAGAAGTTCAATGCATCAGGGAGGTCCAAGCAGGGGTTCCTTGTCCTGCCTAGCAATTCCTGCAGCCTCTGGCCAATACTGTGGGCCAAGGACGGTTTCCCTCTCTCTTGTCTGTCCATGGCAGGGACCCTGTCCTCAGTTAGTGACTATGCTCCTTGATGTGGCTATTCCTTGTGGTGACAGCTAGGTAACAGACACAGGGTAGACTCACGAGACATGGAGACTATGTGTACACAGACCTGCTTGCTTATGGATGGATTTACCTGTCGGTGGATGGGCCACTTGGTAACCAAATGAGAAGTCTTTTTTTTTTTTAATATTTTATTTATTTATTCATGAGAGAGAGAGAGAGAGAGGCAGAGACACAGGCAGAGGGAGAAGCAGGCTCCATGCAGGGAGCCTGACGTGGGACTCGATCCCAGGTCTCCAGGATCAGGCCCTGGGTGGAAGGCGGTGCTAAACTGCTGAGCCACCCGGGCTGCCCTCAAATGAGAAGTCTTTATGGACCAAAGTGAATTGCTGATTTGACATTAGTGAGTAATCCATTTCTGCTCAAGAAAGGTGGCATATGTGTTTTTTCATCTTGCTGGCTTCACAGGGCCAGGTTCTCAGAGACTGATAGGTTGCAGGTACCTCTCACTGAAACAGTGAAACTGATGAAGTGCCTTAGAAAGAGCAAGGGTAACAAAGAATGGGGGATTTAATTCAGGAAGCTATGCTGATGTGCAGTTCATGTCCTCTTGGCTCTCTGATTACTGGGCTCAACATTCAGGAGAGCTGGGGCTTTATCCTGGTTCTGTAGCTCACTATGTGACCTTGAGCCATTGGGCCTCAGATTCCATATCTGTAAAGTGGGAATAACCATCTAACTTTGCCTGCCTCCCAGAGTTATTTTCAAGGTCTTGTGTTCCTGTGTATTCATATTTGTTCACTCATTCAATTACCTTTGCTAGACCTACTGTGTCCCAGAGCCAGGCGTCTAAGGATGGACAGGATATGATCTCCTCCCTTCTGGAGCCCAGAGAGGGAGGTGAAGGTAGGGAAAATGTGTGAGTGGATAGCCATCATGAACATGACTGGCAAGTGCTTTGCTAGAAGCACGAAGAAGGTATGTTGGTTCTTAACTCTGAGAGGTCAGGGGTGACTTTCCAGAAGAGGTAACACTTGAGTGGGGTAGAGATAAGAAGGGAAGGGGGCATGAGGTGGAGGCAAACATGGCCTGGCACTGTAGAAATGTGCCTAGGGTTGAAGATGGGGTTGTGGGCATGTGGGGAAGAGGCCACCTGCAGATCAGGCTGGAGATGGGCTAAGGGTTGAGTCTTTGTCAGGGAGTGGGGGCAGAATGACTTCAGGCACTGGAGTGCAGGATCAGGTTGGCATTTTGCAAATCTCATTCTGGTGGTCCTGTGCAGGGAGACGTGCTGGCTGCCTTGACCATAATCTCCTATGACCATTTATTTATTTTTTATTTTTTTATTTTTTTCCTATGACCATTTAAGTGAGAGATGATCCAGGCCTGAACTGAGGCAGGGCTGTGGGCATGGAGGAGGACACAAGGCACATTTGTGTATGTTTGTGTGTATGCGTATTTATATGTGTGTGTTCTGGGAAAGGGCAGTTTCATTGCTTATTGAGATCATCAGAAGTACAGACACCTAGCATTTTCAGTGCTATGGCTCCATCCTTCCAGGGGATATGGAGACAAATTACAGAGGTTTATGTACAGGGATGGTCATTTGCAGTCTTGTGTATATTACTAAGAAATTGAAAACAGCCTTGTCCATCGGTTAGGAGTCAGATAACTAAATTATGGAGACCATAAAATGCAACCATTAAATGTTGTTTGCCGGCCTGTTTTTCTGAACACAGCAAGATAAACATACATGTATAGCACTTAGCCTGCTACCCCTTTGTTATTTTCTATGATTCAGAAAACCTACTGAGGTCAGGTTCGCTCCTTTCCCCTATGTATGACTTTCTATCTTATGTTACTTGATAACTATTTCATGTCCGGGTCTCTATGAACAAGGACCATTCCTCATTCTTGCTGCCTTGCTTCCCTCAAGCAACAGGAGTAGGTGGCCGCTAATTATTGCAGAATTTAACTGAGGGATGTGAACAAAAGGCCTTGTTATCACCATTAAGTGATATTAAGCTGTAGGCTGATTCTTCCTCTTGTAAAAAGAAACAGTGTGTCTGGCTCATAAAGAAGCTTTTAAACTAAAGTTGTGTTAACAAAGACCTCTTCCAGAGACCTCCCTGCTTGGGGGGAGCCAGAGTACATTCAGGCTTTGTTTCCTCTGTCTTAGGGAGCCAGCTGGAGGTGAGGGGAGATGAGGTGTGCTTGCTGTCCAACCGGTTTTCACGCACAACATCTGAGCTGATGTGTTTTTGTTGGGGTGGCAAAGGGGCGGGGGAAGCTTTGCCTTACATCTACTTGGTGTTAGCACCTATGTTACCTTGTTTCATCCTCACTGCAGCCTGAAGATGAAGGAAAGACTCTGCTTCTTTTTGTAGACAAGGATACCAAGGCTCAGAGGTTGAGTATCTTGCTTAGGTTGCCCAGCTAGGATTTGGTAGAGCCAGGATTTGATCCCAGGTCTGTCTCAAACCTTGCTTTTCGTTAGCTGCTAATGATTCTCGAGTTGGGGCTGGCACCGGGCAGGTAGGCATTCTTGCTGTGTGGTTTGGCTTTGGTGATGGGTAAGGGGTGGGAACGTCTGAGTTGGGGCAGGATGAGAGTTAACCAGTTAGTACTTATTTCATATCTGCTGTGTATGCAACACGATGCTCGGTACTAAGGGACACAGAGAAGAGGCCAGGATGACGCTGTCCTTGTCTAGTTAGCCATCTGGCTGAAGTCACTCGTTCTTATCTGGGGAGATAAAGTTGGAGGTGGTGAGGGATGAATAGGAATGGCGGAAAACAAGAGGTGGAGGGAATCTGAAGAGGAACCGCCAGTGGAATAGAGGTGGCCTGCAAGAGGGTGGTGGGTTGTGAGCAATGGTGTAGGGATGGCAGGTCTGGGCTGAAGTGGTGGTTCTTGGAGATGAGGAGTGGAATCTTTTTTTTTTTTTTTTTTTTTTTAAGGAGTGGAATCTTGATTGGGAGGCCTTGGACACTGGGCTGAGGAGTTTTGCTTGATTCTTTAAGTGATCGGGAGCTAGTAAAGGCTTTTAAATTGAGACATAACTGACATACATTATATTAGTTTCAGGTGTACAATGTAACAACTCTATTTGTATACACTGTGAAACGATCACGTGTCTAGTTAGCATCCATCACCACACATACTTAATAGATTTTTTTCTTTGATGAGAACTTTTAAGATCTATTCCTTTAGCAACTTTCATATATGTAATACAGTGTTATTAAATATAGTTGTCATGCTGTACATTATATCCCTAGGACTTATTTAATTTATAACTGGAAGTTTGTAGCTTTTGACTTTGTTCACCTGTTTTATCTACCCTCCCCCTCCACCCCCCCCACCTCTGGCAACCACATTTCTGTTCTCTGTACTTATGAGCTGGTTGTTATTGTTATTTTTAGATTCCACATATAGGTGAGATCATAAAGTGTTTGTCTTTCTCTTTTTTACTTATTTCAGTTAGCATAATGCCCTCAGGGACATTATGAGAATATTGCAAATGGGAAAATTTCTTTCTTTCTTTCTTTTTTTTCATGGCTGAATGATATTCCTCTGTGTGTGTGTATGTGTGTGTGTGTGTGTACACGTACCACAATTTATTCATTTATCTATCAATGAACACTTAGGTTGTTTCTAGATTTTGGCTAGTGTAAATGATGCTGCAGTGAACATGGAAGGGCAGCTGAGTTAGTGTTTTTGCTTTCTTTGGATAAATACTCAGAAGTGAAATTGCTGGATCATCTGGTAGTTTTTTTTTTTTAAGATTTTATTTATTCATGAGAGACACAGAGAGAGGCAGAGACAGGCAGAGGGAGAAACAGGTTCCCTGTGGGGAGCCCAATGCAGTACTTGATCCCAGGACCCTGAGATAATGACCTGAGCCAAAGGTAGGCACTCAAGCACTGTGCCCCTGGTAGTTCTATTTTTAATTTCTGGAGGAATATCCGTACTGTTTGCCAGAATAGTTGTACCAATTTATAATTTCTACCAAGTATACAATGGCTCCCTTTTCTCCACATCCTTGCCAACACTTGTTATTTCTTGTCTTTTTGATATTAACCATTCCAACAGGTGTGAGATTACCTCATTGTGGTTTTGATTTCCACTTCCCTGGTGATGACCGATGTTGAGCATCTTTTCATGTGTCTGTTGACTTTCTGTATATTACTGAAGGCTTTTGAACAGATTGTTGATATGGTGGGAACAGTTCTAGGGTAGTTCATCCAGCCATGGTATAAAATGTGGAGTGATGGAGGGAGAGGAGAGCTGCCTCACCTCTCTAGAATGTTTTACTCATCTGCGAGAATAATGGTAGGAGGGGTAGGGATGTCCTGGCTGAGGTGGACTGGGTATGTTAGATCTACTTTGACTTGGGTATGTGATGGTCCTAACAGTAAACAAAACAGGTAGCTGTGTGTGCTAGTCCTGGGATATGTGTGACCACACTTAGAGAAGGGTTAGATTAAAGAAAAGTTGGCGTGCATGTGTGCAGGCCTGCATTTATTGAAGTTATTCACTGAGTGTCTACCATTGCACTTAAGCTAGGTGTATGGTAGTGAGCAAAATAGACATGATTCCCTCCTCAGGTCTGGCTTTGAAAGTAAATGTCAGGTGAGAAAAAAAAAGGACAGAAAAAAACATCTGAGGTGCTTTAAGAAAACAATTTACTCTATAGCCCGGTTGTTCCACTAGAGTGAAAACATTGCTTCTCACTACAGATAAGATCTTATAGAGGAAACTCCGGGACAGAGCTTTACTGGAGGGGTGGGGTTTTAGACAGAATCTAGTCCAACCCCCTTAACTTAGAGGTGAGTTAAACAATGGGCCCGTCTGGAGGTTGGGGGAATTCCTATGAGCTCTACAGCACATTCCAATAAATCTCTGTGCTTCTCAGCACTCCTGCCCTGTACCATGCTGGCTCTTCTTCCTGGATGAGCCCATCTTTCCAGCCTGGTTTTTGCCCTTAGGTGGGAAAAAGGGCTGGAAGAGAAAAAGGGGGATAGAGTGGGCATTAAAAATGGAACAGTGAGGGGCGCCTGGGTGGCTCAGTTGGTTAAGCATCTGACTCTTGATTTTGGCTCAAGTCATGATCTCAGGGTGGTGAGATCAGGCTCCATGCTGGGTGTGGACTCTGCTTGTGATTCTCTCTTTCCTTCTGTCCCTCCCCGCTTTTGTTCTCTCTCTCTCAAAAAAAATAAAAAGTACAAAAAAGAAATGAAACATGGAAAGTGTTTCAAACAGGGCAACCCACAGAGTAGCAGCCTCCCTTCCTCTGTGGGTCAGTGAGGCCTCAGTTTAGAAGTTTATTATTTATTTATTTATTTTTAAAAAAGATTTTATTTATTCATGAGAGAGAGAGAGAGAGGGAGAGGCAGAGACACAGGTAGAGGGAGAAGCAGGCTCCATGCAGGGAGCCCGATGTGGGACTCCATCCCGGGTCCCCAAGATCATGTCCTGGGCTGAAGGTGGCGCTAAACCGCTGAGCCACCCGGGCTGCCCAGTTTAGAAGTTTAAAGAGGCTTTGGCTGGACTCATGTTCTTGTCAGTTGCCCAAGGTTTGATAGATAGCTCATTCCCAGGGCTTGTTTCTGAAGGGCTAGATGGTATGGACCAAGATGTCAGTCACTTCAGAAGACCACATACCCTAAGAAAGTCCAATGTCTTTCCTTTGAGTCTTGGGGCTCTGGCCAAACAGCTCCTGGTATGGCTACAGCTCAGGTCTCTCAAGTACCCCTGTCTCAGAGGTTCAGGACCTCTGGCTCAGCGAGGGTAAGTAACTTCTTGGAGTCTGACAGTAAAGGGTGCAGCCAGTGCTGGAACTCATTCTGTATGCTTCACTCTGTGTGCTTGTGGGCCAGCTGGAGGCTGCACTGCCTGCCTTCCTGGGTCTGGGTGGCCCAACCCTGTGGAGGTCCTTTCCCAGATGACCAAAGCCTGGCTTGTTTGATACTCACAGTGGTTGGGGAGGAAGACCCTGGTTGAGTAACTAGAGGGGAGAGCACCACCATGAGAGGGCTTGGACTTTGGAGGCATAGAGTGTGGGGTGTAGCCCCATCTGCCCCCTTTACTGGCTGTGAGATTCCCATGAAGTCACTTACCCTTACTGAACCTCAAGTCCTGTACCTGTAAGATGGGGTGAGGGAATATTAACACCACAGGATCATTGGAAGGTGGAAATGTGAGTGTGCTCAATGCATAAGGCACAGAGCCTGACATAAGAGGCAGGTGCTCAGTCTAAGTTCCAGGATGAATGTGCCCGTTAGTCCAGCATGCAGGCTATATGGCTATATTCTAGTATGCTTCCAATCAGAGGGGAACCCCTCTTTTTTCACTACTAGTCCTCTTTTTCCCCACAAATCCATCTAGGTCCACGGATTTGCTAGAGGCCTTGCAGTCCATGCTTCTTTGGGGAACCCTTTGGTTTATTATAGCAGGCCATATGGTTATTGACCAGAAGGTTTCAGATTTTTCAGGCATTTACGAAAATTAGCTGCTCGGTGACACCACATGTGTCTTGGTATGTTGGTGTCTATTCATCATAATGTGTGGAGGCATTTAGAAAACAAGGAGGCCAGGGGCTCCTGGGTGAGTTGGTTGAGCATCCGACTCTTGGTTTCAGCTCAGGTCATGATCTCGGGGTTGTAAGATCAAGCCCTGCATTGGGCTCTGTGCTGAACATGGAGCCTGCTTGGGATTCTCTCCCTCCCTGCTTGTGTTCTCTCTCTCTCTAAATAAATTAATAAAATCTTAAAAACAAAAGGCAAAGAGGCCAGATTCTAAAATATCCACATATCTGCATTTTTCCTGACTTTCAGAGAAACATTTTCAAAAGCCTAAAATATTAGATTGAACTTGGATAGCTCACTAGAACCTGAGTAGTAATAGTAATAGTGGCTAATACGGCAGTAATAATAGCTTACATTTATTGAGTATGTTCTGTACTTGGAACATCTAAGCTCAAAGAGTTGCTGAGAAGATTAACTATTTCCATATCAGAGATCAAACCAAGCCAAAAACTCCTATCACTCACTGGTGATAATAGTCATACAGTGGATTACTATGCATCTATTTAAAGTGGCGCTGTAAAATATTAACTAATGATATGGAAAATGTTCCCTGTACCTTAGTAGATAAAAGAAAATTATGAAACAGGCTGGCATTTAGAAGTTCTCAGTGTGTTTAAACCTATACTCACACAAAGCAATACTGTCACCTTCCTCATTTTATTGGTAAGGAAATTGACTTGCCTAAAGGTCACATAGGATTTTGTTTTGGAGTCTTTCTTTCGTAAGAATCCAGCATTGTCCTCATTGTCTTCATTTGTTTCTATTTTAAAAAAAATAGACATTCTATAATCAAGAATTGCTGAATTCAAAGCAAAAAAGACAAATGAGGCAGGGATACCTATTTAAGAACCACATTGTTTTGTTTTCATAGTTCTTACAGTTGGCAAGATACTTTATAGCATTTATAGTATATACATTCTATTCCTAGTTTAAAAAAATACATGTTTATTGTATAATTAGGAAAATAGAGACCCGTCTAAAGAAGGAAAAAAATATTTATAACCTCTCAAGGATAATCATTGTTAACATTTTTTTCTTCCTTTTTCTTTGCAAATGTATTGTAAATTTTATAAACTTGGGATTGTGTTGTACATATGGTTTTGGTTCTTGTTTGTTTCACTAATCTATTGTAGACATTTCTCCCCATCATTAATTGTTCTTCTAGTCTCTAGGGTTTTTTTTTTTTTTTAAGATTTTATTTATTTATTTGACAGAGAGAGAATGTACAAGTATGGGGAGCAGGAGAGGGAGAAGCAGGCTTCCCAGTGTGCAGGGAGCCCCATGCGGGACTCGATCCAGGACCCTGGGATCATGCCCTGAGCCAAAGGCAGATACTTAACCAACTGAGCCACCCAGGTGCTCCTACAGGTTTATGAGTAAACCTCAAATTTTGGACATTAGGTTATTTCCACTTTTTTTCATTATTATGAATGATGCTGTTATAAACACTCTTGCCTTTATGAACATTTCTGGTCACTTCCTTAGGATAATATCTTGGAAGAATCATTATTGGGTCATAGGACATCAGCCTCTGATAATTCACTCTTTGTTTACATTTTCTCTTTTGTAAAGAGAAAATAACCTTTGAAGCTGGTTTGGGAGGGATTATTATCTCCATTGTACAGATTGGAAGCTGAAGTTTATAGAAGTTGCAGTTTCTCAAGATAAACTACTTTGCAATGATAAAAGGAATCGCTTTAATCTGATGAGTTAGAATAGTGTAGGAGGTGGGTTCAGATTTATC
Source organism: Canis aureus (assembly GCF_053574225.1). Lineage (NCBI taxonomy): Eukaryota > Metazoa > Chordata > Mammalia > Carnivora > Canidae > Canis > Canis aureus. Next base: position 11,249,992 of record NC_135633.1, read on the forward strand.
AGTTTTGTCATACTATTCAGACTTTCCAGAAATTCCACTTTCTGTAACTTCCATCCATGTCGTGGATCTGCCCCCTGGCCCCACAAAGAACCAGTTTCTTCCTTAAGGATTCACAGAGGCTCCCATGTGGCCATATGCATGCCATTTTCTGAGTTAAATCTTCCTTGTTTTCTCATGAAGCATGGCTTTTTATTTATTTACTGTCTTTGGTACTAGTCTGGGCATATTGTACTTTATCAGTAATCTTCTTAAAGTGTGTATTAATCAGCACCTCAGTTTGGAAGTGACAGAAACCCAACTCAAACTAGCTTAAACAGAAAAGCCAAGTGTTATCAGTTCCAGTTCCAGGGAATGCCAGGGGTAGATCTGATCTGGTCTTGGTGCTCACTCTCCCAGGATCTGTGTATCACATCTTAGAGAAGATTTCGGTTGGCCCTGCTTGGATCCTGGGCTCACCCCTTGAACGAGTACCCCTTGAGTAGCCAACGGTTGCAACCTGACAGCATGGGGAGGTGGTCTTCACTGAAGAAGAGGGTGTGAGCAATGCATGTCTATTATATTGTGATATGCAGGATTGAGCACTGTGCGCCCGGTGGTGTCTGACCAGCTCAGAAGAGAATGGAGTCATCATCTCTCTTTCTCTCAGCATTTTACTTCTATTAAGACAACCTAAAATCAAAAGAGGTTCCCTACTAATGTGTAGTCATATTACATCAGGTGCTAATGCTCAGCCTCTCTCTCCCCACTTGTACTGTTTTGTACTATTTTTGCCGGGACTCAAATTTAGGTTTTTAAGCTTATCCCTGTTAGGTTTCATATGGCTATTGGGTCCAGAGAATCAACCTGTTGAGACCCTTTAGCCTTAATTCTGTCATGTGGCTTACTGGTCTCCCTCTAGCTCAGTGCACTCTGTAGTCAGGTGATAGATGTGATTGACATTTAGTGGGGGAAGGGGGGGAGGGGGGATGAGGGAATGAAGTAGCTCCAGGCAATCAGCTGCATTAAAAGAGCCAGAATCTTCTCCTACCTCTCCCTACTCCCCAAACCTGTACAGTTTGTGTGTGTGTGTGTGTGTGTGTGTGTGTGTGTTGTTTTATTTTTTTTTTGTGGCCCATGAGGTCAGCTTTCTGGTTCATAGTATGTCAGAGCTTGCCAGGAAGGACATCAGGCAATCTGATTTCCTACTGAGGCCCAGGATGGACTTAAGTTGAAGTAGGAAGGATCCAGGTTAGATATTAAGAACTTGTTGGTATGGATGGGTGTGGGAGGTATGCTGGAGGAAGCGTAGGTCCATTTCCAGAGACTGCAGGCACTTGCAAGTACCTGAGAATTTTTCAGTGGTATAGGGTGGCAAGCAATGGATTGGAAGTGCCCGTGAGCCTCATTGAGGGTTTAGGTTGATTGTGTCAAGGCTCCTGCATGCAGGCAGTCTTGGTGGTGAGGGGTAGCACTGGTGTTGCTCTGCTGAAGACTCCAAACTGTGTTGTTCAGCTGCAAAAACAGTTTTCTTCCTTTGCAAGCAAGAAACACAAAGCAGCCCTTCAGAGAGGACAGCTGGACGTGCAGCAGTCCTGGCAGGATGTTGTGCTATCTGATGCAGCATAGGGTGAACCACCCCGGATGGCTTGGCAGAAGCAGCGTTGGGCAGCAGCCTCCGGAGGGCTGCCTGGAGATCAGGGAGCTGTGGGGGGAGCCTTGCCCTAGAAGGGCCTGAGTCCACGTAGAGGGACAGGCAGGAGGCCTCATCTAGGCACTGGCTTGCCTTGAGTGGAGCAAGAATGACACCAGAGAATGGCCTTTTCTGTGTGGCCCAGTGGGTCCAGTGGAGCCTTGTATGCCGAATGTGTGTCTTTGTGTCTAGAGTTGAGCCTGCAAGCAGTTCCCTTTTAGTGGTCTGGGAGAAGAGGGAGGCAGTTCCCTCTGAATGTGGCCTCAGGGGCACCTGGGTCTCTCACCTCAAGTGGGCCTGCCAAACTACTCAATGCTTTGGCAGTCTGTCCTGCTGCCATCTAGGTGACTTCTCGTGACTTCCTAGTAACTCTCTGTCCCCCTGTCCACACCAGATCCCAGTTAGATTTTGGGTTTTGGCTTGGGCTGAATGTGGTTTTATCTGCTCATCCTCGCTCTTGTATTCTGTCTCCCTTCCTCTCTCTCCTTCATTGTTTGTGTCACTTCTTTCCCCTTTGCTACATGCTCCGAGCTCCCCATTCCACCCCAAGGAAGGTCAGTGGCGGTTGGTTAGACCAGGACCAACTTCCTCATATTTAGATGAGCTCCTCTTTCAGGGCAGCAGGGTAAATGAATTGGGTCTAGAGTCCAAGGCTGAGTTTGGCTGCAGAGGAGGAGGTTGAGGCAGCCAGCTGCCAAGTTTGTGTGTCTAATGGGGGTGTCTAAATCACTCTGGTACCTGGAGGATGCAGGACAAGTGCTTAGTGCTTGTCTGGGGCTCGTTTTGGGCTCCTGGGCTGTCAAAGAGGAAACTGGTTTGCAGGGCACTTTTGCATTGGAGAAGGGGAGCAAGACAGCTGGTGGGCTATTCTTTTCTGGATCCTGGGTCCAGTGGGACCCTGGGCTCCCTGGCAGGAGGTGACTTGTGGGTGGACCTCAGGAATGGAGAAGGGTCTTGTGGCATCAAGCAGAGCTGTTTTCTCCCTTCCCTTTCCTCAGCCTGGTGGAGAGCTATAGCATTTGTCTTTGATGGGGTGTCTCTTTAGCATTTGTCTTTGATCGGCACTGCCCAGACCTCACATACCCAGCTGAGGAGCTATTTGAATTTTGCTTATCTCTGCTTCAGGAGGAAAGAAGCCAGTTTGGGAAAATGTGAGTGGGGGGAGGGGGAGTTGCTAGTTGAGGTTTGCCCTGGTGAAATGCTCTCTGGGCTGTTCCTGGAGTTGCTGGAGAAATTATATGTTAATGGGAATGTTCTTTTCTAAACGTTAACTAGCAAACCGAAGAAGTGTTTGCCTGTTAATAATGTACCTGGTAAGCTGTTGAGCTGAACTTTCACAGCCAATTTAAAAAACAAGGTAGGGAATTTAAAAAAAAATAGGACATCCAAAGCGCGTGTGTCCTGGAATGATTTCCATGCTTCTGTTGAATAAGTGGTTTTGTCAGCACAAAAAGACTTGGAGGCTTTCAGTGGCCCTGTTCTTGTTGGTGGCCTTTCCAGGAGGTGCTGATGGTTGGCTTCCTGCCCCTGAAAAGTAATTTAATGTGTAGCCCATTCGTAGATGAACCAGGAAGCCATTTCACCACTTTGTGAAGCCATAAAGTTGGGGCAGCTTTTCCCATGGTGGGAAAGGCCCGTCAAAGTGGCTGAGGCAGAGCAGGGAGCTCCCCAAACCCTGCGCAGGCAGACGATGCAGGCATAAGAGAGCCATAAAACCCTTCTGGCCCAGGGGGGTGGGGCTGGCTGAAGGAATAAAGCAGGGAGTGGAGTTTCTGCTCTGGTATCTGAGATGACAAAGTCCTTCTGCAGAGTTTGCTTTGGAAAAGAGAAGAAGTTAAAACAAAACAACCCAAATCTCTGAATGGAAAATTTAGGGAAATTGAAACAAAGACTCCTCTTGGATTCTGAGTGGTGTGTGTTACTGCAGGAGATTGGTGCCTTTTGTTAGAGTCCCTGGATCTCAGTCAGGCCCCCTCTAAGCTTAAGCTCCTAACTTCACTTTCACAGTCTGGCTACTGACTCCAGATGTCCTTGTACCTTGCCGGCTCTGCTGGTGCCTGGTGGGCTTGTGGTTCAGAGCGTGGCACCTGGAAATGAGCTCAGAGAGTGGACTTTGCCTGGCTTGTGCCTACATCCCTCAAAGCGCCTGACACTAGGGGTTGCTTAGAGGATGTTTGGGGAATGCATGGGTGGTTACTTACAACTGTGTGCAGCACGTACACACACACACACACATACACACACACACACTCCATGCCTCTGGTCCTGCCCCTGCGCCTGTCCTGTCTTCCCAGCCTCATCCAGAGTTCTCCTCTTGCCTCTTGTGTGTCCTCACCCCTACCTGTGTCATTAGAAGACCTAGTCCACGCTGAGCAGACATTTGCACTAGTGTTTTATGTCCACTGCCTCATTTACTCCCCACAGCCACCCTGGGAAGTAGGTGCTAGTGTTATTATGTGGTCATCTTACAGATGAAAAAATCAAGGTGAAGAGGGATTAACTAATTTGCTCCAGAAGTTAATGGTGATACCATGGCTTACCTACAAATATCTCTGATTCAAAAGCTGAGTTCTAAATTTCTAGGCTGCAAATCTCCCTTTTTCCAGGCTTTCATCTGGAATAGAGAAAAAATGCTTCCGTTCTCCCCTCCCTACTATTCCACTGTTTACAGGCAGCTGTTTCTCACTTCCCGCTGGCATAGGAGCCCCCTAAAGATGAGTTGACAGTAGAGAAGTGTCAGGCTCTGAAGGGTTTGCGGTGGTGGGTTTTGTGAGTTTCTTTCTCCCCGTTATAATCATGGCTGTCGGTATAGTATATAAAAATCAGAAGAAAAAATCAGAAGGAGAAAATGGCAACAAAGGAGGGGTCGGTCTAAGATAGGAGTCTTCAAACTTTTTTGATCATGTGTATCCCATTAATAAATTAGCATGTGCCCTAATATATGTAGACTCATTTATAAATTTTATACACAAACTGCTGTGCTAATGTACCTATAAGACACCCACACACACACTTAAAAGGATGATATAAAAATAAACGTGAATAGGTGTTCTAATATTTTCTTTCTGAACTGCAGTAGGCCATCTTGAGTACCTCAAGGTTGAGAATGCCCCACTTTGGAGTCCCCTTTCCCCCCCCTGCCCTCCCCCCATTATCTGATCAATGCTCTGTGACTATAGAGCCCTGTGAGAGAGGGCACCTATGGCTGGACCGTCCATTTTTAGGTGCTCTGATTCTCAGAAGCATGTAAGTCCTGGCCTAGCAGCCTCATGATTTTGCTTAGAGTTTTACCAAATGGACTGGAACCAAGGGGGAAGCTCTCCTAGCCACTGGTCTGGGTGCAGTCCTTTGCTGAGCCCTTCTGTCGGTCCCAGTAGTTTGTGAGTCATCCTAGGGATGACAAGGGAAAGGCTGTTTCCTGGGGCTTGGGTAGAGCCCAAGGATTGGTGAGGATGTGGAGAAATTGGGACCCTTGGGCTTTGTGGACGGGGATATAAATGGTGCAGCCACTATGGAAAACAGTTTGGTGATTCCTCAACCATCTAGATAGAATTAACTGCATGATCTAGCAATTCAACTTCCAGGTATATACTCAAAGGAATTGAAAGCAGAGATTTTACAATAGCCAAAAGGTGGAAATAACCCAACTATCCATCAACAGATGAATAGATAAACAAGATATAGTATACACATGAAATGGAATAGTGTTTGGCCATAAAAAGGAAGGAAATTGTATAACATGGATGAACCTCAAAGACATGCTAAGTGAAAGAAGCCAGACAGAGAAGGACAAATGTTGTATGATTCCACTCATAGGAGGTACATAGTCAAATACATAAAAAACCAGAAAGATTAGGAGTTACCAGGGGCTTGGGGGGGCCGGTGGAGGGGAGGGGGGCTGGGGAGGGGGAGGGAGGAATCAGTGTTTTTGCTACTAATGGTTATAGTGTTTCTGTTTGGGGTAATGAAAAAGTTTTAGGGGCACCTGGGTGGCTCAGTGGTTGTGCCTATGTCTTTGCCTTTCTCATGAATAAATAAATCTTTCTTTTTTTAAAAAAATTAAATCTTTAAAAGAAAAATAAAAAGTTTTAGAAATAAATAGTGAGGAGGGTTGCACAACATTGTGAATATAATAAAATAAGAAAAAACATTTATTTAAGATTTTCTTTATTTATTCATGAGATACACAGAGAGAGGGGCAGAGACTTAGGAAGAGGGAGAAGCAGACTCCCTGTGGGAAGCCTGATGCGGGACTCGATCCCAGGATCCTGGGATCATGACCCGAGCTGAAGGCAGATGCTCAACCACTGAGCTACCCAGGTGCCCAAGAAAAAACTTTTAAAAACGGAGAAGGAAGTGAGGACAAGAGGCTGGGGGTTGGGGTAGAAGGACAGGTGGTTGGTTACTTCTTTTGTCTGAATGTGGTGCAACTGTGGATCAGATGCCAGGCTGTCCCCATCCCTGTGGGTACCTGGTGCCAGGCATTAGGGCTGCTAGAATGGGACACCTGTGGCCACACCCTGGCCATTCTGACTGGATATACAGATAGCTGTCCAGGGCCCCAGGGGATTGGTCATCAAGATTTAGGCCATGAAGTAGGTCTATTTGTCCCCCTTCTTGTCCCCTCTCCCCAGTCAGCTGATGACAGCTCTGGTCCTGCAGCCCAGCACCCTGTAATCGAGGACACACCTCTCTGGCTGCTCCGTTGTCAGAGCTCTCTGATTTTCAGAAGCGGGTAATGGTTTTCCTTGGAGGGTTAGGATCATGAAGTAGGGCAGACAGGCTTCTTTGGAGTTAAATTTAGGGCTTAGAATCCAGGGGTGGCTGAGAGAAGCTGTATTTAACTGCTACCCTACCACCAAAAAAAAAAAAAAAAAAAAAAAAAAAAAAAAAATTGTCCTAAATTAAGCTCGGTACATGGAACCTGAAGATACCTCAACCAAATTGGAACACACGCCTCTAAAAATAAAAGATGCTGAAATCTGGAAAACACCACGTATGGCTTTTTGGTCAGGTGCTTGTTTCTCTGCTTTTCTATTTTTGCCACCCCCTGGTCCCAGGACTGGAGTGGCACAGGGACAGCGTCACCCTCCTCCCGAAGAGTAAGGCCTTGTCTTCCATGATCCATGGTCCCTGGGATGGGGAGTAGAGGCTTCCTGTTCTATAGATAAGGAGGCTGAAGCCAAGAAGTGCCATGACGACTGTCTCATGGGTCACAGTGGCCACTCCTGCTTCTCATTCCTCACTTTCCCAAAATTGGTTAGCCCTTGGTTCTCTTGGGGATGGGTACCTACCTTCTCTCAGAAGCCCCCTTAGTACCACCTACTTCCCAAGGCTCCAGTAGCCAAGCCCAATATGTTTGTTGGGCACTGTGATTTTTCCTGTTGCTCCTGGGTGCTGGCTAGATCGGAGTGCAGAGGGGATTCTCAGAAACACAAGTACGAGGGCCACATCCAGGTGCTGGTGTGCACAGTCAGAAACTGAGCTCTCCGGAGAGAAGACTGGGGGTGGTTTTAGGAAGTGAGTGTTGCATGGAGAAGACAGGAACCATAGTGAAAGAGGGGCACTTACTGCATATTGGGCCTGTCTCTGAGGGTCTTCATACAGACGGCCTCACGACAACCCTGAGAGGTGCATATTTTGATCATGCCCAGTTAGAGTGAGAAAATTGAGTATCCTGCCCAGGGCCACCCAGTAGGCAAGGGATAAAGATGGGATCCAACCCCAGGCTGCCTGTCTCCAGGGCCTGTGCACCTAGCTGTGTGTAAGCCAGTCATTTCTGCCAAAGCCACAGGGCTGCCTCCAGGTCTGAGGCACAGAGTTGGGACTCAGGGCCCCGGTACTCCTCCTATGACCTCCTGATTTGGGAAAAAGGTTATAATAAAGGTTGCCCTGCTCTCTTCCCCCACTTATTCCTCTTCTGGAGTGGTGGTTGTGTCAGCCTGACTTTGGCATGCAGGCTCCTGCTTTCCATCGGGGGCATTTTGGTGGGGCCCACCATGACTACCTACCTACCTTTGATAAGTGTTCACTCATATTGTCTCACAACTGCCAAGGAGGTAGGTATTACTGCTCCCAATTTACAGGTGAGAAAACCGAGTCTCAGAGAGGTGAACGTCTGGGCCACGTTAAATAGCTAATTAATGGCAGAACCTTAATATGATCTCAAGACTGTCTGGCTCAAAGTCTGTGGCCTTTCACCCTCTTCCCCACGCAGTGCAGTGGGGCTGCCGTGACCTCCCTCACCCTTGGCTCTGCCAAAATCCTATCTCTGGCTTTGATGATGACAGGGTGGGTCTGAGGGCTAAGGTGAAAATAACATTGCCCTTTCCAGGGAAGATGCTGGGGGCAGAGACGGGGGAGGAGGGTCCCCATGACCTCCCCCCATGTGTCCTGATGCTCCTGTCCTGGAAAAGTAACTGCTAGAGTCCCCCCCACCCCTTTGGGTGTGGCTGGGGGTGTGTGTGCAAGGCGGAGGGCCTCTTTTCTGGGCCACTTCTCCGGTTGCCTGTGGCCCGTAACTGTAAACTCTCCGGAGTTCTCGGCCAAGGGAAGCAGAGGGAGGATCAGCGCCCTTGAGGGGCCGAGGCAGGTGTGAGAAGCAAGTGCTCTTCCCTCTCTGAGACTTGTCCTCTGATGAGGCGCATGGAAGCTGGTATCAGGATCACCTGGGGCTGGGAGCCCTTCTGCAGCCCTTCCTGGCTGAGTTGCTGAGACACTGTCCTTTCTTTAGGAGGCTTGGTCTTCCTGGTGAGTGGCAGAGAAATAAGCTTGGGGCGGGGGTAGTTTGGGAGACTCACTGAGGAAACTGCTGGATGCCCTGATTTTTCTAAAACTTGAGGGCTTTGTGTTTTGGGAGAAAGCTGTAGCCAGCAAACAAGGAGGGATATGTCTCAGAGGATCAGGCTTTTCAGCCAGAGACCCCCACGGGCTCGGTTGGCAGTGGGCTTCCTGAAAGGGCGCAAGGGGGAGTTGCTGGCTGGGTCTGTTTTTGGGGAACACAGACTGGAGATGTGGAGGGTGGGGACAGAGGTGATGAGAGGAAGCCCAAAGTTTGAGGGCAAGTTTGGGTTCAAGGAGCTCGCCCATAACTAGAGTGAGAGCGTCTTGCCCACCCTGGGCTGGCTCCCTGTGTGCCTCTGTGCCCCCATCTGTACGTTGGGGGTGAAATTCTCTCTTGGCAGCTTTTCTGCTCTGTGGCTTTAGAGGTCTCAGCTGCCTGGTGTAGCTGTTACTGTTTGTTGTTGTCATTATTTATTATTTAAGCACCTCTCTTGTGGCCGAGCAGGGGCCTATGGGTAGAGTATCACCCTAGATCGTGGGTTCCCTTTCTCCACTGGACTCTACAATCACCTGTTTGTAGTTAGCATCTCCTACTTGCCGCCGGGGTCTGCACCAGGTGTTCCCTGTGGGCTAGTCAGCCAAGCCAAGGAGCCTTTCTGGAAGTGGGCCCCCACAGCGCTTGTGTCTGTTGATGTGGTGTGCATGTCCTTCTCTCCCCACTCTGTTCCACCCTTCTCCCCCCCTCACTCTCATAGTGCCTGGCACACAGCTCTCTGCAACCAGGTAGTCAATCCAGCGGGGTGTGTGGAATCTAGATCTGTGGCTTCTCATCTCACTCTTGTTTCCTGGCCCAGCTCAGGCCCCGGGTGCTGTATCTCCTGCTCAGGGTGCCAGACGCTTGGGGGGCTGTACTGGCCTCTCCTGGGGCGGGGACGTTTGGAGTTGCCCAAGCAAGAGGCTGCCAGTGCTTGGGCATTCAGGACAAAAAAAGAATAGGAGTCGTCATCCGGGAGATAAGAGGTCGTGGGAACTGAAAGGACACATGGCTCAAGGTGGACAGAAAGGCCAGTTCACAGCAAGGAGTATGGTTGGTAGAGCCGTGGGAGGATGTGAAGGTGTGTGTGTGCATGCATCTGATCTTAGTGGCAGTGTGGAGGGCTGGGTGTGGCGTGCACAGGAGTCGGGGCCAGCACTCATCCTTGGGTCTTCCGTGGGTCCCTTGGGGTCCGTTGGTTTCGGCTCTGAAAATCCATAGGTGTTATCTGGGCTCTTTCCCCTGGGTTTGACCTGGGGTAAGCCATTTGGAGGCGCTGACCTTTGAGGGAACCCTCAGCCCCTTCCAACTTGGAGCCACATTTTATGGGCAAGCTCAAACCAGGAACAGCACACCGATAAAGAAGTGTTTTCATTCTCAGGGACATTAATTACTACAGATTAGATTTCTACTGAGTGGGCCTTTTGTTGCAAGACCCTTTCTAACCAAGGTGGTTTCAATACTACTGTGGGTTCAGTGAGCCCATTCAGGTTCATTACTTAGGTCTGTTACCACCTGGAGGATTCAGCCCTGGATGTCATTACTTATGGCCCCACTGGGTCTGTTTTTTTTGTTTTTTGTTTTTTTAAGATTTTATTTATTTATTCATGAGTGATATATAGAGAGAAACAGAGACACAGGCAGAGGGAGAAGGAGAAGCAGGCTCCATGCAGGGAGCCCGATGTGGGACCCAATCCCGGGTCCCCAGGGTCACGCCCTGGGCCGAAGGCAGGCGCTAAACCGCCGAGCCACCCTGGGATCCCCTGGGTCTGGTTTTTCAAACTTGGTTTAACTCCTGGCCTGGCATCTTCCTGAGACATCACTCTCGTGGGGTGCTGAGCCTGGAAAAAGATAACCCAAGCATGTAGACACGTTTTCTCGGCTCTGAATTTTATTAAACATTTACAAATGTGTTTTCTTCAGTTTCCGGAGGTAATCTGGCACAAACAAGATGGGCTTTGAGTGTTTTTTCTAGTTGTCATGTGTATTTATAATTCCATCAGTTCCCAGTCTATGGAAGAGACTGGAAATGAATCAGGCAGTGGTGGTAGGGAATCCAGGCAGAAAATGGGCAGTTGGTGGCCCGTCCCCAAATGTGAAGACACGTAGTTTCTGGCTTGGGTGGGGTCTGGACTCTCACCCACCCGCAGCCTTGACACTTCCACTCTTGCGATGGGCACTGCTTGTGCTTCACACTTTTCCTTTTTGATATTCTTTCTCTGGTTGCAGCTGCTGTGTCACTAGGGAATTAGCAAAGAAGAAAATAAGTCACCCATAATCCTACCACCCTAAGATAATAGATAATGAAAGTCAAGATCTTACCATATTTCCTTATAGATTTTTGGGGGCATTTAAAAATAATATTGAGGTGTTACACTCTCTCTATATGTCTATATCTTGCATTTGCAGAACAGTTATTTCTTATTGCAGAAACAATGCACATTTGATTGTAGAAAACTTGGAGAATACAGAGAGAAAGCACAGAATGAAAAGTAAAAATTACACTGATTATTCCTCCATCTAGAGCCAAGCATTTTTTTGGACTGTTTGTTTGCATACATTGCCAGTCTTTTTTTCTCAAGGATATACAGCACATTATCTCTCCCCACAAATCATGCATATACAGACATCCTTTTTTCCCCCCTTTTTACTTAAAAATATCCAATAAATGTGTGTCACGACATGCAGTTTTCTGAGACATGGTTTTTGAAAAATAATTTAGGTGAAATTTATGTAATGTGAAATTAACCATTTAATACATTCACAGTGTTGTGCAACTACCACCTCCATCTCCTTCCAAAACATTTTCTTCACTGGAGAGTAAAACTCCTTACCCATTAAGCCCATTACTGGAGAGTAAAACTCCTTACCCAGTTTCTCGCCATTTCCCCCAGCCTCTCGCAACCAACCAATATTTGTAGATTTATCTATCCTGGATATTTCATGTAAATGGAATCCTACATAAGATGTATGTGTGTGTATGTTTGAGACATGGTTTTTGATGGCTGCATGGTATGCATTTTATCTTTTTGAATAGGCCCCAGGTCTTCAGTGTGGGGTCTCACCATCCAGGAGCTGGGTTACCATAATTTATCTAATCCCTTGCTTTTGGACACTGAGGTGGTTTGCAGGTTTTTAATACCTACAAGGTAATAATGTGTTGAACATCTTTGTGCATAAATTTCTTTTTGTATTTCAGATTAGCAAGGACATGTATTCTTTAGTATGTCTATGCAGTTTAATTTGAAGTCATTATGAAGTAAAATCTTTTTTTTTCCCCTTGGGATCATCTGGGCCTGCCCCCCCCCCCCCCCCCCCACCAAATCTTTCTGTTCTCCAAGGGCAGCATAACTTTTGCAGAGACTGGTTAAACTGCTTTAGATGGAATTGACAGGGCTGGCCAGTGCTTGCGGAACATGTAACCACCAGAGACTTCAGGTAAAAGTGATGGTGCTGCTTCTCATCTCTCATCCAGGTGCAGGAAGTGCCAGAGTAAAGCTGGCTGTGAGATGTCCCATGTAGACATTGTGGTGAGGGCACAGCCAGGAACAAGCTTCCTGGAGAGGCTTCAGACCTCCTGCAAAATTTAAGGTTGGCACGATTTCCTTTATCCTTGTCAAAGACCTGGATCAGGGATTATTAAAATAGGAGCTACCTTTGACTACTACTGTGGCCAGGTGAGCCTAGGATCATTGAAGGACGGTTAGCTGGTTCTGTGGATTGGGAGAGAGAGCCACAAAACCAGCTGATGGAAGGAACACTGAAGTGAAGTCTTTTTTTATTTTTTATTTTTTTAATTTATTTATGATAGTCACAGAGAGAGAGAGGCAGAGACACAGGCAGAGGGAGAAGCAGGCTCCATGCACCGGGAGCCCGACGTGGGATTCGATCCCGGGTCTCCAGGATTGCGCCCTGGGCCAAAGGCAGGTGCCAAACCGCTGCGCCACCCGGGGATCCCCTGAAGTGAAGTGTTATCTTTGCTGTGCCATTAATTTATCTATGCGATTTTGAGCAAGGCACTGCTCCTCTCTAGGAATCAGGTTGTCTGTACTTCAGTGAGTGTTGACTGGCCCTGGGCACTCATGCCCCCTTCAGAATTGCACTAGCTGGGCCATCAATGATGACTGTTTGCTCCAAGCCTAGCACAATGCCTGGTACAGAGTGAACATTCAACATGCATCTGTGTGGGCATGCATGCACACACGTACACACTCCTCTGAGCTGCTCTATTTTGACCATAGGATGTACCTGTTGCCTGGTCCCTCTTTTTGTGTATACAAAAAGAACATGTTCCTACAAACTGGATCACTGAGTGTGGTTTCACTCACAATGATTTCTAAGTTGCTGTGTATGGTCTCTAAAATCTCCTTTTTTCTAGGTGGCTGGGTCTCTAACCATGTCTCCAGTCATTATAATCTCTTGTTTGGGTTCACTAAGCCTGTCTTCATTTTAGATAACCAGAAATAGTCCTTAAAATTCCATCCTTTCCCCCACCCCCTGCCATTGTAGAATTTCTTGGGGATAAGAGTCTTTACTATTCTTTATGGACATTATGAATTGCTGGCTCCTGTTTGACATGGCCTAGAGAAAACAAAACAAAACAAAACCCTTTAGAATTCTATCCAGATCAGTTGAGGTTAAGTGTGTGTGTGTGTGTGTGTGTGTGTGTGTGTGTATATATATATATATATATATATATATATATATATACTATCTTCTCTATTAGTCTGTAACCAAACTGACTTATTCAATTAATTCAGTTAATGCTAGGGAATCAAAATCATGGCCCGTCAAGATGCCATAGTCCAGTAGGGAAAAATAGATACACAAACAACTGTAATGTAACAAGTGTCCTCAGGAGGATTGTATAGAATGCAACAGGAATGCAATGGGGGATATGGGGCATGGATCCATCCCATGGGATAGGCTCAGTAGGAAGCAACTTTGAACCAGGCCTTGAAGGATGGATGGGTAGGAAGTTGTCTTATTGATGGGTATGAGAAGAGTATTCTGGGAAAAACCTTTCATTCCATTCATTCATCATTCATTCATTCAGCAAGTCCTGTGTTTACCTGCTGCAGCCTAGGCTCTTGGTTTGTTAGGAGTTTAGGTTTTCTTAGTATTCCCTAGGGGTGCTTCGCATAGTGCATATACCAATTATTTGGGAAATATTTGAATAAATAAAAAGTTTCACCTAATAAGTAAGGAAAAGTAAAAATTATTCTGATATTTGTAGAAACTAACTTTCAAATGAAATAATGTATATGAAAATAAAGCATTAAGCAACTCTAAGGTATGCAATTAATATTTAACTTTTTTTTCAAAGAAATTTATTTGGAGGATTTTTGTGGTCTTTCAAATAACTTCAGCATCCTACATTATTATTTTATTCTTACAAGCTTCAATAGTGCTGGATAAGAGAATATGATGTTTTAATTTTATTTCATGATTTTATTTCATGATTTGTTATTAACATATAGGGGAATAAATCCTACAAATCTTTTTTTTAATAAATTTATTTTTTATTGGTGTTCAATTTGTCAACGTACAGAATAACACCCAGTGCTCATCCCGTCAAGTGCCCACCTCAGTGCCCGCCACCCAGTCACCCCCACCCCCCACCCACCTCCCCTTCCACCACCCCTAGTTCGTTTCCCAGAGTTAGGAGTCTCTCATGTTCTGTCTCCCTTTCTGATATTTCCCACTCATTTTTTCTCCCTTTCCCCTCATTCCCTTTCACTATTTTTTATATTCCCCAAATGAATGAGACTATATAATGTTTGTCCTTCTCCGATTGACTTATTTCCCTCAGCATAATACCCTCCAGTTCCATCCACGTCGAAGCAAATGGTGGGTATTTGTTGTTTCTAATGGCTGAGGAATATCCCATTGTATACATAGACCACATCTTCTTTTTTTTTTTTTTTTTAATTTTGTTTTATTTATTTATTTTATTTTTAACGTTTTTTCTTTCTTTCTTTTTTTTTTAAGATCTTATTTATTCATAGAGACAGAGAGAGGGGCAGAGACACAGGCAGAGGGAGAAACAGGCTCCATGCAGGAAGCCCGATGTGGGACTCGATCCCGGGTCTCCAGGATCACACCCCCCAGGCTGCAGGCGGCGCTAAACCGCTATGCCACCAGGGCTGCCCGACCACATCTTCTTTATCCATCATCTTTCGATGGACACCGAGGCTCCTTCCACAGGAGGAATTGTGGACATTGCTGCTATAAACATCGGGGTGCAGGTGTCCCTGCGTTTCATTGCATCTGTATCTTAGGGGTAAATCCCCAGCAGTGCAATTGCTGGGTCGTAGGGCAGGTCTATTTTTAACTCTTTGAGGAACCTCCACACAGTTTTCCAGAGTGGCTGTACCAGTTCACATTACTACCAACAGTGCAAAAGGGTTCCCTTTTCTCCGCATCCTCTCCAACATTTGTTTTTTCCTGCCTTGTTAATTTTCCCCATTCTCACTGGTGTGAGGTGGTGTCTCATTGTGGTTTTGATTTGTATTTCCCTGATGGCAAGTGATGCAGAGCATTTTCTCATGTGCATGTTGGCCATGTCTATGTCTTCCTCTGTGAGATTTCTGTTCATGTCTTTTGCCCATTTCATGATTGGATTGTTTGTTTCTTTGCTGTTGAGTTTAATAATAAGTTCTTTATAGATCTTGGAAACTAGCCCTTTATCTGATACGTTATTTGCAAATATCTTCTCCCATCTGTAGGTTGTCTTTTAGTTTTGTTGACTGTATCCTTTGCTGTGCAAAAGCTTCTTATCTTGATGAAGTCCCAATAGCCTTCGTGGATGTATCTTGCAAGAAGTTACTGTGGCCGAGTTCAAAAAGGGTGTTGCCTGTGTTCTCCTCTAGGATTTTGATGGAATCTTGTCTCACATTTAGATCTTTCATCCATTTTGAGTTTATCTTTGTGTCTGGTGCAAGAGAGTGGTCTAGTTTCATTCTTCTGCATGTGGATGTCCAATTTTCCCAGCACCATTTATTGAAGAGACTGTCTTTCTTCCAATGGATAGTCTTTCCCCAGTGGATAAGCTTTCCTCCTTTGTCGAATATTAGTTAACCATAAAGTTGAGGGTCCACTTCTGGATTCTCTATTCTGTTCCACTGATCTATGTGTCTGTTTTTGTGCCAGTACCACACTGTCTTGATGACCACAGCTTTGTAGTACAACCTGAAATCTGGCATTGTGATGCCCCCAGATATGGTTTTCTTTTTTAAAATTCCCCTGGCTATTTGGGGTCTTTTCTGATTCCACACAAATCTTAAAATAATTTGTTCTAACTCTCTGAAGAAAGTCCACGTCCACAGTATTTTGATAGGGATTGCATTAAACATGTATATTGCCCTGGGTAACATTGACATTTTCACAATATTAATTCTGCCAATCCATGAGCATGGAATATTTTTCCATCTCTTTGTGTCCTCCTCAATTTCTTTCAGAAGTGTTCTATAGTTTTTAGGGTATAGATCCTTTACCTCTTTGGTTAGGTTTATTCCTAGGTATCTTATGCTTTGGGGTGCAATTGTAAATGGGATCGACTCCTTAATTTCTCTTTCTTCAGTCTCATTGTTAGTGTATAGAAATGCCACTGACTTCTGGGCATTGATTTTGTATCCTGCTACACTGCCAAATTGCTGTATGAGTTATAGCAATCTTGGAGTGGAGTCTTTTGGGTTTTCTATGTAGAGTATCATGTCATCGGCAAGAGGGAGAGTTTGACTTCTTTGCCAATTTGAATGCCTTTTATTTCTTTTTGTTGCCTGATTGCTGAGGCTAGGACTTCTAGTACTATGTTGAATAGCAGTGGTGATAGTGGACATCCCTGTCTTGTTCCTGATCTTAGGGGAAAGGCTCCCAGTGCTTCCCCATTGAGAATGCAAATCTTTCTTAACTTGTGGAGTTTCCTTTGTGTTAAGTCTGCTTCTTACCCAGTGAAGTCCTGAACTTCCATTCTGACTCCATGATTCAGTTTAGCTTCCCTTGGGCCTGAAGGTCAGTTTCTGAACTTTCTATAAGTTTAGTGAGTCAACTTTCTAATCATGATAAAGAGCAAATTATTCTTTTAGAAACCTGGTGCAGGGACACCTGGGTAGCTCAGCTGTTAAGTGTCTGCCTTGGTTCAGGGCATGGTCCTGGAGTCTGGGGATTGATTCCCACATCAGGGTCCCCATGAGGAGCCTGCTTCTCCCTCTGCCTATGTCTCTGCCTCTCTCTCTGTCTCTTATGAATAAATAAATCTCAAAAAAAAAAAAAAAAACCTGGTGCAACTTGGCACGTTCCTGTCTTACTAGTTTGTTGAGGGGGAAGGGAAGGAAAAAACATAAGCACCCTATAAATCTGCTTTACATTTTCCTGCAGAGTAAATAGTAGACTTTTATTTATTTGAACAACAAAGATAAATACAAACTAGAAAAACATTGTCCAACTAGGTCAATTTTCCTTTAGCAGGTAGCTTAAAATGTGCCTCTAAATGCAGTACTATTTATTCAAACATTCAAAGTTAATTAGTAGGGACACCTGGGTGGCTCAGCTGGTTAAGCATCCAACTCTTAATTTCAGCTCAGATTATGATCTCAGGGTCATGAGATCAAGCCCTGCATTGACTCCACGCTAGGCATGGAGCCTGCTTAAGATTCTTTCTTGTCCTTTCCCTCTGCCCCTCCCTGGCTTCTCTCTCTAAAAAGCAAACAAACAAAAGAAAAGCTAATTAGTAAAGAGCTCTGATGTAAACTTTGTTAGTCAAAGTTTTTTTTTTTTTTTTTTTTTCTTTTTAAGATTTTATTTATTCATGAGAGAGACACAGAGAGAGGTAGAGACACAGGCAGAGGGAGAAGCAAGCTCCATGCAGAAAGCCTGACGTGGGACTCGATCCTGGGTCTCCAGGATCACGCCCCAGGCTGAAGGCGGCACTAAATTGCTGAGCCACCAGGGCTGCCCATAGTTTTTCAATTTCAGTATAAAAATGCATAGAGCATAAAATGAAGTCTTATATTTCAAACCTGTGATCAAGGTTCTTAATGTATTACCGTTTTGAAAAGCCCTGGTGCTTAACCATTTTGTCTAGCTTATTTTAAAAATCGGGATCATGTACATAATTGTTCTTAGTTTTTATTTTTTTTTGCACAGAATCTTAGAACTTTAAGACTTCTTATAGATTATAGTCACATTAGCACTCACAAAAGAACTTTCTTAACTTTTTCTAGTTTCTTGACTTTTTCATCTAGTCAATAAAGTAATGTAAGGTGATTAGCTGATTACTGTGAAGAGCAAAGTTTAAGACTTGTCTATGAGAATATATAATCCAGTGGAATCTAGGTGTGTCATCTCCATGCCTTTATATGCACCTTCAGTGCTCTTTCTTTGTCCCTCTTATACATCTGGCACCCTAATCCTTAGCCTTCAAGGCATAGCCAAAGCCTCCATGAAGCTTTCCCTCACCTCCCTGTGCCTTTTAGGGTAGTGGTTCTCCAACCTTGGGCACTCAGTGAATGTTCTTTAAAATGGTAATGAAAGGGGGGCCTGGGGTGGCTCATGGTTGAGCATCTGCCTTTGGCTTAGGTCATGATCCCAGGATCCTGGGATCGAGTCCCACATCAGGCTTCCCGCAGGGAGCCTCCTGTTCCCTCTGCCTATGTCTCTACCTCTCTCTGTGTGTGTCTCATGAATAAATAAATCTTTAAAAAAAATAAAATAGTAATGGAAGGATGCTGAGGAATGTAGGTAAGAATGATTCCCTGTCCCTAGGTTGCTCACAGATGATTAATACCCAGTGTAATGAGTCCCAGAATGGAAGGATTCTCTGGGTATTGTGGAAACTCAGGGGAGGGAGGAGTTGGGGAAATGTGAACAGGGAGGTGGGGTAAGGGGTATATAGGAGACATTTGACAAGAGGTTTAAAAACCTGGGAGTTAGGCAGGGGTACCTGAGTCAGGTAAAGATATTTGGAAGAAGGTGTTCCATGCAGAGCAGCCCTGTGTGCATTGCCCTGGAGGTGTGAAAGGCTCAGGCTGAGGGAAGGGTTAGATGATGTGTGGGGCCAAGGTGGACGAGGCTAAGCCACTTGTGGGGACACAGTGGCAGGTCAGGCCAAGTAGGTACTTGCACCTTGGAATACAGTCACTTGGACCTTGCAGACCATGCTTAAGAGTTGGGACTTTGTTCTGTATTCGGTAGAGGGTTTTTTTTTTTTTTAAAGAAAAATCGATCTGATCTTCCCAAGGGTCAGGAAAGTAGAGAAATCGCTTCTTTCTGGATATGCACAGCCTTTTTGACCCCCTGATGGCCGGAATGAGTTGCTCTTCACATCCTTTCCTGTCCAGCTCCCTGGAACATCAGGGAAGGCATTGTGCCAGGGAGCAGTGGCTCCCTGGAAGCTTCTCCACAGGGGGCATCTCTTCCCATCACTGGTGTGGGAGCTCTTCTTTTCTATTCCTTTGAGGGCTCCTCTGCCTTTACCTGAGACTTCACCTGTAGTGGTAGTTATGGTCATGCCCATCACTTCTCACCTCACAGAATCTAGAGCATGGTCTATAATGAGGAGGGAACCGTTCTCAGCTCTCTGCTGGCCCTCCAGCTCTGACTTCTCCCTTCTCTGTGTCCCTCCTCTGCCTCCACACACTCACTCTCTCTTCAACCATCCTCACTGTTTAGTTTGCACCCCTCCTCCACCCTGAGATTTGCCTGGCTTCCTGCTCACCAAGCCCAAATGCTGCTGTCAGGCCTGGTTCCTCTCATTCTTTGACTTTATTGACAAGTTTCTTTTTCTTTTTTAAAAAATATTTTATTTATTTATTCATGAGAGAGACAGAGAGTGAGAGGCAGAGACACAGGCAGAGGGAGAAGCAGACTCCATGCTTAAAAACAAAAACAAAACAAAAACCCCCACAGGTTTCAGGGCCCTATCCATTTGAGAGAGAGAAAGAGAAAGGGAGAAAGTCAGTAGGGAGGGGCAGAGGGAGAGGGAGAAAGAATCTGGAGCAGACTCTGCACTGAGTGCAGAGCCCATCCCGGGACTCAGTCCTGCAACCTCAATCAAGACCATGACCTGAGCTGAAACTAAGAGTCTGGATGCTTAACTCAGCCACACAGATACCCCTGGAGTCTGCATTTTAAACAAGCATCTTCCCCCTCAAGTGATCATATTCTCATTGAAATCTGAATGTCTGGTTTAAAGGTCAAGGTTATAAATGCATTTTATCTGCTGAGCATCAAGTGTCTTCTAGATGAGGCCTGGGAGGTGAGCTGGATTGCTGTCCATCCCTTCTCACCTGCAGGGCAGATGGGACATGGATGGAGGCCATGGCTTTTGTGACGTGATTGCGAGGGGAGCATAGAGGAGGTGGGGCCGGTCACAGTGAAATGGGTGGACAGATAGATAAAGCTTGCTAAGTAGAGATGGGCAGAGCATTAAGAGAGGGACATTGGGAGGCTCTCAGGGAGGGGGAGCCAATGTGAGCAAGGCACGGAGGTGAGAAATCCAGAGTGGGGAATGACAAGGAGTCTGGGTTGCTGGATGGAAATACATGAGGGGAAGCAGAAGATAACAGACTCTGGTCATGAGGGTTTGAATGCCATGCCGAGGAATGCTGACTTCCTGCCTTAGAGATGCTTCTGAGGAGACTGGAGTGTGGGCCTCTGTGTGCACCTGTCACCTGCAGGGCTTGCTGTTCCCTCTCTGTGTTGAGGATGTCTCTCAGGAGTGGAGGTGATGGGAAGGGCTTCCTGGGGAGGGCTCTGGGAACCCTGGTGCTCAGGATCAAGCTCTAAAACCCTTCCGTCCATGTTTGATGTGGGAGGGTATCTTCTTGTTTCAAAGTTCTGTGCTTTTTTAAAATTTTTTTTAAAGATTTTATTTATCCACGAGAGAGACACACACACACACAGAGGTAAAGACACAGGCAGAGGGAGAAGCAGGCTCCATGCAGGGAGCCTGACGTGGACTCGATCCCAGGTCTCCAGGATCACGCCCTGGGCTGAAGGTGGCGCTAAACCGCTGAGCCACCCGGGCTGCCCCAAAGTTCTGTGCTTTTAAAAATATTTTCATGCTCCTGTGAGTTTGCTGGAGAACCTGGGATGGTGTGTGTATGTGTCCCCCCCTTCATCTTGCCTCACAGTTTCCCCAGTTGTGTGTGTGTGTGTGTGTGTGTGTGTGTACGTACCTCGGTAATTGTGCAGATACTGTTTTACCTATCCTTTCTTCCTCATTGCTACCACTGCTGTCACCTTCCTAGTGTGAGGGAAATGGAGGGGGAGGTAATGCAGGACATTCGGATACATTTGGATGTGCTTTTACAACCCACTAGCTGAGAAAACAGTAGCCTGCTTAATAACCCTGCACCTCCCCAGGTTGGGTGGGGCCTCGGCACCTGTATTCTCCACATGCTCCCAGGGGCACTTGCTGATGTTGATGTGGCTATTAATTTGGAACCATCTGCCCAGATAACCCAATCACTTTGTTCTTTCACCCAGGGATTAGGGGCCCATGAATTCCTCAGCAGGAGTGGGGGTTTTCGAACTTGAGAATGACGACTCCTTCCTCCACTTTGATCAGTAGAGAGGAGACTACCGTACAGAGAAGAGAGTTGGCTGAGGGATGTTCCCCTAGGTCTGCAGTGTGTGGTGGGTGTGCGTTGCCAGAGCCTGAGTCTAACAGAATGCTCATTAAGACCCACAGCAAGTTAGGGCCTGTCAGTAGTGAGTACTCTTTGCTGTTTTCTACAGAAAATTCACTTTAAAACCTGATTTGCCTTCAAATACCCTGATTTGCCATTCTAATTAGGCCCTGGAGTCGGGCTTTGTGGGCAGGCTGGTGGCACCCTCTGTGCATCCCGATTCCGTGAACCTCTAGGGAGACACTTGAAGTGAAATTCTTTGAACACATCAAAAGAAGGCCAACACAAACAAACAAAAATCCCAGTGATTCCCAAACCCAAAAAATTTGGCGTGTCCAATTTCAAAGTTCCTACCCCCAATTCACTTTAAGGTTGGTATAATCCTGCCTTGTGATACGAAGTGAGGAAAGAGGATTTCACACTTTAAGAGGGGAGGATATCAGGGTTGGGGGCTCTGGCAGGTGAGGGTGTCCAGCCCTCTTCAGAGTTGGTAATTCAGAGACCAGACTGTTTGGGAGAAGGCACTGGGTGGAAGCCTGGAAGCCTCAGCCCCAGGCTGACTGGACTCCGGCTCTCCTGGGTGCTGGCGTCTCTGATCAACGTTGCCCACCTTTCCTGTCTGGCAGCCTGAGGGCTGTGGGAGACAATAGTAGCAGTGTCCCGTGTGGAGAGTGAGGGTGGCACCGCCAAGGGTTCCTGCTGCCCCCATGAGGAGGACGGGGGAAAGGGAGGAACTTCCCCACAGTGGAGGTCTAGCTCCCCCTAAATGAGTATAGGGAACCTGGCTGGCTCCTGTCTGAGGCTTGCTCAGTGAGCAGACTGGGATTGCCAGTCAGGGAATGCTTTTTTTCCTTAAAAATAAAACCAAAAGTAAAACCAAAAGTACCAGTGACCTAAATGAGAGAGCAAGGCAGTGATGTCCTTTGAGGCCAGAGAGTGAAAGTAGGAGACTTTGTAGGACTTTTGTTCCCAGTCAGGTCCTTACTGGGCCGATGGTCCAGCCTTTTCCTACACCTAGATCCCCGATTCCTTTGAAATTGCCTCTTAGTAATAGCCTTTTTATTCTGGTACTATGTCTTCTTCCCTTCAGATCTGCTATCTGTAGGGCCCCCAGCCCCTTTCCCTCTGTCCCCTCGCAGCCCTTCACCTCCAGAGAGTGCCAGATACTCCTGACCAAAGATTTTATTCTGTTCCCTGCTTAGTAACCTTATGGAGATTCCATTTATTTAGCTGATAAAGTCCAATGACCTATCAGGCTTATAGCCATCCATCTAACACTTACCCTGTACTACAGGACTCTGTGAAGTTCCTGGGTACAGAAATATAGTGACAGAAAGAGGTACAAATCTTAAAGAACCCCCAGGTTGCTGGAGAAAGCAGGTAACAGTCAAGTACAGGAGCAAGTTTGGTGGGCTGTGGGATAAGAAGGGAGGGGCATCTGGGCTGGATCTGTTAATGGTCATTCATAGTGTAAGATGAGAACACATTAGGTGCTGGAATGAAACCTACTGATTTTGAGTAGGAGGAGGGATAATGATAGTGATGCTTTTAAAACAGACCTACTTCAAATTAAGCTTGTTTAAAAGTATTAACTCTTATTTCAGTACCTGGGTGGCACAGTCAGTTAAGTGTCTGACTATTTTATTTTATTTTATTTTATTTTATTTTTTATTTTTTAAAAAAATTTTATTTATTTATGAGAGACAGAGAGAGAGAGAGGCAGAGACACAGGCAGATAGAGAAGCAGGCTCCATGCAGGGAGCCCGATGTGGGACTCGATCCCGGATCCCAGGATCATACCCTGGGTGGAAGGCAGATGCCCAACCACTGAGCCACCAGGTATCCCCATGATTCTTGGTTTTAGCTCAGGTCATGATCACAGGGTTGGGAGATCCAGTTCCCCCCATGTTGGGCTCTACACTACGCAGAGTCAGCTTGAGATTCTCTCTCCCCCTGTCCTTCTGCCCCTTCCTCCCATGTGCTCACTTGCTCTCTCTAAAATAAATCTTAAAAAAAAAAAATTATTAACTCTTCTGAGTCTCAGCTTCCTCATCTGTAAATTGGATAAGGCATAATAATAGCACCAGCCTCATAGGATCATTGTTAAGGATTAGATGAGATAACGAATATTTGTGGAACATAGTAACTGTTCAATAAATATTGGCTATTGTAATTATTATCAAAGTCAGAGAAAAAACTTTCTCCGGGATCCCTGGAGCGGAAGTCACTGAAAATACAGAGAAAAACATCTCCAACAATTTGCTCAGCATGAATTCTCCAGGTCTTATAAGCCTGTCTGTTGCAACATGCTTCAGCATCAGTGAAAGGAATAACACCAGGAGTGCAATTTGGTGAAAGATGTCTGCTGGATGAAGAGTAACACAGTTTGTCAAGTGTGGGTTTTGCATGTTGGATTTTTTTTTTTTTAAAGAAGAGACATTTTAATACTTGCAAGATAGGTTGGTACAGCCATTCCCTAAGTGAGGCCATATCAGAATTGCCTGGGAAATGTCTTAAAAATACAGATCCTGGGGTCCTGCTTTTCTCCCTTCCCCTAAACTCATCCAGTATATCTGGACAGGGCCTGGAAATCTGTATTTTAAATAAGTGCCTTCAGACAATTCTGTTTTGCAGCTCGGTTAGGGAACCTAGGACAGGGCTCTGAGGCCAAGTACTGGGCTTAGCTTCTCCAGGTACTGTCTATGTCTGCCTAAGTGACCTGCTGGTTACTAGGCCTTCTGAGCCCCAGATGTGCATATCTGACAAGATGAAGAATGAGAGCACTTGTATGTGGGCTCTGTAAATGTAAAAGATTATCATTTCCTCTAATTCATTACGACAGTCTCTTCCTCTCAATCCCACTTCTTCCCCTAACAATTTAATCAGAGTTACCACTGCACACATTTATCTGTTAAGCCTATGGTTGCTTTTCTCATAAGATTTAATGTTGTAAAATAAGGAGCAAGAGCCTGTGCTTTGACCCAACAGCAAATTTCTTTTTTTCCTGTTAACGGCCTCTGATTCTGAGCTCGGGTCTGTCTGCAAATATTCTTCAATCAAGTGGTTGGAGAGACTATGCCAGGCGTTTATGATTAAGGATTTGAAAGCTTGAGGTCTCTGCTGTGCTGAAAGGTAGCTGCTAGCTACATGTGGCTATTGAGCACTTGAAGTTCGGCTAGTCTGGCTTGAGATGTGCTTCCAATTTGACATCTCAGATCTGAAAGACTTAATGAAAAGAATGTAAAATATATCAACGATTTTTATACTGGTTCATTTTGAAAATGATAATATTTTGGAAATATTGAGTTAAAGTATATTATCTCTAAAAACAATTTCACTAGTTTTTTACCTTTATTATTAAATTATTAAATTATTATTAAATATATTATATAATATATACATATATATTATATAATATATAAATTATTAAAATTTTTTTATTTATTAGTGAACACGAAAACAGGGGAGGAGAAGGGGGGAGAGGGAGAGAGAGAGAGAGACAGAGAGAGAGAGAGAGACACTCCCCACTGAGCAGGAAGCCCAGCTAAAGCAGGGCTTGATCCTGGAACTGAGCAGAAGGCAGGCAGTTAACTGACTGAGCCACCCAGGTGACCCTATTTTTACCTTTTTTAATGTGGCTACTAGAAAGTTTTAAATTGTGTATGCGGCTTGTGTTGTATTTCACCAGGCAGTACTGCTTTCCAGTTTAAGTCAATTTTGGGGACCAGTTCAAAAAGTTTGCAGTGTTTCCTCTGTTTGCAAATTCAAAACGTGAGTTTTACATTCAAAATGGACATATAGAGCAGTTATTCCAAATCATTTAACTTGACCTTGAATGTTTTGAAGTGTTGTTTTTGCTTTTTTTTTTTTTTTTTTTGAATTGGAGATTTCATGAAATTGGGTCCAAAGGGCATTTGTGGCTCATCTACTCTATTTTAAGAGTCTTCTAACATCTCTAGGAGGGGCAAGAAGAAAGCCTAAGTAGAGAAATGGCTTTGCTCAGATTATATTTTTATTGTGGAACTGCAAAGCCCAGAAGACAGCAGTGTATAGTGGACGCTGCCATTCGTTTTTTAACTGTGGGCTTGGAAACTGCTGTGATACAGCCACGAAAGCACTGCTTACCCTTTTTCTAATCATTTTTGGCCTCCCCCTGGCCCTCTGCTTTCTCTCTCTCTTCCCCTGATGTGGTTTTGTGATTACAGTGTGTGAGACTCAGCCAGGCACTCAGTGGTGAGGTTGAGAAAAACACATTTAGTAACAGCCAAATTGGCATGGGCACTGGTCACTGACTTCTCTCTCTAAATGGCAGCATTCCTGGGAATTCAGAGCATTTTCTTCATCTCTGAAGTGGCAATGCTAAAAGCTCTTGTGTCTACCTCATGGTGGAATTATGAGAAATAAAAAGGCAAAATAAAAAGGACATTAGGTGCAGAAATAGTTGATAGTAAAAGTCTAGCTTCTCTTCCATTAACTGTTTCTGTGACAAACAGTCTCTCTTCTGTAAGTCTCAGATCTTTCTCCTGCTATAAACTAAGGAAATAGAATGGCTCAATATAGTTAAAAGGGTACAAATCTGACCCCAGATTGATTTCTAGTTCTGCTGTCTATGGGCTGTGTGACCTTAGGAAACATACTTGACCTCTCTGTGCTTCATTTTCCTCATCTGTAAAATGGGTAATAGAACCTCTTGTGAGGTTAATCGAGCTAATAGAACCTGTAAGATTCTTAGAAAAGCACCTAGAAGATAGTAAACACTCACTGAACATTGGATTCATTCAGTCTGCAATATATTCCGAGTGTCTTTTATGTGCTAGGTGCTGTTCTAAGCACTGGGCACAGCAGTAAAAAAAGCACTTAAAATCCCTGTGAGAGAGGTACTTTTAGAGGAGGAATTCCAAGTGTATTTATTAATTATAATTACCAGAGTAAACCACTGTCTTAGGAGCCTTCACAGACTGTGCTGCTTCATTTTATTTACTGGATTTTGACACTAAGATTTTTTTCTTAAGAGTTCTATTGGTGAAACAAAACAAAGCAAATGCAAAACCTTGGGTTTTATTCCTAGCTTACCTGATACCATGTGACCTTGGGCAAGTTATATTAATTTCTGAGGCTTCATTTTCTCACGTAGAAAAAAAGTTAACAAGTATTATCTTACTCAAAGGAGAGTATGAGCTTTCAATGTATTTTTTTTTTTGAGCTTTCAATGTATTAAGTGAGATAATACCTGTAAAGCTTTTAGCATATGCTTGACTCCTAGTAAGTGTTCTATAAAGGTTAAATATTATTGCCATTGCTTCCAGTTGTAGAGATTCTGGATATCAGTGGTTCTAAATGAAAAGATCCTCAGGCTGGTGGAAGGTAAATTGACTCTTGTTCTCCTGTGGTGCCCACTCTGTAAGTGAGGTTGTTCAGGATGCCTTGGAAACTGTATTCTTTTTCAGAGAAGAACAACAGATCCAGAATTTCAGTAGAGCTGCCCAAAGATGCAGTAAAGCGTCTTTGAGCAGTAGTGAGTCACTCATCATTGGTGATGTCTAAGCTGGGCCACCAGTAGGCAGGGATGGGCCTTGTCGTCATGAGCTCTGAGGTTTGGAGGGTTGGTTTGGTTGTCAACATATGATCCAACTGTGTAAGGAAGCCCTAGGGAGGGTCACCTGATTATCCCAACACCTTGCAGTGCTCTTTTCTAAAGGGCAACTGGTGAGCTCGGAGGCATTCTGACCCACCCAGCCAGGTGGGGCATTTGCTGGGACAGACTTCGCTCTAGTACTTTCCTTCTCCTGAGTATAGTTATTTCTTGGAGGCAGGTGCTAGGGTTGAGTTGGAGAGAGGCGGGTCATGCTACTGTTTATCCAGAGAGTAGAGGGCACCTGGTCTTGGTGCCACAACTGTCCTTCAACTCCCTTCTCTGGGGATGGAGTGAACGGAGATGACTTCAGAGCCAGGTGGCCAGTGGAGGGGCATGCCTGTGTCTGGACCACTCAGCCAGCCCTGGGGAGTCGCAACCAGCTTTTAATTTTGGTCTCAATCACTCCTCCACCCTAAACTTACCTACAGGGAGTGAAAAAACAAAGGCAGGCACTTGTTTGCTGGATTCACTTACTCTTCTCTTTAAAAAAAAAAAAAGAAAAAGATAATTATTAAAAAAAAAACAACAGAACAAAACGCTTGTTATATCAGGCAGTTTATTTGGTGGTTTTTTTTTTTTTTTGGTTTATTTGGTTTTATTTTATTTTATTTTATAAATTTTTTATTGGTGTTCAATTTGCCAACATATAGAATAACACCCAGTGCTCATCCCATCAAGTGCCCACCTCAGTGCCCGTCACCCAGTCACCCCCACCCCCCGCCCACCTCCCCTTCCACCACTTCTAGTTCGTTTCCCAGAGTTAGGAGTCTTTCATGTTCTGTCTCCCTTTCTGACACTTCCCACTCATTTTTTCTCCTTTCCCCTTTATTCCCTTTCACTATTTTTTATATTCCCCAAATGAATGAAACCATACAATGTTTGTCCTTCTCCGATTGACTTATTTCCCTCAGCATAATACCCTCCAGTTCCATCCACGTCGAAGCAAGTGGTGGGTATTTGTCGTTTCTAATGACTGAATAATATTCCATTGTATACATAAACCACATCTTCTTTATCCATTCATCTTTCGATGGACACCGAGGCGCCTTCCACAGTTTGGCTATTGTGGACATTGCTGATATAAACATCGGGGTGCAGGTGTCCCGGCGTTTCATTGCATCTGTATCTTAGGGGTAAATCCCCAGCAGTGCAATTGCTGGGTTGTAGGGCAGATCTATTTTTAACTCTTTGAGGAACCTCCACACAGTTTTCCAGAGTGGCTGCACCCGTTCACATTCCCACCAACAGTGCAGGAGGGTTCCCTTTTCTCCGCATCCTCTCCAACATTTGTGGTTTCCTGCTTTGTTAATTTCCCCCATTCTCACTGGTGTGAGGTGGTATCTCATTGTGGTTTTGATTTGTATTTCCCTGATGGCAAGTGATGTGGAGCATTTTCTCATGTGCTTGTTGGCCATGTCTATGTCTTCCTCTGTGAGATTTCTGTTCATGTCTTTTGCCCATTTCATGATTGGATTGTTTGTTTCTTTGCTGTTGAGCTTAATAAGTTCAACTAATATTCGACAAAGGAGGAAAGACTATCCACTGGAAAAAAAACAGTCTCTTCAATAAATGGTGCTGGGAAAATTGGACTTCACATGCAGAAGAATGAAACTAGAACATTCTCCTACACCCTACACAAAGATAAACTCAAAATGGATGAAAGATCTTAATGTGAGACAAGAGTCCATCAAAATCCTAGAGGAGAACACACGCAACACCCTTTTTGAACTTGGCCACAGTAACTTCTTGCAAGATTCATCCATGAAGGCAAGAGAAACAAAAGCAAAAATGAACTATTGGGACTTCATCAAGATAAGAAGCTTTTGCACAGCAAAAGAAACAGTCAACAAAACTAAAAGACAACCTACAGAATGGGAGAAGATATTTGCAAATGACGTATCAGATAAAGGGCTAGTTTCCAAGATCTATAAAGAACTTATTAAACTCAACGGTTTATTTGGTTTTAAAAGATGTTTCCTGAACATCTGCTGGTACAAAGCACCTGCTAGCCACCAGAGGGCGGAAGAGAAAAGATATCCTTTTCCGTGCATCTTTCCCAAAAGTAACCCAGTTCTTCCAGTTTGCTGTGTGCCAGGTACTGTGCTAGGATCCGGAGATACAAAGCTCAGAAGACACAGTGGTCCTTCTCTTCGAAGCTCTAGCACAGCAGGGGAGACAAGCTTTGAGTCAATAATTTTAAGGTCCTGGTTGTTCATCAGGGGTGAGGGTGGTGACAGACCCAGTCAGTCTGAATGGTGGCTCTTCCCTAGCTTTCTTGTTCCAGGTCCTGGTGGCCCTGGCTTGGGTTTGGCCAACCTGAGACAATTGTCTGCTCTCCTGGGTTGCTGACTCGCTCCCTGTGGTGATGTCTGGGTTTCACTATATCCTAGGTGTCAGTGAAATGTAACTGGTTTTTGTCACTCCCCCCTGGTCAGATACCTATGTCCAGGCAACTCAGGGAAATCCCCTGGGCCCCACACACCTTGGCTATGCTGGCGCAGCCTTTCCTCCTTCGTAATCTTTGCTGCAAACCAGGAATCCTCTGGCTCGTAATAGAAGAAAGGCCTGGAGGGATAAGAGGGACATGGGGATGTGTGTTGCCAAGCTAGCTGTTCTGGAGAAATATGAGAAGAGAAAAAAAGGGGGGGGGGAGTGGCTTTGAATGAACTGCTTTATGAGAGGGACTTAAAAAAATAGACTTTACTTTTTTGAGCAGTTTTGGGTTCTCAGCAAAATTGAGCAGAATTCACCCTTCCATACATACCCTGTATCCCCCGTATATCCACAGCCTCCCCCCAATATCAGCACCCCCTACCAGAGTGGCACATTTGTTACAATTGATGAGCCTACACTGACACGTCATTACGACCCCAAGTCCATGGTTTACATTAGGATTTACTCTTGGTGTGAATTCTGTGGGGTTGGACACATGTATAGTGACTTTTAAATTGCATCTGTAGGGATCCCTGGGTGGCGCAGCGGTTTGGCACCTGCCTTTGACCCAGGGCGCGATCCTGGAGACCTGGGATCGAATCCTACATCGGGCTCCTGATGCATGGAGCCTGCTTCTCCCTCTGCCTGTGTCTCTGCTCTCTCTCTCTTTCTCTGTGTGACTATCATAAAATAAATAAAAAAAAATTAAAAAAAAATAAATTGCATCTGTAGACCTAGATTTTGTTTAGTGCTTAGTGTTCCCTAAACTTCAGGCATTGCCAGCTTTAGGCATTCTTGTCCACCTCTGCATTTTTGCAATAGCCATGTATTTTTCTTTAAATGGACACACTTAAAACCACTAAAGTGAATTTAAAGAAATAATTTCATATTCATTTTTTATTAACCTTCATAACTCTTATTGATGTCATGTATGACTATTATTTATAGTATTTATGTATTTTTTCAAATGTTCTTGCCACACGCTGCCTTGGGCACCCTTGGGTATCTGCTCCATTCTTAGGGAGAGTACCCAAGAAGTTAATGAGTGGACTTTCAGGAGTCCTTGAGTCTCCTCAAACTGCCCAAAATTGTATTTATGTATTTCTGTTCTGAGTGAGATAGTTCGAAGTTTTCATTGTATAAAAGGACCCAATAAGAACAACAGCATCTCAATCGGCAGTTCTTGGAATTATGTCTAATTATCCACAAAGATTTTATCTTCCCAGGAAGAGGAATGGAGTTTTCTATGAGAAACGGGCCTTTTACTCACAAAACATCCTACTTTTCTAATAGTGCAGATAAATGGCACATTGAGAATCAGTAACAGCTCATCTCACCTCTCCTCATCTCTGTTCTGTTTTCAACCTTCAGCATGTGAACATTAGTTCATTGCAAGAGGAGAATGACTGTTTTCTGATCCAAAAATCATGAAGGATGGCCTGATGAGGGATTTGTATGTGTATACCATGCCTTTCTGAGGTATTAGGGGAATACTTCAGTTATATATTTAATGAGTTGTCTTTATTAAACAGAGAAAATTGTTTAAAAAAAAAGTGGGGGTAGGGAGAGAAGGGAGCTCCTATGCTGAAATATCCAGAATATAGGTTCACTGTAAATATAGGTCAGTGAATGTTTCAGGGAAAAAAATGAGCTAAGGGAAAGCTGCTTGTTAGGACAGAAATATAACATGATAAAGTGGCTCTGGGAAAAAGCACCACTGTGCTAGATCACACTATCACAAGGAACGCACTGCTTGTACAAAAGTGCACCAAGCCACATGTCTTCTTCTGCCTCTGGGGTAACATACCAGGCAGGGATACAGAGGGCACTCTGTTAGTTCTTTCCAGCTCAACCCCTTAGCCTTAGAAAGAGTATTAATAAGTCTTTGTGTCCTGCTTCTACCCAAGATCCATGAACACTAGATGCAATGATAAAATAGAAATAAGAATTTGAAATCAGGATCAGGGAAAATGTAAGAGGAAGAAGACAAACTGAGGGGGTTGGGGAGAATATAAATATTCATGCAATAAGGGTTTGGATTAGTGTTGAGCTTCACATTTGACCTAGAGCTTCCCGGCAGCCAAAACAAGAAGGGAACAGTAGGTTTTCTGGATTTCACTGTTGGGAAGAACATCCTACTCATTAAGAGGAAGCCAAGAGCATCCTAGTTTGTCCCTTTAAGTTAAATATCTTATGTAGAGCCCACCGTGGGTGTGGAGAACAAGATCCTCTTCAGCTTTCCTCTTTGTCTTTACTAAGCTCTCATTATCTTGCAGCTCCTCAGACTGGGCCAATTTCCTCATTTTAGGTGGCCGTCTTACAGATGGCCATGCACCTCTCCTGTATGTACTCATCACAGATGTACATTTACATCCACTCATGTGTTTAATAAGAAGACGAGCTTTCAAAATAGACTCTAAGCCTCATGATGCCAGGGCCATATTATCCTCATTCTTGGCATAATCTTGGCACACTGTAAGATCTCAGTAAATGCTTTTTGAACAAATGAATAAGGCAAAAGCAGTCAGGGATTTTATTTTAATTAATTAATTTATTCTAAGATTTTATTTATTCATGAGAGACAGAGAGAGAGAGAGAGAGGTGCAGAGACACAGGCAGAGGGAGAAGCAGGCTCATGCAGGGAGTCTGATGTGGGACTCGATCCCGGGTCTTCAGGATCAGGCCCTGGGCTGAAGGAGGCACTAAACCGCTGAGCCACCTGAGCTGCCCGCAGTCAGGGATTTTATGTGGCTGATTCTTGTACCTCTCACAGAAAATTGAGGCCCTTTCAAGGTTGCAAACTATCTTTTGTCCAGAGAGCTTGATCACCATGGTGCCCCAGACGTCCTCAAGTTCTTTTTACTCCACGGTGCCCTTCAGGGATTATTAATAATACAACTCCAGTGTATTGTGCACCTGCTGTAAGTCCAGTCTTATACTAGGCACTTGATACATGTTGCTTGCAGTCCTACCAAGTGAGGGAAACCGAGGTTTGGGGAAGGAATCAAACTAGCCCAAGGTCAGAGAGCTGGTAAAAGTCGGGATGTTGGTCTGACTTCAGAGGCACGCTCTTTCCTTTCTGTCTGCTGCGTCTGAGCCTGAGCCACAAGTGTCTGTGTGAGTTACGGGTTCTTATCTCTTGGCAATTAGAGCTGCACAGCCAGGGTATTTCTGGCATAGGCCATTGCTGCTTTCTGACAGCTGTTACATTCCAGTCTCTCTTGAGTTTGGGGAAGGAAGGCCCACACCTGGGGTTGGCAAAGGCAGCCTCAGATCTCATTTTCCCTGGTTTTTACACACAGAGAATATGTTTATTGCTCTTGTCACATAGTCTCCTGAAGTACAGGTGAATTAAGGTTGAATATTATTTTCATAAAAGTCATTAGGGAGAAGGGGAGAGGAGATGCACAGTTCTGTTGTCTCAAGGAATAATTGGATTTGCCCAATGATTGGTAGAGTGCAGGTGGGAAATGACAACATGCCGGGAAGTACATTTGACAGTGCATTTGATTCCAGATTTGTCAGGCATGTATTTTTAAAGACTTTGTGCCTGTTGTCATTATTTTAATAGAGACCTAATTTTAAGAATGGAGTTCATTATTACATTAAACTTTCTCTATTCACCAGGGTTGGCAAATTGAATAGTCTCATGGCTCAGTGTTGCCACCTACCGTGTTCTGCATGGAGTGTCAATCTTCAAAAACCAGGAAGGCAATAAAACACATTTCAAACTACAACAAGGCATAATTTGATCTGTCTGTTCTTCTACAAGGTTGCAAGTCCTCAGGGTGAACATTATAAGCATCTGTCATCACTGCATGCTCTCGAGTGCCAAGACACTGGTTCCAGTGACTTCTGGTGATAAAAAATGTTAGTCAAAAATACCACTTTTCCTTTGCTCCCTTGAGAATGAGCCCCCTCAAAAACATTTGCTGCCTGCACATGGGGATCTGAATAATTGCTACATTCAGGTTTATGTTAGAAGGAGTGTTCCCAAAGAAGGCACTTAAGGGGATGTTTGTAATGCGATGAGGCTTTTGGTTCTATCTTTGGCCCACTAGTCTCAGTAAGGATTTTGGCTCATGTCAGTGATTTGGAAAACCTAATAATTTTTATGTCTCCAAAGTTGTGTTCCCAGGCTGCTGGCTATTTCATATTCTTAAGCTTGTTCCTGCATTTTAGGAGGACACCAGAGAATAGCAGTAGGCACTGTTCATGCCTTTACCTCCCCCATGTCAAGAAAGCATTGAGATTCCAACTTTGTAGATAGATTTAGATTGAGTCTTATTCCGATTTCCTTCAGTGGCTTTGACAGTTTCTTGTTTGGAAGATAAAGCATCACAGTATTGAACTGGCATCCTGTTGTTCCCAGTTTTAATGGTAAGAGCCACAAAATCATCTGTACCTATATACAGGATATAAGATTTCACCCCCTTCCCCCCATATATTATTGTTTAGACAATTAGGGACAGAAAAATATGAAAAATGCAGGTGTTAATTTTTACTAGACTATTTTTTAGCATAAGGAGATCAGATATTTTAAGTGTTTTACTTATTAATTCAGATATTTTTCCCCCTAACCTCCAATTGATATCCACAATAAACAGACTTTATGAAATTTGTAGATCTGTAAGTTTAATATCCAAGAATGTCAAGACTGTGCACTGTTTGTCTGTTTATCTATTGCTTTATCCGGTTCCACAGTGGATTCAAGGCTGATTATGGCAAAGGGATAAAATACAAATAAAAATATAAAATAATCAGCAGAAGCCAGAGTTGAGTATAAATTATGTTAGGATATTTAAGCCTAAGGAGAAAGAACACCCTGGGTCTATTTCTGTTAAACTAAAAAGCCATTTCATTGGACAAGTTGATGTAGCCATTTTTTTTTTTTTTTAAGCTACTTGGAAGTGGGTCTCAGTTTGGAAAGCTCTGTGTAAACATGGGCTGCCTTATGTTTCTGACATTTCAGCTGAACTTTAAAAGTTGCCATTTTTTTTCTTTCTTCCAACCTCTACCTGACCTCTAATGCACACACCCATTTCCTCTGAGCCAAGGAGGTGTGAATACCGAAGGTATTTTATCAAACGAGGTTGCTGTTTTTCTGGAAATGCTGTAGCCAGGACGCCAGCCAGCCAGCCGGGAATTTGGGAAGCCTGAATGTGGGAGGCTTATTTTGGAAACTCTTTCATTATCATCACACTCAGGCCCTTGTGAGCAGTTGCAGGGACTCACTCACACCCGGATGGGCTTCAGTGATAGGAGGGCTGGAAAAAAAATGTTGCAGTGGAAGGGAGGGGGTCAGGAGTCCCCTTCTCACAAGCCAGCAGGATGCCCCATAACCTTCCCTCCACAGCTCCTATTTCCAGCCTGTCCTCCTGGACCTCCAGGCTCTGTGGGTTACTTGGAGGAGTCTGGCTCCCAGGGAGCTGGTTCAGAGAATAGGGCTGGGATGCAGACTTTCCTGGACCACAGAAGGGCTGGGCAGGCTGCTTTCTGCCTCAGAGCAAGTTGTAAGCTTGTGTTGAGATACCAGCTGTGCTCTTGCTTGTTACAACCAACCAGAAAGGTCTGTAGCTGAGAGAGCCCTCTTCCCCCACCCATACAAACACACAGGCACTAAGGAGTCATGTTGTGATGGGATTCCCAAGTGGAGACTGCCATACCTCACTGCCTTTGGGATTTCTCCCTTGGATGTCTAATAGACTCGTTGGACCTAAGGTGTCCAAAATAGAGTTCTCGATCCGTTTTCCTGTTTCCTCTCCCTTTGGATTTGATCCCCCCCACCCCCCGCCCCCAGGCTTAATCATCTCAGGAAATTGCACTGGCATCCACTCTAGCTCATACCAAAAACTTGGGAGTCTTCTTTGCTTTTCTCTTTCCTTCACCTCTGTCATAAATCCTGTCACTGGTGGAATTGGCTATTGCCACCAAGACATTTTGCACAGCTGATTCCCCCTCAGCATTTACACCATTGTTGTCTTGTCAGCTACCACCCTCTCTTGCTTGTAAGGTTGAAAGACTCCTGCAGTGGTCTTTTTACCTAGCCTTTCTGGTTTTCCTCACTTCTTTTCAAGGCATACGAGTGGCATTGGAATCAGATCATCTGGGTTTGTATATTGGATCCTCCACTTACTGGGATGGGCAAGTCAGTCTCCTGTACCTGTCATCTGTAAAATTGGGATAATAATGATACGAGTTTTCATGAGGGTTAAAGATCATACATATAAAGTTCTTTGGGTAGTTCAGAGCACATTGTTTAAACACTAAGGAAATGTTAGGTTTTTATTTATTATTCTCAATCCCCAGGCCATTCTCTTTATAAATGCTACAGAAGTCTTTTTGGAAAGCAAATTAGATCATACCTCTTCCATGGTCCAGTCTTTTAACCCCTTCCATGGCTTTCTGTTGCTTTTGGAAGAGAATCCAAATTCCTAGCAGGTATTACATAGCCCTCCTTCATCTTTGCTATCTGATTCCTCAGTTTCTTCTCTTAT
Source organism: Canis aureus (assembly GCF_053574225.1). Taxonomy (NCBI): domain Eukaryota; kingdom Metazoa; phylum Chordata; class Mammalia; order Carnivora; family Canidae; genus Canis; species Canis aureus. Next base: position 11,285,675 of record NC_135633.1, read on the forward strand.
TGTCCTTCCCATTGGTCACTGATGTCCAGCCTCACTATTCACCTTCTGTCCCAGGAATAAACTTTGTTCCCGCCTATTCTTATGCCTAAAATGCTCTTCCCCTAGATCTTAGGCATTTTACTTTTACATACCCCGAACCCCTATATCATTCCATCATATCACTGTTTCATTTATTTAAAAGACATTTATTTATTTATTTATTTATTTATTTATTGCTCACATATGAGCAAGGGAAGCAGAGAGGGAGAGAATCTCAGGCAGACTCTGCACTGAGTGTGGAGCCAATGTGGGGCTTTATTTCACCACCCTGAAATCATGACCTGAGCTAAAATCAAGAGTTGGTCACTTAAGTGACTGAGCCACCCAGGCACTCCTATTTCCTTTTCTTAATAATATGCATCCATCTCTGAAATTATCTATTTAATATCTATATTTTTGTCCCCCTGTCTCTTTCATCACTACTGTGTCTTCTGTGCCTGCAATGCCTTATTTATAAAAGGCCCTAATAAATGTTTAGCCATTGAATGAGTGATGGCCACTATTTAGTATCTACTGTATCCCATTCATTTACACAATTATTGTAATTATTTCATCCTCATTACAATAGTATGGGGGTGGGGATTTTTAATCCCATTTTAGGGCTGAAGAAATAGTGGCTCAGGGAAGAAAATAGTTGGTAAGTGGGTGAGCCGACATTTTAACTGAGTTCATGGTGTTTTTAGGTGATAACACTAGTGAATTCAGAGAGTTCATTCCCGGCTTACGAGTACAAAGTGAGACCTGACAGGTATCAAGAGTACACTATACTCATCCTTTTAAAAGATAACAGTTTTAGAGTGTTTCCTATGTGCTAAGTGCTTCTGTGTATTTTCCTTGTTGTGGCATTCTTTTTTGAAAAAAAATATTTATTTATTCATGAGAGACACAGAGGGAGAGAGAGAGGCAGAGACGTAGGCAGAGGGAGAAGCAGGTTCCATGCAGGAAGCCCAATGTGGGACTCCATCCCAGGACCCTGGGATCACGCCCTGAGCCAAAAGCTCAACTGCTGAGCTACCCAGGCGTCCCACTGTTGTGGCATTCTTTATCATGCCCTAATTTTGTCGTAATTTTGTTGAGGCTTCACAAGAGGTATTAATTGGATTCATTCAGATTAAATTTTGAATTGATTCAAGTCTGCTTGGGTGATGCCTGCTGGAAGTCGAGGGGAGACAGGTATTAGGCACTCCTAGCTTTTTAGCATCAGGTATCTCAAAGTGTGGCCTCCAGAATACACATAGCCAGATCACCTGGGGTGCTTCTCCTGGAATCTGTTTTTAAACAATCACTTAGAGGTTTTTCTGATTAAAATGGATATATGAAGAAGATCTCAGGTTATAGAGATGAGTTCTAGCTAATTAGATGTTTTGTAATTTGGTTTTCCTGATTTAACAAAATCTATAAAGCTGTACATTTAGTTATTCATTTTATCAAACTCCTTTGGGTGGCTTATTTAGGTCTCTGACTAAGGAGCAAGTGGTCCTCCTCCCCCAACTTTCCCCTGCATCTTAATGGTCCTTAGGCTCCCAAATCTCGAGTCCAAGTTGGCTTCCTTGGTCAGGATTTTCAAAATGTCCTGCTTAGGTGAAATAGAGTGCCTTATTTCTGTCCCTGAGATTTTGTCTGGCTGTGGGGGGCTGGTCTGTTCTCGAGGGGACTGAGTAGTTGTACAATGGTGAACCTTCTGATATATCTGTCTTTGTTAAAAGTTATTTTTTAAAATTGGGTTTGTTTTTATTCCTTCCCAGAAACAATTCTGGAATGATCAAAATTCCTAGTCCTTAATGTCTGATCTTTCCTCCCCTCCACTCACTCTCTAAACAAAGGCCTTGTGTTTAATAGACACCATAACAGTAAAATTAGCTTTATTAGACTCTAGGTGAACTTAAAATGTAACCTAATGGCAGCTCTCTCTGACTTGTCATGTATTTTATTTTGAGCAGACACCATGGGTAGTGGCCCTGACTGGTAGGCGATTAAATGATTATTGCTCATTGAAGTGGCTAAATAACATAGGCATCCTTCATCTTTAGATCCTGCCCTGGTGGCTTTTGCCCATTGTGTTTGGAGAAACCTGGCCCCCACCTTGGAGTTTTTATCTCAGCTGCCTTCTGTCTTTGACTTCAGAGCTCCCTGTGCCCCTGGAGAAGTCAGCATCTTTGTCTTTCCCACCTCCACTCCCACATCTGATGTGTGTGCGTGCGTCCCAGCTTCTTGGAAAGCATGAAAGGTGAGGCAGGTTGCAGTTTACCAGCCTTGTGTCACAGGACCCACAACTAGCCAGCTCCCTCCTTCCCTAAAAGTCCCAGAATATATTTCATTAAGTAATAACACCCTACACTGACAGTGCTGTTCACTTTGTCTCTTTATTAGGCTATTTCGTAGAGGTGAATCTGAGGCACAGATCACCCAACTAGTTACTGGCTGAAAGCAGTCTGACTTATGGCCTGTTCTTTTTCTACTGGTCCTTACCGGTGTTCTTGGGGGCACCACCAGGTCTTTGAAAAGCAGACTCAACAGTTTTTAGTCCTGAGGACCAAGGGTATGTGCTTTACATGTTCTCAGCTTATTTATTTGATAGAATTTCCTGGGTAGAGGACAGCTCCATTAGCGGTCATGGCTGCTTCACTTCAGACCCTTTAGTCTAAGCTTCTAAGCATCATTATAAGCGCAGCCTAGGAGGTAAATGTAAAAATAATCTTCTTGCCAGGTTTTCTTGCATGGTATCCTAGCGACGATGTACTGTCTGTCCTTGCGTGTTGGGGCACCGACTGGGGCAGAATCAGCGCTTGCAGAGGGGAGAGATGTAAAGGGCATGGTCAGTCACCCTCTTAAAGTCAAAGCCTAGATTCTTGTTATCTTTTGGAGAGTTTTTAACTCACTTATTTTTAGGCAACATTTTATTTTCTGATTAAAAATATGTTTCTTGTCAGACAACTTGGAAAACAGAAAATCCTAAGGAAGGAAATAAAAATCAACTGTAATTCTAATGTTGTTAATATTTTGGTAAATATCCTCCCAGTCATCGTTTTTGCTTTCATACAGTGATTAGGTTCTAAATTCAGAATGTAAGGGGAAAAAAATCTCATAAAGTCAGAATTACTCTAAACCACCCTGGACAGTAATTTTTATGCTCTCTAAAGTTTGGAAACCACTGATCTAGACTCAAGGACAACTGAAAAATCTATATGAAATGAAAAATCTGGGAGAAAAAAAAACCCATCTACCTTTATAAGTTTATTATCAAATCCTTAATGGTGAGTAGATGGTAGTGGAGAACTGAATTGTGTTCCTGCCTGCCTGTAAGGTTTATTTCATTCTGTTTTAATATTAAACTTTTGTAAGTTATGGGTTAATAGATTTACTTGTGAGGAGATATGCTATAGTGGCATCACATCTTGCTCCGGGTGTTAGGTTCTGAGTCAATCAGTGAAGAAAACATAGTGCAGCTCCACCATAGGTACTTAACCACCCTGCTCCCAAACTCACACACATGTGCACACACACACACACACACACAAATTGGGATCATTTGTTTTATAACATTTGTTTAATTCAACAGTAAATATTCCATATAGCATTTTAAAGTTGCATGTGTATATGCAATTGTAAAGATGCTTATTAACCAATCTCTTGTACAGTTTATTTCCAATTATTTGTTCTAAAAATGGTGAAGTGAACATCCTTGTGGATAAATCTTTGTGTTCATCCATAATTATGTCTTGAGGATAAATTCTTAGCTGTGGAATTGATGGTTCAAAGGATATGAACATTTTTAAGTCTTTTAATTCATCGCTCAGTTGTCCCCAGGAACATTGTATGCTTCCATCAAAGTGTCTGTTTCCCAGTATCACTGGAGATTATCATTCAGAAGAGTTTTCTACAGCACGCCTTTTCTTTTCTTTTCTTTTCTTTTCTTTTCTTTTCTTTTCTTTTCTTTTTTCTTTTCTTTTTTCTTTTCTTTTTCTTTTTCTTTTTCTTTTCTTTCTTTTTTCTTTTTTGGATGACCCAGGGCTTCTCTTCATTGCGTGGTCAATTTATCCTGGAAAGAATAAACAAAATGAGGCTACAGATGATAAGTGCTGGTGGGCAGGTTCATGCAAGGGAGGGAAAGGGACAGATAACTGGGAAAGGGTGAGCTTGGAGACCATTTCTTTACTCTTGCCTCCAAGTCTTCAGTAGATATCTAAGGAGAGAATTTTAATATTTAAAGGGCATATATAGTTTTAAAAATTTTTAATTAACATATAGTGTATTATTAGTTTCAGAGGTAGTTCAGTGATTCATCAGTTGCATAGAACGCCCAGTGCTCATTAAATCACGTGCCCTCCTTAATGCCCATCACCCAGTTATCCCATCCTCCTACATCCCCCTCCCCTCCTGCAACCCTTTGTTTGCTATGATTAAGGATCTCTTATTGTTTGTCTCCCTGTCTGATTTCAACTTATTTTATTTTTCCCTCCTTTCCCCTATGATCCTCTTTTATTTCTTAAATCCCACATGAGTGAAATTATATAATTGGCTTTCTCTGATTGACTTATTTAGCTTAGCATAATCCCCTCCAGTTCCATCCATGTTGTTGCAAATGGTAAGATTTCATTTTTTGATGGCTGAGTAATATTCCATTGTGTGTGTGTGTGTGTGTGTGTACCCCATCTTCTTTATCCATTCATCTGTCAACGGACATCTGTACTCTTTCCATATTTTGGCTATTGCGGAAGGACATATGTAGTTTTAAAAGCATATTTAATATCTTAATTTTTGATTTGGAAAATGATTTGATGTCTTGTCATTATAGATGCTACAGGACAGTAATGATATTTATAAATTTATCCAAAAGGGAATATGGTTTTTAAAAGATAAATGGAGGGACTCCTGGTGGCTCAGCGGTTGAACGTCTGCCTTCTATGATCCTGGGGTCTGGATCAAGTCCTCATCGGGCTCCCCGCAGGGAGCCTGCTTCTCCCTCTGCCTACATCTCTGCCTTTTTCTCTGGGTCTCTTGTGAATTCGTAAATAAAATCTTTAAAAAAAAATGGAGAAACACTGTCTTAATCTAGCACTTCACCTTACAGAAACTGAAACCAGAGAGTAAAAAGGATTTCTGTAGAGCTGCACAGCAAATTGATGATAGAGTTGAAGCTAGACGTAAAGGCTCTCGACTGCCTATTCAGAGTTCTTTTGTTGAGTTTGGTCATCATGGTCTAGGAGACGAAAAGCAGTTATAGGGTCCTCTTTGGATAGGTGGCCAGGCTTTCTTCCAGAGCCTATGAGCTGCCCCATACCCCTCCTGGGCGAAGATCCAGGTGTTTCCAGCATGGCAGTTCACTTCTGCTTGAACATCTCCACCTGTGACTAGAGTGAACTTGCACTTTGATAACCAAGGTTTTTGCCTGAACTTTCCTTCTTCCCCTTCCATAACTTCTAACTTCTCTTCATGCCTCAGTGTCTCAAATGCCACTTCCTCAGGGAAGTCTTTCTTGACTGCCAAGATAGTTTAGGGTCCCTGTGTGCATTCCCATAGCACCTCTTACCTTTAATACCCTTGTCACAATTATAATTTGCGCTGTACTTAATATCTCTCTCCCTGACTGGGCTATATGTTCTGTGACTGTTGAATGTTGTTTATCTTCTGTTGCTCCTGGCCCAAGCATTAGTAAATGCTTGAATGTTTGATTATTTGGATGGATGCTAATGTGTGAAGTGGAAGTGTGTGTGGTTGCTGGGCGGTGCTGCTTCTGATTGCCTGCAGAATCAGAACTGTCCCTTATGGCCAAGGGCATTGAGACTTGAAGAGAAAAAGGAGACTCCTTGTTAGGCTGCTAGTATAGAGACAAGCCAGAGGGTATGGATTGCTTTGCTGGGTTCCCTATAGAAGCCTCCGGATGATGGGGTCAGTAACCTAATCCAACCGAGCATTCATTCCTGGCTTGTCAGAATCAGTCCCAGCAATTTAGGTAGGGGTGGTTGGAGAGAAGCCTCCTTGAGTCATTCTGGGGAAGATACTTCAAGGTCAGGGCTCTCCTTGGCGGGGAGGAAACAGCAACTCGGGTCACCTGCAGCCTGGTCTTCACAGTCGATGGGCACTTGCAGCAGCGGCTGTGAGGTCTGCTGGGGGCTGGCTGGGCGCCAGAGCAGCGCCGCTGTTAGGCGGCAGGTCCTGCCCCTCCGCCGCTTTCCCTCCCCCGCCTCCGTCTCCCTCCCCGCTCGCGCTTGCAGCATCCTCTGCAAGGAGGGGATGTGCTGCGCTCGGACGCGCCGTCCTGGCGGCGCGGCGGCACTCGGGGCGCGCTCGGGACCGCCGGGGTCCGCCGTCTGGCGCTGCGCCACGTGCCTGGATCCGCGCTGATGTCAAGTGGGTGTGGGCGCTCGGGGAAGGCCCAGGCGAGGACGAGGAGGGCGCGCGATGCGCTGCTGACCGGTGGCCGGCCCCGGCTGGAGGAGCGGGCGCATGGAGCGGGGGCGCTGCCCGCCCGGGGACGCACCCCCCGCCGCCCTGGGGGGCTGGCGGGGACCAACGCGGGGGGCCTGCAGGTGTGTCCGCGCGCCACAACTTTCGGGGGGCTGCGGGCTGTGGGGCCGGCAGGGCGCGGGGGGCTGCGCGGGGGGTGCATGGGGGCTGCATGGGAGTGCATGGGGGCTGCATGGGGGGGTGCGTGGGGGCTGCATGGGGGGTGCGTAGGGGGTGCGTGGGGGCTGCATGGGGGTGCATGGGGGGTGCTTGGGGGGTGCTTCCGTGCCTGGGCGCTGCTGGCGTGATGGGAGCGGGTTCGTCCCGGCCGGCCCTCCGCGTGGGAGCTGCAGCTCGCCGCGGGAGTTTCGGGGAGAGAATTTCTGGGGCGGGCACCCGGCTGGGGGTTACTCATCGGGAAGGGCATCGAGGGAGCTGCCTTGTTTTGAGAATTGGGTCTCCAAGTACAGCCTCCGTTCATGGTAACAGGATGATTAGCCCTCAGCAGAGAGCTCGGCTTCCTGGCTTCCAGAAATCGGCGGTGGTTGGGGGCACCCATCGGTCGGGGGTGCGGGAGGGGGGAGTGGGCAGAGGCGATTTTTTCCTCCTCCTTTCTAACCGCCCCCCCCCCCCCAACTCCCGTTGCTGGGAGCCAGCTAAGGGGGAGGCAAGGGGTCAGCTCCTCAGCGTTTGACAGGTCTGGTTTCAGACACACCTTCCCAGAGGAATGCGGAGGCTTTGTTCCAGGCGCCCGTCCCAGCCCCGAGCCCAGAAGCTTGCGGGCTTGGGGCCGGGGCTCCGGTGCCATTACTCATCTTTTATGGCAACGCCGGCAAGCTCCCGGGTAGGCAAGTTAATTATTAATGTGTCTATGCTGGAAATGAGATTTGGTGGGTTGCAGGTTTTTCTTTCCCTTTTTTGGCATTGGCACTGAGGTTTAAGCCCAAGGAATTGCAGCCAGTTTGCCGAGAAGGATGCTGGTATTTCCCCAGTGATCTACACTTGGGAGGAAGCGATCCCCTTCCCTGCCAGTGGGACAGCACCATCACCCTTCTAGAGCAGAGAGGGAGCAGCTGTTTTTTTTTTTCCCCCCTTCCTACTTTGGAACCAGCCTCTACCTTTCCTCCTTTGCTTTCTGAAACCAACCACACGCCCACCCCTTGTCCCAGGGCAGCTTCCTGATGAAGCTTCCAGGCCAGGTGTGTGAGACATGGGTCCTCTGGTGACCACCTGAAGTTTTCTGGAAAGGCCTGCCTTACCCCAGCCCTAGTACCTGAAAATCTGCACTTGCTCAACAAGTGCCTCTGGGTGTCTTTTCAGGCCCCTGATCTGTAGGACTATGGATGGAGGCAAGAGGGTCCACCCGGTGGTCACCTGACCTGTCTCTCCCAGTGCCCTCCGTGCCTACTGGAAGGAGGAGGTCAAGGTGGGGAAGAGCTGAGGGCGGGATGTGGTTCCTCTCTCAAGAGGGTTTCAGTTTCTCTCCTCCTTGGCTAGGGAAAGGTGGATTCTAAGACTGGTTAGTCTCGCAAGGTATTTTGGGTGGGCCCCTATTGAGTAGGAATGGAAGAGCCCAGGCTTAAATCAAGGGCTGTGGATGGGGCTTGGCTTTGGGGGAGGTAGGTTGGAGGGGGTTGGTTGGAGGCAAGCCTGAAGAGATTTTGCCCCATCTGGGGCCTATGGAGAGTTGCCAAACTCAGCCCTCCTGGCAGCATTGTGCTTTAAAGACCTGGGAAACCGTTTTTTTTGTCAGCTGAGGCTGGAGTACTTAGCCTTATAAACTGAGGGGTTGATGGATCTGTAGTTAGTGTGATGAGAAGATAAGCATATCTTGGCAGTTGATGCTCTTAGGAGTGTAAGAGGGGCTGGGCTTTCTGGGGCTAGGTGTAGGGAGGGGGATGGGCTTAGGGGGTTGAAAAGTGAGTAAAGGGAGTGGGTTTATTGGGGGTATGGAGTGCAGGGAAGGAGATCTTAGCTCTGATTGTAGGCTGTGCATTGTGTCAGAGGTTCTCTGAGACAGGCTGCCGGAGTACCCCACATTCCTCTCCTCAATTTTCTGTTCCCTGCTTCAGTGACTTGGCTTGCTGGATTCACCTTCCTTGTGGTTCTGATCTCCAGGGCTGGATTCTTCTTCTTTCTTCTTTCTTCTTTCTTCCTTCTTCTTCTTCTTTTTTTTTTTTTCTAAAGATTTTACTTATTTGTCATGAGAGAGACACAGAGAGAGGCAGAGACACAGGCAGAGGGAGAAGCAGGCTCCCTGCAGGGAGCCTGATGTGGGACTCGATCCCAGCACTCCAGGATCACGACCTGAGCCAAAGGCAGACGGTCAACCACTGAGCCACCCAGGTGCCACCGGGGCTGGACTGTTCTGATGGCTGCCCAGGGACACATAGTTCCCATCTCACTCCAGCCTTCCAGGGAGGAAATGAGTGACAGGGCTTGGCTTTAGGGAGGCAGCTGACCCTGGTACCCGGGTTACTGGGGAGTCCATGCCACCTGTCTTCCCACCTAGGGAGGGTGGTTATGTATACCCGGTGGCAGGCTTTCAGACTTCCACCTTCTCCAGCAGGGCCCTGTTGCTGATCTGCTGGCACTCTGCAAGTTGAGGATTTGGAGATAGCCCTGATTAGGAGCAAGTTTTTTCTATTATGGGAAGTGTGCCCATGGCTGCCTTCTAATGTCTGCTCACCTCCTGGCCGATTGGTTGTGGCTGAATATTCATTGATAATGGCCTGGCCACTCCCTGGGGAAACTACTCAAGGTGAGGCTATAAAGAGTAGGTGGGTAGTAGCGTCCCTGGGAGTGTTGTGAGGCAAGTAGGAGGTCAAGGGGTTGTGAGGAAAGTGAGGCAATTATCAGAAAGGCTTCTGGGATTGTGGGGTTAGCAGACAGGGTCAGAGGACTGAGCAGGGTTGGTTTGGACTCCCCCCCGCCACACACACATGTGTCCTATTCCTGCTGTCTGTGCTGGACACAGGCTGAGGTGAGTCCAGCAGCAGCAGAGGCCTCTGTCCTGGGATCTGACTGCCCCTGCGACCTGGGAAAAGGACCAGTCTGTTTATATATGCCAGCTCCTAGGTTTGTCGTCTTCTTTCCCTCTTAAGGGAGGCACTAGGGTTGATGGTGGCTGTGACTGTGTTCCTCAACACCAGCTGTAGCAGGGAGCCTTTTCCTGGGATGGACAGCAGGATAGAGTACCCAGGCTAAGAGAGAGGTGCCCTGAAGGTTTGTTCTGAATCTGATAATATCAAGACAAAAGACACAATAAAGACCCTGGCAGCCTTTGTGGTCTTGGTTTGCAAAAACACAAAATTCCTCCCTAGGTTTTTTACTGTCTCTGAAGAGAAAAGAGGCCAGTATTTTAGGCCTAGGCCCTGTGGGTATCCAGGAGCAAGGGGAAAGAAAATGAGGGTTAATTGAGGCAGATGGTGTTTGGTTTCCTTGCCTGTTAAAGAGAGGTAAGGATACCTCTGTTCAATACCCCTTGCCCCCCAAGGATAATTGTGAGGATTATGAGATGTTTGTAAAAGGTTTAATATAGTGCTTGTTAATTGGTAGCTATTATTTTTTATTAATTAAAGATAACTGGAGGATCCTTGGAGCAACAGCTGGGAGAGTTTTTTATAGAAAATGTGAATGTCAGAAATGCCATTGTTTTTTTGCTAACTCCAGAGACTATTCATACCTGGGCTCCTACCTAGTGTCAGATGTGAGAACTGCCCTGGAAGAGTTTCTTCTGACCTTCACATCAAACCTCTTTTCTGGCTTCAGATCATTCAAGGAGGCTTTGGAGACCTGTGAATTCCTGACTATAGGCACATAGCACAGTTGAACTAGAAAGGCATGCTGAAACTCTTGCTATACCATCTCTGGTCTAGCCATGATTAATGGAATGTTAGTCCAAAGAGCAACCAGATACCTGGCACTTTTAGCTGTGTAACTCTAGACACATTATCTCTTTGAGCCAATGTCCTATGAGAATAATAAAACCTGCCTCTCATAGTTCTTATGATCAAATGGGATCATGTATGTTAAACTGTGATGTGGCGTGCAAATGGTAATTTACTGTGTATCAGACACTGTTCTAAGTGCTTTCATGTGTTATTTAATTTTTGCAATAATATATGATGCAGTTTTCAATTAGGAATTTAAAAAAAAATATTTTATTTATTTATTCATGAGAGACACAGGCAGGGGGAAAGCAGGCTCCTTGCAGGGAGCCCAACACAGGACTGGATCCTGGGTCTTCAGGATCAGGCCCTGGGCTGAAGGTGGTGCTAAATCCCTGAGCCACCTGGGCTGCCTGTCAATTAGGAAGTTGATGAAGAAGTTGAGCTGTTAGGAATTGTAATTATCATTGGCTAACCCACCCCCCTCTGGAAGTCATACATCTGAAGACTTATCTTCCACAGTAAGGAATAACCAAAGTTTCAGCAAATGTTTGCACATTGCTTTTTCCCCATTGATCTATTCTAACATCCTAGGCTAATTCTTGATGTGTTTGCAAAATGAGTATAAAAGAGGTCCTTTTTGGTCAGTTTGTTTTTTTGGTGTCCTTTCTTCTCTGCTCCTCATCCATAGGCTGTATGGGGCTTAGAGACACAGCGCTTTCTTGGCTGTGACTTTTAAATGTCATTGTGTGGGATGATAACCCTCTTGTGCTCACTCACCTAATGGTCCCTTTTAAGAATGAGGTTGCTAGGGCAGCCCTGGTGGCTCAGCGGTTTAGTGCCACCTTTAGCCCAGGGCCTGATCCTGGGGACCTGGGATCGAGTTCTGCATTGGGCTCACTGCATGGAGCCTGCTTCTCCCTCTGCCTGTGTCTCTGCCTCTCTCTCTCTCTCAGGAATAAATAAAATATTAAAAAAAAAAGAATGAGGTTGCTAGTGGACCAGTGTTGACATTAGGGTGGTAATGCAAGGTGTATTAAGGGGATTGTACATTAGCATGCCTCAATGCTGGCTGACACTTAGATGCTCACAGTGTTATAGTTTTATCTCCTGATTTGAATGTAATAAAAACAAACTGAATGTGGAAAAAGAAGGAAAGGGATTGTTGGGTTTTTTAATTTTTTATTTAATTTTTATTTTTTATTTTATTTAATTTTATTTTTTGTTTTTAAAAGATTGTATTTATTTATTAGAGAGAGAGTGAGAATAAGAGAGATCACAAAGGGAGAGGAAGAGGCAGAAGCAGACTCACCGCTGAGCAGGGAGCCTGATGTGGGGCTTGATCCCAGGACCCTGAGATCATGACCTGAATCGATCCCAGGCACCCCGAGGGATTGCTAGTTTGCTTTGACTTTATGCAAGGGAAATGTTTGGTTTAGAGCCAACTATTAGGCTCCAAGTTTTCAAGGTCCCATCCTTTCTGTTGGTTCTAGTTAGCTGTTTTGCCTCCTTCCCTCTGTTCCAAACTGTATCTGCCAGTGAGTAAAGTCTCAAGTTTTAAATGTGTTAGGAAAAAAAAAAAGAAAGGAAGAAAGAAACACCCTCTGAAAATAGGGGCTCACGGCTGGTGGTGTTCCCAGCATGGGTGGTACTCATTAACAGAGACTTATCACAGCCTCAAGATTCATCCTCATTACTTTTGTAGCACATTTATAGGATAAGGAAAAGGCTCCAGCTTTGTGGGTTATTCTCTTTTTATGACAGAATAACATTTATGAGGGTATGACACAAATAAAGGAATAAAGATCTGGTGAGGAGTGAAAAGTGAAAAACCAACTGATAAGGGTTCCAGGCATGCTCAGGAGGTTTTAGAGCTCTGGTTGGCAGAGGTAGGGTTTTCGTGGCATGGACCTGACCTGGGTGTCCTGGTTCCCACAGCAGCATGGTGATGTTGTCAGAGGAGGTATTGTTATTGTCATTAGGAAAGTAGAGTGACTTGCCTGAGGTCAGATAGCTAGATACTAGATATGTAATGTCGGATACTGGGGACCCCCCCCCCCGACTCCAAGGGACACAGTCTCATTTATCCTTGTAAGAATTTAAAGTTTTTTCCTATTATGTATATATTTTGGAATATTTAGAATATTACAAAGGAAGATTGAAGAAGGGGGTGGGAATGATGATTCAAGCACTGAAGACAGCACTGTTTACATTTCAGTGGATTTCTCAATTTCTTCTTCCTTTTTTTTTTTTTTTTTTTTTTTTGAAGAGGGAACATTTGTTTTTATCAGGGAAGTTTTGCTTGTTATCTGTACAGCTCTGGGAATATTCAGTTTCCTGTCTTGGAGCAGGAACTCTGTCTGTAAGAGTGGGTTCCTTACATATTCAAGTCAAGTTCTTTTGTGTGAAACGCTGCTGGGCACTGTGGGGGAGAGGAAGATGAACAGGGTGTTCCTGCCTTCAGAGGGCTTATAATTCAGTAGAGAGGCAGATGTACACCAAACCAGGTAGTCCAGGCCTAATAGTAATAGCAAACAGTGATATCTCCAGCTTTGTTCCAGGTACTCAGACGTTACTCACACTTAATCCCCAAACAGCCTCGTGGAGGAGGTATTACCCATTTTACAACCGTAGAAACTACAAGGTGAAATGGCTTGCCTAAGGTGATAAAACTAATAACCACCAAAGCTGAGATTACAAGACCAAGTGCCCTCTCTCATGAAGAACTGATGTAAAAAGTCCCATGAAGGAGATGCACAGTCTTTCATCCTTTTCTTCTCTCAGATTTTAAGACAGATAATTCTAATTATATTGGATGGTATCCATTACCTTTTCAAAAAGATCCCTGCCCAGATTCTTTTGCTTATTCAGACCATTTGATAATAACTCTCAGAATCTTGGAACTGGAAGGAAATGGAAAGGTAGTCTAGTCCATTCTCTTTAGTTTCTTGTTTTGGAGAAACTGAGTCTCAGAAGGGAAATCACCTGAGCACATATAATAGTGTTTAGTTGATAAACACTCTTAGTATCAATAGTGTAATAATGTTTAGTTTTTCCATCAGTTTCCCAAACCGTGAAAGCGTATTGGATAATATAGGGGTGAGATTTTTTTTTTAAAGATTTTATTTCCTTATTGGAGAGACAGAGAGTGAGCATGGGGAGGGGGAGAGGTGGAGGGAGAAGCAGACCCCCTGCTGAGAGGGAGCCTGCTACAAGGCTTGATCCCAGAATTGTGACCTGAGGCGAAAGCAGACACTTAACTGACTGAATCACCCAGGTGCCCCCAAGGAGGTGAGTGTTTTTAATTTTAATACCTTTATACATGGGTATATAATTTCTCGTGTGTATTTGAAGAGAAGTATAGCTAGAGCATCAAATTATTTGGCAGCTATTATTGTCTATGTAGTCTATTTAAAGGAAAAAAGTGGAAGTACAGGTTGGACAGGGAAGTGGTAGGAATCATGGAGGTGGTGTGTGGGTGATGTGTGGAGAACATTAAGGAAACCGTGCATATACACCAATTTGCACTCTCCTGGAGGGTTATCTTGCCCTGCTAGCTTTATTAGTTAAGGGGTAGGAAAAGGGAAGACCATCCCCTCATGGAAATATACTACCTGTAAGCATTATACTTGGGCTCAGTGTGCGGATGTTGAGAAAGCTCAGAGAGGTTGATTAACAAACCCAGGTAACACAGGATAGATCAAAGAGTTAGGATTCAGATCCCAGCTTGGGATTCTTCCATTGCCAGCTCCTAGCACCTGTCATATTTTGTAAGGTGAGTGAACCCTGGGCCCGGCCTGCTCCTCTTCTCAGGGGTTCCAACATCTTGTTCAGGTACCAGGCTCAAGCAGAAATGCATGTGGTTGGGTTGCTAGGTTGCTTACTGTTAGTCTGCTAATTTAAAGCTTGATTTTGATAGAATTTCAAAGAGTGTGCCGTATTTATAATATGTGGTATTTATCGAATCTGATTCATGCTGTTAAGTGATAGAACTCTTATCTATCTGCCTTTTGGCTTCTGTCCACATTGTGATGCTGCCATGTGGGTTGTGAGCTCCAGGAAGATATAGACTGTGCCTGTCAGTCTATGCGAAGGGTAATTACCAAATGCTTTTTCTAGCCATCTAGCCATACATTCAGCCATACATTCAGAGTTCAGAGCATTAACTAGTAGATTTTTACCTAGAGTGGAGGTATGGAGATGTAAGCATGGCCTGTTTCCAGGTTAGCTGAAGAAATCTGGAGTTGCAGATTATGGAGAGAGGGCCCCTTTAGGATATTTTCACTACCATGGGTGGGGGAAATGTTTAGGCTTTGGGACTTTCCTCAACCAGCTGAGAGGATTCTACTTCTCACATGGAACATGGCCTCTTGCATGAAGTAGGCAGTTATTGCCCATTTGCTGTGTACTAGGTGCTGTGATAGTGGGGTGGGCTGAATGATTCCTCCCACCCCCCCAATTAAGATGTCCATGTTCTAATTCCCAGAACCTGGGAATATGTTACCTTATATGGTAAAAGGGACTTTGCAGGTATAATGAAGTGAAGGATCCTGCAATAAGATGATTCTGGTTTCTCTGGGTTGGCCCAGTGTAATCAGAGGGGTCCTTATAAGAGAGTCAGAGTATGGGCAGCCTGGGTGGGTCAGCGGTTTAGCGCTGCCTTCAGCCCAAAGCCTGATCCTGGAGACCCGGGATCAAGTCCCGTGTTGGGCTCCCAGCATGGAGCCTGCTTCTCCCTCTGCCTGTGTCTCAGCCTCTCTCTCTCTGTGTCTCTCATGAGTAAATAACTAAAATATATATATATTTTTTTTTTTAAAAAAAGAGGGTCAGAGTGAAAGAAGGAAATATGGATTTAACAGGTTGGAGTGATACACGGCCATGAACCAAGTAATGTGGGTAGCCTTTGGGAACTGAAAAAGGCAATGGATGGATTCTCCCTTGGTAGCCTGCTGACACTGGTTTTTGCCCAATGAAGCTGATTTTGGACTTCTGACCTCCAGAAGTATAAGACCATAAATTTCTTAAGCCATTAAGTTTAAGCCACTAAATTTCCTGTCATTTATTAGAGTTGCAATAGGAAACCCGTACAGATAGGTACTGAAGATTGAAGAACGAATGTAGTCATAGTCTCTGCCTTCAAGTGGGGCTCAGTCTAGTGGAGGGGGCAGGCAAGTACACAGATGATTTGGATAATAGTGGTGAGCCTCTGATAGGACTGTAAATCCAGGAATCTATAGGACCTAAGCCAATATGGGCAGATAAGGGAAGACTTATCTGGATAAGCTGAACTCAGGTGCCAGTGATGGAGGGTTGGAATTAGGTCATGAAGTGGGGCAGAGAAGGGCCTTTTTGGAGAGAGAGAAGCATGTTCAAAGTTATTTCAGTAAGATCTGAAAACTAGGTGCAGGCTATTGGCCAGGCCTTGTAAAGCAGAAAGCTGGTTCCATCTAAACTGGTGTGGGCTCTGATAACCCTGTTTCTGGGCCTTGCGTAGTGGAGCGGTAAGATGGAAGTGCTATACCTTCAGGGTCTGTGAACACTCATTAGCTCTTTTTACATGTATTATCCCATTTAATCCTCATAGTAACTGTGCAAAGAGGAGACTGTAATTTCTTCATGTTGCAATGGAGCGAAATGAGACTTAGGTTGGGGGGGGGCAGAGGGAGAGGAAGAGAGAGAATTCTTTTTTTTTTTTTTTTTTTTCAAGAGAGAGAATTCTAAGCAGGCTCCATGTCAGTGGAGACTCTGAGATGGTGACATGAGCTGAAATTAAGAATTGGATGCTTAACAACTGAGCCACCCAGGTGCCCCAGAGACTTAGGATTTAAGTAATGGGCCTAGGGTGACACAGTTTGTAGGTAGCAGGGCTGAGATTCGAATCTCAGGCCTTCAGGTTTCAGAGCCCAAATTCTTAGTATCCTCCTCTGTGATAGAAAGATCACTGGGCCAGAAATCAGAGGACTAGAGTTCTAGTGCTACCTCTGCTGCTTATTAGACTTAGGGCAGGTCAGCCTGTTCCCATCTGCAGAAGGGGACAATAGGCCTGCCTTCTTCAGAGATGTGAGTGTGTAGGAGATTGTCCTTTATGAATATATTCATTTTCACAAATATTCTCATCAGAGTTTCAGACACCCCCAGAGAGGGTCATGTTAGTGAGCCTCATCTTGCAGTACTGGGTCATTCTTAAGGGTCATGCGACAGGTTAGGGAATTTGACCAGAGTAGGTGGTCACTGAGGTGTTCACATGAGGTTAGAATGTTTGTATCCATGAGCAGTGGTGGAGACAGAAAGTGGGCAAAAAATGGTGGGTGGCCTGTCTCAGGTGCCAAAGGTGAGAGAATAAGTCTAGAAGGAAGCAGTGTGCTCTGCATCTTGTTTCCTGCAAATATGCTGATGTTGGAGGTGACTGGGGAAGAAACCTTTCCTGACTTGGAGTTGGGCGGTTAGCTTTTCTCCCAGCCCTGCCGCGTACTGTTGCTGAGCAGGGAGCCCAATGCGGGGCTCATCCCTGGCTCCTGGGATCGTGGCCTGAGCCAAAGGTAAATGCTTAACTGACCAAGCCACCAGGTGCCACCAAGGGCTAATGATTCGTACTTGGCAGAGTATGTGAAAGCATCCTGTCCAGTTCCTGGCATTTAGTGGACATTGAGTAAATAGTGGCCATCTCTGAATCTGGCAGTTCAAGGCTTCTCAGGGTTAATCCAATAAATCCCTGTTCTTTGCAGGAGTCCACCTTTTCCCCTCGCCTTTCAGACTCACTTAGGCATGTTGTAATTGGATGCGAAGGGAGACTCTGGCCACAGAAGGAGAGCCCTATGAATCTTTGAGAGGGGAAGACCCTTTGAGGGGGGAAGACCTTTCCAGTGGGAAATGGTGACGAGTGGTTTTCAGGTGGCTGCAGTGGGTACGCCGAGCCATTTTGGAAGTGAGAATATGTTTGTCTTGCCAAGTATAAGATTGAATGTCACCGTTTTGCTTTCTGGGAATAATGGCCGTGCAGATGAAGTGGATTTATGGCGCGGAGGCATGTCAGAGAACAGACTTTTTTTTTTTTTTAATGTCTACATTTTCTGATTATTGAGGTAATGTGCTGATTTTATAATATCTGGAGAATACCGGTAGGGAAAATAAAAACGTTTAGTTCCACACTCAGAGACGATTACTGTTAACATTCTGGTGTATTTCCCACCATTCGTTTTCAAAATGCACATAACCTTTTTTTGTGTGTGTGTAAAATGCACACTTTAATGTTTTATTCACTTAACATTAAATCATGTCACGTGCCTTTCCCAGATTATTACCTATTCCTTAAAAACATTTTTATTTGCTACATAATAGTCTGTACTATTATGTATATGTTCCATAATTTACTTAATCATTCCCCATTCAATAGTTGGGCATTTAGATTGTGTCCATCACAATACATAAATGCGTATTTCCCCTAAAATACATAAAAATATTTGAGGGTTTTTTTTTTAATCCACTTTCTTAGATTCTCCAAACTGGAATTCCCAGAATGAAGAATAAGTACATTTCAAAGTGCATTTTGGTGAGGATTATCAGACTGTTCTATTTATCTCATACTAAAAAGCAGGAAAGTCATGGCATGTTAGATGGCTGTGGTCAACCCAGTGAGGTCCATACCCTTGATCATTGTGCAAAGAAGGCTGCCTCCCCGCGGCTCACTTGCTTCCTGGCAGACAGTACAATCAGCCTCTTGTGGCTCCCAGTGAAACTTAAGTAATGGGTCAGCCTTTCCAGTGCTTCCCTTTCTGTCAGGAAGTTCATCTGTGAATCTAACCTAAATCTCAACCGCTGCATTTTAAATCGTCACCCTCTGCTGGCTCCCCTCAGTGGAGCGGAGCAGAGCAGAGCTGTGCACGATCCGCAGGCTGCCCACTCGTGTCTCCCCCACCGCCTGACCGCCGTGGCTCTGCCCACCAGCCTTATGTTACCCTGGAGGAAACTCGAGGGTCTCTGGCTACTGCTGTCTCGACTGGGAGGGCGGCCCTTGCATCGAGTTGCTGCCGATAACGCCAGGTAGGGTTTCCAAACCTGAGCGTGCCCACGCTGTGAGGGCCAGCCTCCTGGCCTCTCCCGTGCCCTCTGCAGAACTTGTGGGGGCAATTAGCATTCAGAGCAGTGCTCCCTTATTGACACTGCAGGTCTATCAGATTCATTCTCTGGGAAAAAAGAAATGTGGCTAGAGCGGGGATTAATTATGTTTCAGTCCCAGGCGCATTGGCCAAGTGGTAACTGCAGTGAGGCCGGACAGCCAGGCACGGAGGGGGCATCTGAGTGCATTCTGGTGATGGGAAAGCCAACTGTCAGTGGAGGGGTAGGGTCTTACCCTGGGCCTCCCACCCTTGGCATCAAGTAGCTGCTGCGCCCTCTGCCCAAACAGCCTTGGCCACCTTTCTTAGCCAGCATCCTTTGTTGGGAGCTGACAGCTTTATTACAGGGCAGTAGGATGTTAATTTGGAGGGAAATGAATATAGCTGCAACTTCACGGGCAGTAAGAGGCCCCTTGTGTCCCTTGCTTAGACATTTTAGAGCTGGCTGGCAATAGGCCAGCAGGGTGGACCAGATCATACAGGAAACAGACTGGGAATTGAGTCCTGCAGCACCTGTGGGAGTATCTGAGCGTGGCTGGAAGCCCAGAGGAGGCTGGAGCCCGAAGCCCGAAGCATCCCTGGGGCCAAGCCCAGGCTGGCTACGCTTCTCCGGCTCCTTGCCCTCCCCTGCAAGTCAGCACCAGGGGATCCTGCCTTAACATGAACTGCTTCATGCTTCTAGTTTTCCCTCCTCAGGAGGTCTATGCTCACAAACAAGATGCCTGGTTTCATACTTTGCTGTTTCTTCTTTCAGTGCCTGGTACAGGTCTAGCACTTGATTGAAATAAACATTTAGGAGGCAAAACCCAGTGGTTTTATGCACTTGGTAAGGAAGCTGCTTCTCTGCTCTTCAGTCCCCATTTAAAATTTCCATGTCCGATCATTTTTTTTTTTTCCTTTGAAGAGGGTAAGCTTTTTCTTCTGGCCCCTGTTATTGTTAACCCAAATCTACTTTGGGGCTAAACGTCACTGGTACTTTTGGTTGCCAAGTTGGAGCCCAGTGTCCCCACTGTGAGACCTTAGCCTGGTGGATGCCATCCCTGGCTGCACTTTAGAATTCTCTTTGGAGCTTTTAAGAAATATTGATGTCTGGGACTCAGTGCCAGAGATTCTGATGTATTTGGTCTGAGTTGAGGCTTTGGCATCATTTTAGAAACATTCCACAGGTGATTCTATGTTATTTATTAATGTCCAGTGACTTTCCTAGAATAAGGAGTAAGATATGCCTGCCATGTCCTATCAGCAATTTCCCTTTTTGAGAAGACATGTGTGAGAAGCCTTGTGATATCTACCATAGTGGGTCGCTCCAAATCCTTTATGGAAGCAGAAATGGTGAAATGACAAATGAAAGGATTGTGTTAGTCCTTTCCTGTGTGGTACTGGCTTGCTGAGAAGTCCCCGTGGATGCACCTAGCATCTCTATTACCAGGGTGTGCTCTGGCTGTGCTGCTCTGCCTGGTAATTAAGTAGGGAACCTGGACAGGATGAGGATGCTTTAGCGAAGGTTAAAGATAAAAAAAGGTACAAACAGGGCATGAATCTGTTTATATTTGGTTCATTAGCCAGGGCCTGGATTCACTTTTCTCAAACTTGTGGAGCATGGGCACAGGAAGGAAGGATGGGGAACAGGGCTGTGAGTGTCTGGCTTTCATTTCAGGTCTAGAGGACAAACAGGGCAAAGTAGCAGGTGCTTGCAGTGACCATTCAACCTTTTGTAGGCTGGGATCCCTAAGGCCTCACTTCTGGAAAGTCCTCTTGAATGTTGTAGAGGTGTCTTCCCAGAAGGGTTCATAAGGGACTGAATTATTGCTGTGAGTGAATGAGCCCTTTCTCTAACTGCATTTGGATTTGCCTGTGGGTTCCTCTACGTGATTTGAGAATGGTTATGCTCCTAGTTTGCTAATGTATTTGTCTGGCTGCCCTAAGTCCTATTACCTTCCCTACTCTCTCTGGAGTGTGTGAGGCTGGGGCTTGCTCCATGAACAGCTTCTCAGATTGAGGGGCTGTTCTTGTAGTTTCTGCTGCTCCTTAGCTTGTCTTATGGTGAGGAGGGCTTCTCCCAGGCTCTGGGCCTTAGAGAAGCTGGAGCTCCAGAGAGAGAGAGCCCCCATACTTGTCCTACAGGTAAGGAGGCCTCTAGATTAACCCCTGGGATGCTGGTGGCCTCATTTCTCAGACTCACAAATCCTGCTTAGAAAAAGCTACGAGCATTTTATTTCATTTTTAAAAATAGTTCTCATGCTATTCAAACTGTACTTGACTAACTATAAGAGATTCCCCTGGGATGCTTGTTAAAAACGAAGACTCTGTGGGAATGAAATCTAGGAATTTTGCCTATTAGCTGGAATCCCAGGCCATTATCCGGTATAGAAATGTTTGAGAATAATTTTGTTAAAAAATATTCCTCTCCCACCTCCTGCCTTGTTTTACAAGGGAAATATGACACAGATTGGTCAAGTGACTTGCCTGGGATCACACAGTGAATTAGGTCTGGAGCTAAGTTTGGAAGAACCTGAAGCCAAGTCCAGAATGTTAATACCTCCTAATAGGTGTGAAGAGCTTTATTCTTTGAAAGTGTAGTTTATCTTTCTGTTCCTCTCATTTGCTAAGATGGAGAGTGTCATCCATCCATCTGTTGAACCAGATTATTCTTTGTTGTGGGGCTATCCTATACATTATAGAATGTTCAGCAACATCTTGCTTCTACAACCCTTGGATGCTGGTAACATCCCCCAGTTATGATAATCAAAAACGTCTCTAGACATTGCCACATGTCCCTTGGGGGCAAAATCACCCCAGTTGAGACCACTGCTTTAGCTGTAGAAGCTGTGTGTCAGGGACGTTCCCAAATAGCATCCTACGACATTTATGTTTGGGGACTTCACTTTTAAAATATGCATTGTTGGCTTCTCCCCAACTTGGCTACTGTACTGGGCTACACACATAAATGAAAATCACGCTGGATATAGGCTGTCTCCTCCTCTCCATTTTGGCTTGCAGAAGGAAGGCATAAATAAACCTGGAAAGACCACTGAATTTGGACACCAGGCCATGGTTTGCCAGCCAGCCCTGAACTTCCTAGCTGTGGGATCTTGGGCAAGTCTCTTAAACTTATTATAAGCCCCTTCCCTCATCTGATTATGATAGAAAGAAATGTTTGTTGTGAGAATTAAGTGACACCTTGAATGTGTTAGTGTTTTTAAAACAGTACTCATATATTAAGTGGCGATGATAAGATCCAAGGCTAATTACCAACACTTGAAGGTTTTCTCAAATTCAGAAGTGCAGAACTCAGCACAGCAAATTGAGACTTGTATTTGGCCAAGTATATATGACCCTTGTCCTCTTTCTGCCCGTCATGTTAATTTTTCCCTGTTTTCACTTTAAATTTCACCTTCTCTTTCTTGGTGGCCATTGTGATACCTCTTTTGGGTCATTGTCTCTGCAAGATTTGTTAGCTTATTATCTGTGCTCTGTGAGATAGTTTCTTTTTATGGTGAGATTTCTTTTTTTTTTTTTTTTATGGTGAGATTTCTGAAGGGCTGACAGATATTTTATGAAAATCTCAAAACCAGCACCATCTTCTTTTCTTTCCTCACCAGCACCCAGAGAAGTGCATGGTGATGGGTACATGAGCCTTGATTTCGGGCTGCGAAGCCTGCACCCGTCTGCAGAGATGCATGCAGATGAGCTTGGAGATTAAAGGTCTCTGGGTTCTGGGCACAACAAAGCTCAGCTAGTTCAGCACTTATTTGCAGTCAAGGAAACTGAGCCCAGAGGGGGAACGTGTGGGGGTGTCAAGGTGGCGGAGTTTGCTGCTTTTGGTGCGGTACTCACGCATGCTCCCCGCTGCCGCCTGGGCTGGTGTGGTGGGGAGCAGGCCCCACTCCATATCCACGGGGCTCTGGCTGACTTCTCTTTGACTGTAGATGTTGCCTTGTAGGTCTTGTGAAATCATCTCTTTCTGCTCAGTAATTTATGGATGGAAATTCATCAGAATTCTCACAGTACATGACATGATTTTCACTGATTCTTTATAGCAGGACATCTTGAGAGGAAAAGGCACCGAACGTGAAGGCGCTTCAGTGTCTTTGTGAAGAGGAAAACGATTGAGAAACCGAAGGTCCTTTTGTTTCTTCAGTAACCTTGAACGCTGTCTCTTGGCTATACATTTTCTCCCACTGTGATGTGCTCTAATACCATCATCACTGCTGATATTAATTGTTAGTATTATACTTGCTGCTGTCTGGTGAGTGCATGTGAAGTGTTTGCCACAATGAACATACCACAGTTGATCTGCCTAAAATCTCTACAAAGAGGGCGCTATAACCATCTCTATTTTGTAAACAAGGAAAGTAGTTAAGTAACTTATTCGCGGTCATGGAGTAGGAGAGGGAGCTGAGATCTAAACCCCTCCCGTGTGTAAATCCTGACTAGGCTTGTTCCTGGTCTGTAGTTCCTGACTCCGGTGCAGGTGGTTATTGTGAACCGCAGCAGCTGATCCTCCTCTCCAGCCCAAGTCCGATGCCTTCAAGGACCTGCTGTTTGTCACATGACCTGTTTGGCCCTCTAGGGCTATCCCCCGCACTGGGTGGCATCCAGCCCGCTAAGCCAACACCTCCCCAGACACGTCCTCTCAGGCTGTGCCAAAAGCCTGGATGAGAAGAACTGTCCCTGACTTTGGAACCTAGAGATCTGCTGTCAAGGGAGGCATAGCCTTTAGAGATGAAAACCTGGGTTCCACCGCCTGGAGCCCTTCACCTTCCAGAGCCTCATCTTCCTCAACTAGAAAGTGGAGGGATTCCTGTCTCACAATTTTTTTTTTTTGGGGGGGGGGGGAGAGTGTTAAATGAAACACTTCATTTTGAAATGAAGTGTTTTTAAACTTTAGGTTTAGGTGGGGTTGTGAGACTAATGACAGTAGATTCCAGAGGAGGGGGAGTGGGAGCCTGGGGAAGACTGGGGAAGAATGTTCAAGGGGACGAAATACAGGGACAGTTAGGGGGAAAAGAAACAAAGGAATCTCCCTTGCCAGTCATTTCAAAGGCCTTCTTGCCCAGCCTTAACTGAGGTACCATCACGTATGGATGTGTTTCTACTTCCCTGCCCTCCTCTGGAGAAGTGCTCACAGGCTTGGAGTGGGGCTGGGGGTTCCTGCAAGGCCCTCCCTGCAGATATTCACCTGAAGGCTCCGTCCTGCTGTTCTCTGGGGCTCTGCAGCAAAGAAGGCTGCCTGGAGGGGACTTGACTGTTTTAAAGGAAAGTTGCTAATAGATACTTTAGATTATGGTGACTGAGGAAAACACAGAATATTTAAAATTATTTTTTTTGCCATCAAGGTAGTGTAACTACTTCCAAAATTGGATGATAGAGGAGGAAAAAAGCATTCATTTCACCTTACTGTATTTTTTCCAGATGTTTGGGGGAGGTGGGAGAAAAGTTCGTTTGTTTTAATTAAGGTATACATAACACGGCACAAATTTGACAGTTTCACAAAGCAGTGAAAGTCTTTACAGAACATGCTTTTAGTCATTTTGTACATACGATTTTGACTTTTCCAGTTAACTTATTTGTATGTCTGAGCATTTCTTCCTCCTTCCCATTTTAAAGATTTAAAAAATTTTTGCAAGCAGCATATGTAAACTGTATTTGTGAATTTTTAGTCTGACAGCAAAATACCAAATTGGTAACAGTGGTGACATGTTACAGATGACTTATTTTTATTTTTTGTGCTTTTATTTTCTAAATTTTCTACAGTGAGCAAGAGTATTCAGAGAAGTATACTGAGAAGATATTGTTCATAATCTTGGAATTAACATTTTGGCCTATTTTTATTCTTACTTATCCTTTGCATTTCTTAAACATAGTTGAGGTTATATTTTGTATCAGTGTGTGGGTTCTGCTTGGTTTTCATTTAACATAAACAGTTACTAAGCTTAGATTCTTCATAAATGCTGCTTTTAATGGCCGGGCAGTATTCTATCAAGTAGAAACACCATATTTTGTTTAGCCATTCCCTTATGGTACTATAGTTGGGTGATTACCAGTTTTTGTTTGTTTGTTTTATACTGTTAAAATAATACCATAATGAACAACTTAGGAAACAAAGCATTTAGAAGTGTTGACCCTGAAACAATCAGTCTGGTGTTTGGAGCAGCTGTAGGCCTGATGGATGAGTATACAGCAGGCATTCAACAGTTGTTTGTGCTTAGTGAATCAGGAGACATGAGTGAAGGAGTTCTGCAGATGACTTGAATAGTGATAATGTGGAGGAGTAAAGAATGTTCTATGGCAGTGCAGGCCTATAAAGAGGGCCCCCCAAAATGGACCGCAAAATCCAAACCTGTCATGCTCTGATAGCTTCCAGGTCTTTGAGAGGGTTCTGCAGTTTGGGCCATGAAGGATATTGGGGGAAGATAGTGACTTGCAAAACCGTACAGCAGGAATGTGGGGCTTTCTCTGTCTTTGCGCCATGTTGGAGAACCCAGTGCCAGTGGTCCTTCTCCCGTCTGAAAGAGGGAAACATGGCCAGGACAGAAGCCTAAGGGGCGGATTGTTGTCTGAATGTGTGCTGCCCCAAACAGCTGCTGAAACCAAATCAATTTGTGGAAGGCTGTGAGGGTTTTCTTGGCTTGGCTCTCTCTTTTGGAATTGAATAGGAAAATAGAATTTCTCTGTAAAGTGTCTCTCTGTGTTTGTGCCTGGAGCGCTCTGTAATTTGGACCTTGTCAGAACAGCCTGTCTTTATTTTGAATTTGGAACCACTGACTCCCCTTTTCTTTACACTGTGAGCTATTTATATGCCCAAAAAGCATAAATGGAGGCCTTTTCACCTTCTCCCTCATGACTTCAAGAAATAAATAAAGGAAAGCAGCATTCTCTAGAATCTGTAATCCCTGAGGGCTGGTGGTAAAGAGCTGAAAAATATTCCAGTGTAGACATCTGTGCTGTGTGGTGGGCTGTCGATGGGCAGTGAGGAGCTTGGCTGCTGTCTGAGGTGCTGCTTCTCAGCCTTTTCTAGAACCTTTTGGGGAAGGGAGTCCTCAGTCACCTAGCTGAGCATATATCCCAAACACATTCTCTGTCCATTTATTCATGTACTCCTCCTGTTTGATTCACTTTGGTTATCGATCACCTAATGTACTGTCCTGCAGTGTGCAAGGCCATAGAGAGATAGAGCCATGACTAAGCCTGCCTTCCTGTATTCAGTCAGGACTCGATGGCAGTAACGGGAAACTTGCTATTCTAAACAGAAATGGGTTTTGTACCATGCATTAGGTGTTATATCATTATGGGAAGGGTGGGAAAACAGGATCGAAGCGGACCTTTGGTAGTGACTCCTAAAACAGGAATCTGAAAGTGGTCCACTGGTAATGGTTTTCTTTTCCCTTTTTACTCCCTCTTTTGAACCCCTCTTGCCTCCTGTTCCTAGGCTCTCTGTCCTAGATGTTAGTCTCTCACATTATGAGAAAAACTGCTTCCAAGAGTTAATGGAATGTGAAGTGTTAATGATCACGTCTGTTGTTCATAATACTTGAAGTCACTTGCTGATCCTTTACTAAGTGCCCAGCTGTGTGCTAAGTCCTTTACGTGCATCATCTCAGTTCTCACAACTTCTGTTAGGTACTGAGTAGTAATACAGGTAAGGAACCTGAAGCTGGTAAAAGTGACTTACTTACCATTGCTCAGCTAATAAGTAACACTTGAATTCAAACAGTATCCCTGTCCGGAGGTGATTGCAGCTTGAAAGAAAAGCTGGGCCAAAGGAGATACTCAAACAAATGGCCAATAAACATGTGAAAAGATGCTCAACATCAAGGAAGTGCAAATCAAAATCATTGTGAGGTACAGCTTCTCTCTCTCTCTCTCTCTCTCATACACACACACACTTAAAAAGATAATTAAAAAGTGCTGGTAAGAGGCGTCCTGGTGGCTCAGTTGGTTGAGCATCTATCTGACTATTGGTTTTGGCTCAGGTCATGATATCAGGGGTGTGGGATGGAGCCTTATCGGGGCATCCGCTTCAGATTCTTTTCCTCTCTCTCCCTCTGCCCCTCCCCCACTCTCTTTCTTTCTGTCTTTAAAACAAACAAATAAATAATCTTTTAAAAAAGAGTGCTGGTAAGACCGTGGAAGAATTGGAACACTAATACACAGCTGTATTATGCAGTCATATTGGAAAGCAGTCTGCAGGTCCTCAAAAGGCTAAACATAGAGTTACCATATGATTCACAAATTTCATTCCTAGGTACATATCTAAGAGAAATGAAAACCACGTCCACATGAAAACTCCTACATGAATGTTCAAAGCAGCATTATTCATAATATCTCCTAAGTGGAAATAACCCAAATGTCCACCAGCTGATAGTGGATAAATGAAATGTGGTACATCCATATAATGGAATATTTATTATTTGGCAATGAAAAAGTGAGGTACATGCAATAAGGATGAACTTTGCAAACATGATGCTAGAGGAAACAAGCCAGTTAAAAAAGATGACAGTGTTATGATTCCATTTCTATGAACAGAATAGAGAAACCTATAGAGATAGAAAATAGAGCTGGAAGGGGAATGACAGCTAAAGGGTATGAAGTTTCTTTTTAGGGTGAGGAAAATATTCGGAAATTGATTGGGGTTATGGTTGCACAACTCTGGCTATATAAAAGCGATTGCATTGTACACTTTAAATGGATGAATTGAAAAAAAAATTGAAAAAAAAATAAATGGATGAATTGTTGGTTTTTTTTTTTTTTTTAAAAGATTTTATTTATTTATTCAAGAAACAGAGACAGAGGCAGAGACACAGGCAGAGGGACAAGCAGGTTCCATGCAGGAAGCCTGATGTGGAACTTGGTCCGAGTCTCCAGGATCACGTCCCTGGCCGAAGGCAGCGCTAAACTGCTGAGCCACCGGGGCTGCCCTGGATGAATTGTTTGACATGTGAATTATGTTTCAAGTTGTTATCAAACCAAAAAAGAAGAAAAGCTAGAAAGGACAACACTTATCCAAATAAATTGCTAGTGGTGGAATTTAAGGAATAGTATATAAATCCCATCTAATTCTCTGAAACTTTTGGGTCATATTAGTTTGTCCTCACTAGAATCTGGTCAGTGGACTTAGAGGTGATTTCTTTTCCTTAGTTGTCTTTTTTTTTTTTAGTTTTTTTTGAGTTTTCCCTATGCAAAAGGAACATCATGACTTCTACATGTTGTATCACTTGAACTAGTTTGAGAATTTTTGTCCTAGAATAGAGATTTTTTTTGGGGGGTGGGGGTGGCGGTGGAGGTAGCGAGGTATCACAGGTGTTCTTCCCTGCATCAAGCAGGTGTCAGAATCTAATCACTTCTGCCTGGAAAGCTGCCTGCCTTTTACCCTCTTGTTTCTTACTTACCTTCTGTCTCTCTAGAGACCACCAAGTTGTGTATAATTTTGTGCATAACTTTTTTTTTTTTTTTTTTTAACAAGGAAAAGAACATGGGAGGATGGTGGTGGTGGTGATGGGTAGTCATCTCAAATTGAATACTGGTAAAAGGAAGAAATGTAGTGGGGTGTCTATGCCCTTAAGTAGTTTGTTCCATTTAATTTATCCAAGTATAATTGCTGATGCCAGCATTTCAGAGTCTACTTCTTGTAACTCAGTAAAATACCTCATAAAAGTTATAAGGCCTGCACAGAAGGGGAATTCACTGTAGCCCCGTCCTTGCCACCTCAGCTAAGGGCCAGCTGGACCATACATATGCTTGGTTTTTTTTTTTTTTGTTGTTATTTTTTTTTAACAGGAGTTATGGATCAGTGAAGTGTAATTTATTGAGATCCAACTGTATGTTTGAGGACAGAATATTCTATTGGGCAGTCAGAGTATAACTGGGGATTTACAACCCATAAGGGGCTTAAAATTTGGAGAGTTCTTTACCCATTACACAGTAAGTTGGCACCTTGGAGCATGACCTGGATTTCTCCGGCTCTGAGGCCTTCTCGTTTATTGTGTGCACATGTGTTTTTCTGTAAGTAAGGCCCAGGTGCCTTCCAGGTAAAAGGGGAAGTGAGAATTGGAGTATGTCTACTAGATGCCTCTCCCCTCACGTTGTCCCATGAGTCTGCAAGCACTTTCCTGTGCTCTTCTGGCATCTGGGCTCTCTATGTCCCTACTGATACCTGGGATTGCTAAGAACAGGCCTGGAACAGCTCACAAGTGTGGTAGAAAGAGAAATCCCAGAGAGCTAGGTTTGGGTCCTCACCCTACCACTCACAAGAGGTCTTTGCCTTTGGGCACATCACTTACTTTTCTTAAGGTTTTCCTAATCTTCAGTAGAAATAATGCTATATACCTTACATGCTCATGATGAATATGAAATGGAAATCATAGGGAAAACACAAAGCATGGTGCTGGAAACCCATTAGGCCTTTGATAAAGATCATTACCTCTTTCTCAATCTGCTTTTCTTCTTTGCCTCCCCTTTTCCTGGCTTGATTCCTACACGGGGTTGGCAGAGAAAGCTACCCAGTTTTCTCCACCTCCAGTCAGAGGCCACCTGTCAGTGCTTTTATTAACATATTTTCTCTCTGCCTCCCTGTTTTTGTGCTAAATTTATCTATATCAAACACATTTCTCCAAAATAAACCCCATTGAAAAAAATTGTTTACTCTAGAATAACGCTGCCCAGTAGAACTTTCTACGGTGATGAAATGTTCTTGGTGATTCTTGTCCTTTTGCTCTTTAACTTAGATTTAAGATGGGTTGGTGAAGATTCATAAAAAACCCCTGAGACCTCGATTGGTGTCACACTGAATTTATAGATTGATTTAGGGAAGAGTCAAATATTTTTACAACATTGGGATTTCCTAGTTCTCCTTTCAGTTAGGCCTTTAAAAATATTTTTCAGTAAAGCTATATTTTTCTCCATGAAAGTTCTGTCAGAGGTCCATCCAGAGCCAAGTGACTAGCACAGTTCTGGATTTTTGAATATTGGCTAGGTGGCCATAAGTACAGTGGACTAGAGAGAGCAGTGTCTGGAAGCAGAGGCCACTGAGGATGCTGTTGCAGTAGTCCGGGGGGAGAGAAGATGAACATCTGGATTTAGGCCTGTGAGGAGGGAGAGGAGCCACATATACTAGAGACGTTTCCTAGAGGAAAAAGAACAGCACCTTTTTAATTCTTCCAGGGCAAAATAAGGCAGAGTCATGATGATACTTGCTGCCATTTACTGATAGCCCACTGTGTACTGGGCCACATGCCGGTATATTATGGTCGCCATTGCTTTTCTTGATGCTCTCAGGTAGCCAGTGTTATTTCTGTCCTCCAGACCAGGAAACTAAACCTCAGAGAGGTTAAGTAATGAACCCAAAGAAACCCAGGGGAACAAAGTAAATGCTTGAATCTAGATCTAACTCCTGCCCAAAGGCCACTGAACACTTGTCTAATCTTGGGTCCTCTCAGAGTTTATTGGAAGTACTTTATGGCAATATGCCAGACCTTTCGAATTTTATGACTGAAATAAAAATGACTAAAATCTTGCCCTCAATCATAGTCAGAAAATTAAATTGGAGTGTTTACCTAGTTTTATAATGTTTGATAAAAGATCTAGACATGTCTGGATTTATGAGATCTATAAAATTTGAGTTGTTGAAGGGGCAGGAGGGAGGGCTTTGGAGATATAGATCATGTGACTCAGTGGAAAGCCTCAGAAGTATTTTTGAATTCTGACAGTGTTCCTGGTCATGTATTTCTGGGTAACATTTTGTTGATGTTTTTCTTCCATTGGTCAGACAAAAAAAATGAATAGCCTTAATTAAAATTTCTATTGTCTTTGCCACAGAGGAAGGAAGCCTTTCCGTGGTTGTCATGGTGATGTCTGAATGACACCGTTGAAGTGGGTAGTGATTGCCATCCAGAGCCCTGAAATGAGCATTTATCATTTTCCTTGCCCCCTGAGAGGCTTGCAGAACCAAACTGCATATTTCCTTAATCGTCTTTTAAATTCACATTTGAGCCAAGTGTGTGTGTGTGTGTGTGTGTGTGTGTGCATGCGCGCGCGCACTAGGGAATATACTGTGCTGCAGCCATGGTTAGAATCAAGTCTGAAATCCCATTCTGTTTGCTTTGTGTTCCTGAAGCAAAATGCCATGTGTGTGGTGCTCATGAAAAGTCTGAGAAAGTAATTAGGAACTAGCAGCCTTTTGCGTGGCACAACGGGATAGCTCAGGAAGGAGGCCTCCTCCCTGTCCCAGCTCTCTTGCCCCACTCCCAGGCACTCAACAGCCTTGCCTGACACACCTCTGTACGCAGCCTGTTTAGAGGGGCTTGCACTTAATACCTGGCAACTTTAAATGCTGCCACTTAACCACCCATCCTCCGCTGTCCCTCCCTGCACCTAGCAGGCTCACTGGAGCCGTCATGCTGCATGCAGGCACAGTGCAGCTGTTTCTGACACTAAAACTAGGCTCTTTGCTGGCTTTGGGATTTCTGCATGGTGTGATTGGGGTGAGGGAAAGGGAATGGGAAAGAGTGATGTTGTACAGCTGGAGAATCTGGATGGGTTTTCTGATTCTGTCTGCACGTGAGGCTACCCCCCCACCCAGGCCTGTGAGGACAGGACAATGACACCTCTCCTTCCCAGTGGTGCTGTGCAGCTGCATAATATAGATGGATTTTTCCAGAGCTCTGTCTGCAGGTGAGATTACTCGCAGGTCTAAAGAAGACAGGCTATGACACCTCCCACTCCCAACTGGATTTCACGTGACAAAAAGCAAAGAATTTGCCTTCAAGTCTTGGCTCCACTTCCTAGCTAGCCATGTGAACCTGGACAAGAACTCAACCTCTCAGAGCCTTAGTTTCCTCTGTAAAATGTAAAATGGTAATAATGACAGTAACTGTCTCTCCAGGTCATTCATTGTATCTCATTAGATGATGCTTTGTCAGCTATAAGTGTCAGATGTAAGCTGTAAATTCTAATTCATAAAGCTGATATTGTATCCTAGGCTGAGTGCTGGAGAATCAGAGCCAACTGAGAGGCAGGACAAGAAAACAACCATCAGAATAAGATGGTAAATGTGTGATTCCGGTGTATACCAACAGGCACTTAACTCTGCCTGGTGTCAGGGAGGGCTTCTAGAAGAAGGTGGTGACCCTTGCACTGACCCTTGAAGAATAGATAGAAGTTAGCCAGAAAGACAGGGAGACAGCCTTCAAGAAGAGGGAATGGTGTGTGTAAAGGCACTGAGGTACCACCGAAACATAGGCATCCTCATAGGAATGGGAAACCATAAGTCAGGGAACAGGTGAAGGGTGGGATTTGCCTTTATCCAGAAGGTCAGGGGAAGCGCTGGATGATTTGAGGGCAAGGAGTGACATAATCTGTAGGTTTAGAGATATTACAGGTGGCTATGTGGAAGACTGTTAAACGTTCCACTGTGAGGAACAGGTGGGCGAGTGCAGAGATAGAATGATGACCTTAGAGGCTACTCAGTCATTCCAGTGAGAGTGCTGTGGGGATGGAGAAGATGGACTGGTTGGTGATATGGAAGTAGAGTTGACTAGTCTCTGATAGGGAATGAGGGAAAGGGGTAGAATAATTTCCAGCATTTCTATATGGTATTCCCATTGGCCTTTGGAGAGGGACAAATTTTCATTGTGCAGGACAGTGTTATTTAGCAATCTGGGCCCCCTGCCCACACAATGTCACTTAATTGCTATGACAACAAAAATGTCACTGCCGTTTTTCCAAATGCCCCTGCTTGAAAACCACAAAATAGTGGTTTACCATCATGGGGAATGAAAGATGAGAAATATGGTGGGAAGGACTCCATTTTGAAATATGTTGATTTAATGGTGCACAGGAGACACCTTGGTAGAAGTGTCCTGTAAGTGTTTGGATCTAGGGATCGAGAGAATGGACAGCCCTGGATATAGAGCTTCAGGAATCCTACCCATGGCAGTGACTGAGCTTTCCCAGGAAGAGATAGCATGAGGAGGGGGAGGTGGATAGCAGAACCTTGGGGACTGTCATGTGTCTTGTTTGATCTTGCAAGCTGAGGAGGAGTGATCGTATTCCAGGACCCATAGTGAAGAAGAAACTGAAGCTCAGGGAGAGCAGATGACTTTTCCTAGTTTCTCTTTTATTCAGTTTTGGCCGGGTCACTGTCCAGATGAGACTGAGGAGAAATGGATTTTACCCCTTCAGTGAAGGTTCTTTTAACGTCTAGTTTGTAGCCAATTGGCCCAAGTGTCTCGATGACTGAGCTGTCCCTATCTCTTCCTCACCTTGGGTTTAGAAGTCTCTGTGCGTTAGTAAGGAGGCTTCTCAAGGTTTGCTTTTTTTCCCTGGCAATGGCGGATTTTTCCTTGGTGCCCTCTGTGTTCTTGGTTCACTGATTCATAGACACTTGAGGAATTGCAGGGAGGCATTTAACATGCATCAGATACCATCACTAGCAGAGAAAGTGATTCACGGGCGCTCTCTCCACCTTCTGCATTCCTCCCCACCGACAGAGTTTGACGTTGGGGAATTGAGTCTGGACCTGGAAGAGCACAGTGAAATTGTGTGATTTAGCGATGGCAGTGTACAGCTGCAGCCAAAGTGGGGGTGCTCAGGAGCAGGGGATGGTGAGGAGGCTTTCACTCCCATGTCCTTCACAGCACCCTCTTCTTTTTTTTTTTTTTTCCAGTGTACAGCACCCTCTTCAAAGTTAGCAGTTGTTCTGGGTTGAAGAGCACCAACAAGTTCTACCAACAAGTTCTGGGCTCTGACCTTCAGGCTTTCTACCAGTTTCCATATATATATATTTCTTTTTTTAAGTTTATTTATTTATTTATTTATTTATTTATTTATTTATTTATTTATTTATTTATTTATTTATTTATTTATTATGGGGGGGGGGCGCTCAGAGATACAGGAGGAGGGAGAAGCAGGCTCCATGCCGGGAGCCCGATGTGGGACTCGATCCCGGGACTCCAGGATCGTGCCCTGTGCCAAAGGCAGGTGCTAAACCGCTGAGCCACCCAGGGATCCCCCCAGTTTCCATATTTTCAGCCAGAGTGTTGGGACTTTCCGCCAGGGACAGGAAACTCTGGAGGTTTATTTCCAGAGTGTGGTTAGTCTAATAAGCATGGCTTCCTTTACTAAGCCCTTATCCAGTAGCAAAGTTTTCTTCTTGCCATGAGAAAGTGAGAGCTGGTTTTGCTGTGTTTGTCTTCATGGGAAATGGTCCAGCCTTTGACTCCAGCTCTGGAGTTAAAGGCTTAGGTTTGAATTCAGGCTCTGTCCCTACTTAGTTGTGTAATCTTGCATAAACCCCTTACGTTTTCTAATCTGTAGAATAGAGATAATAGTACCCACCTTCTAGGATTATACTCAAGAATGATATAATGACTGCAGAGTGCCTAGAATATGATACGATACACTTATGGAAATTACAGTTTGGAATATCTCTTTTATTTGGTTCTTTATCCACTATCCTGCCTTCCTCACACAATTTGGCTCTCTGTAGAAATCTGTCACTTCAGTGTGTAGCCGGCCCACTATTTAGGGATGTGGAGAGCTAGTAGGTTTTCTTTAGGGAGAGAGATCTTGATAAGACCAGCTACCCTTATTGTTTGTCTACTTAATTCTAGGCACCATTTAGAAGGTCTTTCACAAAGCCTGCACTCGCAGTGTGGGGTTGCAACTGGAACCCAGTTGTCGCTCCAAACCCACACTCTCTTGCTATCTCCCCTGCTCTGTCTTCTCTCCGTCCTGCTTTGCCCCCTGCCCTAAAAAAAAAAAAAAAAAAAATCAAAAAGAAATACCAGAATTAAGCCAAAGAAGTCTGTCAGGATATTCTCTCTGGGCTCATTGGTTTGCTCACTGGAAAGTCTGGGTACTCTGAGTCCTCTGGGTCAGGCACCTTCTTCCTGCTGTGTTTCTTGACATGAGGCTCCCTTCCTGAATGGGCATCACTAGGAAATTAAGAAGGAAACTGGTTTGGGTGGGGGGTTTCCGAAATCATCCCCATTTTGCCCATTTCTAGAAGTGAGATAGGCCAAAAGAGCCCCTCCCTGACCAGATGTCTGGAGTCATTTTTTCCTTCCTCTACCAACCCTGAACTGAAGGTGGAATGGTCCCTTTTCCCCGAGTCATGGAGAGATGCTGCGTGATTGGGCTTCTGGCGTCCCTTTGCTCTGACACCACTGTGAGAGACTCTTAAACAGGTGGGCTGAGGATGTCTTGAGCAAGCAGAGCAGCACGTGGGAAAGTAGCCCTGGAGGCTGGAAGGGAGCCCTTACTGGGACAGCTACGAGAGGCTCCTCCCACTGGAATGTGGCTGGACTACTTTACCTCTCACAACCTACTGACAGCTTTATCTTTTCTAAACAAAGACCCTGTGCTTTAATTCCTCATGAACATCCCTTGGGCTCTGGGCACAGCTAGCCTTCAGATCTGTGTGCTGATACTTTACAGCTCAACCCCAGTTTATGGAGTAAAGTGCTAAATGTCAAGATTTATGTGGGTCATTCTACACTGCACACCTGCGAGTGAGCTCATATGGCCAACTTTGTGCCTGTTCTTGGTCTTCTCCTTCCATTACTGCCCTGACCTCAAGGTAGAATGGGAAAAGTTTCTAGGTGTGTCCCCCTTGTGTTGAGTATCAGAGAATTACCACTTCCCCTGTCACCACTTGCTCAGCCCTGCCAATGTGGAGGTGACAAAGAGAAAAGGAATTTGGTAGAGCAGCATCATGTTAATCAACTCCAGCCCTTTCCCATTTTATAGATAAGGGAACTGTGGACCAGACAGAGAAAGTCATCTGTTTCCTTCCCAAATGGCTGGTAGGTAATGTTATTTACCTTTAACAAATTAAATGCCCAAAGTAGAGTGCAAAGGACACATCATGATGCAGGGAAAGAGTTTGGCTTCTGGACTTGGACTCCGATGGGAATCCTAAATCCTTCTGAAATGTATGGCCTTGGACAAATGACAACCCCTCTTAACCTCAGTTCCCTAGAATGGTAATACCATGCCGTGTTGAAGTGACTGGTAGAGGTAACATATGCAAGCATCTTAAGCAATTACTCACAATGATAGGTTTTCAGAAAACAGTGACTGTTGCTTTTAATATAGTCTAAGTGGCCTGTTAATGGATACTGGCCACATTGGACTCTTAAAGCTGTGTATCTAAAAGAAAAAGCTTGACACAGGTACTGCCAGTCTCAGAGTAAGTTTCCCATGAGAAGGGGCGTAAGGAACCCAGCTTCTACTATTAGGCTATGACCACCTGCTCCTGTAACCAGTTTCCTGGAAGTAGGCATAGGTTCTCAGCCACAGATCCTTGTATCTTTGTTTACCCGCCAAAATATCTCCTAATGCACAAGATCTCTTCATCCTCCCATATACTTCAGATTTCACATCATTCCTAAATGGTATGTTTCATGGGTTAACAGATTCATAGAGCTGAAAAGGAGCATACGAGCATTGTGACAGATACAGACCTAGGGTTTGTGTTTTTTCTATAGCAACATTTTGCCAAGTGGTTTTTGACATGGGCTTGAAAACTTCGACCAACAGGAGGCAGCCAGCCAGATGTTCAGAAGCCACTCTGACTTTGACATTGGTAGACACACAATTCCTTGAAAAATATGCTTCCCAGGGACTCCACCTACTGATCTAGTTCTACCATGTTGGCCTTCAGGGAACAAATCAAATTACTCTTCTTTATGATAGCCCTGCAGAGATGATGAGAGTGGTCCTGTGCCCTGCCCTGAATCCTCCCAGACCATAAAACTCCTGTTCCTTTAGTGATGTGGTTTTTTTTTTTTTTTTTTTTTTTTTTTTTTTTTTTTAGTGATGTGTTTTTGACCCATTGGTTGCCCTTTCCAGTCCTGGCTTGTCTCTCTTCCAGCTTTTCACTCTCTGATTAGTTTTTTCTTCCCTTATTTTTTCTTTTATTTTTAAAAAGATTTTATTTATTTATTCATGATAGTCACACACAGAGAGAGAGAGGCAGAGACATAGGCAGAGGAAGAAGCAGGCTCCATACAGGGATCCCAACGTGGGACTCGATCCTGGGTCTCTAGGATCATGCCCCGGGGCGAAGGCAGGCGCCAAACCGCTAAGCCACCCAGGGATCCCCCTCTTCCCTTATTTTGGACTAGTAAGTGAGTTCCAAGGCCCTACTAGCTTTGCGACAGCTTTTCCATACTGTTGACTAGTTGGTTTTGTAGTTAATCAAAGCCATTAAACAAATACAGATTCTGCATTATTTCCTAAAGCGGCCATAACAAGTTATACAGACTTGATGGCTTAAAACATCAGAAGCTTATCCTTATAGCTCTGGAGGCCAGAAGCCTGAAATCAAAGCAGCAGCAGTATTGGTTCCTTCTGAAGGCTCTGAGGGAGAATCTGTTCCATACTTCTCTCTCTGCTTTTGGCGGCTGCTGACAATTCTTGACATTCCTTGGCTTGTAGATGTTTCACTTTAGTCTTTGCCTCTGTCTGCACATGGCCTTCTCTCCTGTGCATACTTTATATACTGCTTGAATCCAGACAATGGCTCTGGACTTCTGTGCAAGGTCTTTTGACCAGATACAAGGATTCCCAGCTCTAAAATGTAGCTTTCAGGGTGCCTGGGTGGCTCAGTCAGTTGGGTGTCGGCCTTTGGCTCAGGTCATGATCCCAGGGTTCTGGGATGGAACCCTGCATCAGGCTCCTTGCTCAGAGGGGAGTCTGCTTTTCCCTCTCCTCTGCTGCTCCCCCTGCTTGTGCTCTTTCTTTCTGTCAAATAAATAAAATGTTTTTTTTTAAAAATCTATTTTTCATATTTGTTAGTGGATAATAGTCACTGAAAGATGATTTTGTTTAAGGCGGGAAATTAATTTTAGAACAGGGTATGATGTTTTTTCATAATTCTTGTTTTCAGGAAGCTAGTGTTAATTTACAGTAAGTAATCATGATGACCTTGAGCAATTCTCTAGCCTTCTCAGACCTCCATTTCCTCGTTTGTAAAACAGATTGGATGAGGCAAGCTCTGTGTCATTTTTAGCTCTAAAGCTCTTAATACTGTGATTTCTGGAAAGCATCACCCTTTGTGATAAAATGTTTCAAGTTGGCTTAATAAACTAACTGAAAATGAATAACTCTTGACTAAGAAGACAGATTATGATTCATGAATCTGAAAATCTGAAAAACTCTACCCTTTTGTTCACCTTTGACAGGATGTAGAGACTAAGCTGCTTGTTACACATTCCTACCCTCTTCTTGGTTACTCATGTAGTATAATATACTATGGGATTTGCATCTATTTGGTTCCCAAATATTTGTTACATGAATGAATGAATATACTTATGTTACATACCATTATTGGGAGCAAGTAATGCAGTATCATTCTAGTCTTATCATCTAGTAAGTTTGGGCTTTTTAAGATTCCTCCTGAAAATAATAATAATTATAATATTAAAGGCTCCACGCCCTCCATGAGACTTGAACTCACAGCCCTGAGAGCAAGAGTCGCATGTTCCGCTAAGCCAGGCAACCCCGCCCTCGAATATTATTTTTAGAAGATGGTGGCAATGTTTCATTGTTGGTTTCTGTAGCAGTTTCCTTATCTGTGATGTGGGTGACTGTTGAGGACTGGACTCCAGGCCCTGTGCTCTAAACACCACAGCAAAATGTGTATTTTTTTTTTCAGATTGGGGGAGGTCTGTGGCCGTGTCCCAGGCAGCACTTGGTAAGATGCTTTTCTGTTGCGGGAGCCCTACCTGCTGTTAGTGGCCTTGTGGGTGTCCATAATGGGCTGCAGCCACTGGCAGCTCTCTTCCTTTGGATTCTCTAGGGACCTTTGTTGGCAATGCCTCTCTGGGCTTTTCACTTTGTGGAAGAAACAGTCGGCTGGCTGTCCTGGGTCTTACCTTTTTAGGAGTCCCTTCAGGGAAGGCTAAGGATGAGTCCATTTGCCATTATTATTAGGAAGATTCTTCTCAGTTTTGTTGTTGTTGTTGTTGTTGTTGTTGTTGTTTGTGTGTGTGTAGAGAGAGAGAGAAACATTTTGTGGCCTATTTTTGCCATTTTCTTTTAGTTATATTTTAGAATATATTTTACTTAAACTCAATTTGCCAACATATAGTATAACACCCAATGAGTTCTTACTCTTATACAAGAAATCCATATTCTTTAAAACCAAGCTCCTCACTGGGTGTTATACTACATGTTGGCAAATCGAACTTCAGTAAAAACAAGGAAAAAAATAAAACAGGGCTCCTTCTTTAAAGGAAGATCTTCAAAAATAAATAAATAAATAAATGAATGAATGAATGAATGAAGATCTTCTCCACAATCAGTGGTGGTGGTACAAAATTGGTTGCAAACTCAGTGTTTATAGAGGCTTAATGGATAACAAAAAAAGCAGACTGTGTTTATGCTCTCCAATTTGTTTTTGGAATACTTGGCCTACTCTGTTTATCTTTGATTTCTCCCATTCTGGTTGAGCTACGGTTATAAAGAAGTTGCTTTCCTGTAGGAAAATTAGAAATATAGGTGTGATGATAAATAGCACTAAGTGTACATTCTCAACATTGGGAAGCACTAGGGAGTGATGACTGCAGTGAACTAGAAGGACTATTCCACCTCTTGTGGGGGCCCAGTGCTGCCCCCACTTTGGTTTTTCCAAAGCAAGCTAGATTTTTATATGAAATGTTCCTGATTTCAAACTTTGGTTCAATTTAAAAACTCTGTGTGGCTCAAATAAAACTCATTTTGGGAACAGATTGGTTTGCATGTCATTAATTTTAAACCTCTCATATGTGTTTGGGCAGATTGACCAGGCTCCCACATCATCTCTGTCTATAGATTGGTCTGGTTTAGGGCTTCTAAGGAAGCTGTGATGTGGAGACATTGCTATGCCCATCCTTGCATATGGATATGTGGGAATCCAAGATATGTAAAGTCAAAAGAAAGTTATAGGATAATATGTACAGGGCAGCCCAGGTGGCTCAGCAGTTTAGTGCTGCCTTCAGCCCAGGGCGTGACCCTGGAGACCCAGGATCGAGTCCCACATCGGGTTCCCTGTGAGGAGCCTGCTTCTCCCTCTGCCTGGGTCTCTGCCTCTCTTTCTCTCTGTATCTCCCATGAATAAATAAATAAAATTAAAAAAAAGAATAATATGTACAGTTTTATTCTAGTTATGTATTTTTTCTAAAAAAAGATGTGTATATAAAATTTAACATACATGAAAGCTTCATAAAGCCAAAAAAAAAAAAAAAAGATACTTAAACTGGTAGGGGCACTTGGGTGGCTAAGTGGTTGAAGGACTTCCTTTGGCTCAGGTCATGATCCCAGGACGGGTTCTGGGATCAAGTCCCATATCAGGTTCCCTACAGGGAACCTGCTGTGTCTCTTCCTCTCTCCCTCTGTCATGAATAAATAAATAAAATCTTAAAAAAAAAAAAGCTGGTAAAGGTATTGCTTCTGAGATTGACACTGAATTGGTGGCAAGAAAGGGAACTTCTGCATTTTTACTCTCTGTAATACAGAGTAATTTTTGAAAGGTAAAATGAAAAGAGTCATTGGGATGTATAATTGCTGCATAAAGAATGTGAACCTTCAGTGCTGATAGTGTTGAGGAAGGATGGAAACAGTGTGGCCCAGAGTGATCAGGAAGGGATGTTGGAAAGAGAAGGGGCCTTGATGGTTGGGCGGAATCTATTAGGGAAGAGGACAGCAGCAGCTGAAGCTTCCTACCCCTCAGGAGTAGGAAAGCATGTGTCTTGGGGACTGGGGGGGACAGGTACATTTGCAGGAGCTGTGGGTAGGGGGAAGTGCTGAGAAGGACGCTTTAGCAGTGAAGGAGGGTGGTGTATGGCAGGAAGTAATGGAATGTTTGCTGTGCTCCAGCATGATCCATCTGGCAACAAGGACAAGGGAGCTTGTAGGCAGAGCCAGAGGGTAGGAGCCTTTCATGTGGCCTCTTCTGGCTTCCTTGGTAGCTGCCACGGGTCCCTGCTAGGGTGTTGCCTGGCAAATGGGGTTTATATCTATATACCTGATGAATAAGCTCATGGCACTTTCTATTCCTTCACTCCCAAGAGTGTGGGCTTTGGAAGCTTGCCCACCTCTGCTGCTGCTTGTTGTGGTTCCTATACCTCTGAAGTCAGCATGTCCCTCCCGACATTTTGGAGGTTCTGTAGAATGACTGGCCATTGACTAAAGTGTAGCCGCTAAGAACAGTTCCATACTTTGGAATCAGGTAGTAGTTCAGGGCTTGAATTCTGACCTTGCCACTTACTGGTTATGTGGTCATGGGATGGCACTTGACCCCTTTGGGCTTCGACACCCTCTGTGCAAAATGGAGATGGTACAATTTACCTTCTAGGATTGTTCTATCTGGCAGATTGATACCTAAAACATAGATGTGCCTGCCTTTACTTTTATATTATGGTCTCCACTCTGGCTTGTAGTTATGTATCTATATTATTTATGTTTAACATATGAAATATATACTTATCTGTAATTGTTTATGACTATATCAGTCTATGTTGTTGGATTGTAAGCTCCTATGCAGTGGGGATAATATGTTCTAATCGTTGTTTTACTTCAAAGCACTCAGAGTGCTAAGGACATAGTAGGGCTAAATAAATGTTGGATGAGTGGAGTCTGTGTTCTTTAACCTACTCCAATCTTTACACAATCGACTTGTGATTGATTAGGATGTGTCTATAACTGTGGGCGTATCTCCTATGCAATAGTTAAAACAAGTTTTGTCAAGCTGAATGCCTTTATTAGGGTGATTATCAGGATGGCTCATGAGTCACTTATTATTTAATTCCACTGTGGTACATCTATAGTTTGTGGGCCTTGATGTTCCTACAATTTAGGAGGTCTTTAAAATCATATAAGATTGTGGAAGGCATGTATACACAGTACTAGGGCCTTAGAAGGTGCTTTTGTTTTGTTTTGTTTTTTAATTGTTTAACTTTTACTTTTTTTTAATTTATTTTTTATTGGTGTTCAATTTACCAACATACAGAATAACCCCCAGTGCCCGTCACCCATTCACTCCCACCCCCCGCCCTCCTCCCCTTCTACCACCCCTAGTTCGTTTCCCAGAGTTAGCAGTCTTTACGTTCTGTCTCCCTTTCTGATATTTCCCACACATTTCTTCTCCCTTCCCTTATATTCCCTTTCACTATTATTTATATTCCCCAAATGAATGGGAACATACAATGTTTGTCCTTCTCCGACTGACTTACTTCACTCAGCATAATACCCTCCAGTTCCATCCACATTGAAGCAAATGGTGGGTATTTGTCATTTCTAATAGCTGAGTAATATTCCATTGTATACATAAACCACATCTTCTTTATCCATTCATCTTTCGATGGACACCGAGGCTCCTTCCACAGTTTGGCTATTGTGGACATTGCTGCTAGAAACATCGGGGTGCAGGTGTCCCAGCGTTTCATTGCATCTGTATCTTTGGGGTAAATCCCCAACAGTGCAATTGCTGGGTCGTAGGGCAGGTCTATTTTTAACTCTTTGAGGAACCTCCACACGGTTTTCCAGAGTGGCTGCACCAGTTCACATTCCCACCAACAGTGTAAGAGGGTTCCCTTTTCTCCACATCCTCTCCAACATTTGTGGTTTCGTGCCTTGTTAATTTGCCCCATTCTCACTAGTGTGAGGTGGTATCTCATTGTGGTTTTGATTTGTATTTCCCTGATGGCAAGTGATGTGGAGCATTTTCTCATGTGCTTGTTGGCCATGTCTATGTCTTCCTCTGTGAGATTTCTCTTCATGTCTTTTGCCCATTTCATGATTGGATTGTTTGTTTCTTTGGTGTTGAGTTTAATACGTTCTTTATAGATCTTGGAAACTAGCCCTTTATCTGATAAGTCATTTGCAAATATCTTCTCCCATTCTGTAGGTTGTCTTTTAGTTTTGTTGACTGTATCCTTTGCTGTGCAAAAGCTTCTTATCTTGATGAAGTCCCAATAGTTCATTTTTGCTTTTGTTTCTTTTGCCTTCGTGGATGTATCTTGCAAGAAGTTACTGTGGCCGAGTTCAAAAAGGGTGTTGCCTGTGTTCTTCTCTAGGATTTTGATGGAATCTTGTCTCACATTTAGATCTTTCATCCATTTTGAGTTTATCTTTGTGTCTGGTGAAAGAGAGTGGTCTAGTTTCATTCTTCTGCATGTGGATGTCCAATTTTCCCAGCACCATTTATTGAAGAGACTGTCTTTCTTCCAATGGATAGTCTTTCCTTCTTTATCGAGTATTAGTTGACCATAAAGTTGAGGGTCCGCTTCTGGGTTCTCTATTCTGTTCCATTGATCTATGTGTCTGTTTTTGTGCCAGTACCACACTGTCTTGATGACCACAGCTTTGTAGTACAACCTGAAATCTGGCATTGTGATGCCCCCAGATATGGTTTTCTTTTTTAAAATTCCCCTGGCTATTCAGGGTTTTTTCTGATTCCACACAAATCTTAAAATAATTTGTTCTAATTCTCTGAAGAAAGTCCATGGTATTTTGATAGGGATTGCATTAAACGTGTATATTGCCCTGGGTAACATTGACATTTTCACAATATTAATTCTGCCAATCCATGAGCATGGAATATTTTTCCATCTCTTTGTGTCTTCCTCATTTTCTTTCAGAAGTGTTCTATTGTTTTTAGGGTATAGATTTCTTACATCTTTGGTTAGGTTTATTCCTAGGTATCTTATGCTTTGGGGTGCAATTGTAAATGGGATTGACTCCTTAATTTCTCTTTCTTCAGTCTCATTGTTAGTGTATAGAAATGCCACTGATTTCTGGGCATTGATTTTGTATCCTGCCACGCTACCAAATTGCTGTATGAGTTCTAGCAATCTTGGGGTGGAGACTTTTGGGTTTTTTTGGAAGTGAGAGGTACTAATGCTTGAGCTTCATTAGTTTCAAGTAAACCATGTCTGTGTTTAAAGATTTGCAGAACACTCACTATAGGCAGTAATAGGAGTTATGAAGAATAAGGAGATTTTTTAAAAAGTGTTATATATTTATTTGAGAGATAGCAAGTGAGCACAATCTGGGACAAGCAGACTCCTCACTGAGCAGGGAGCCTGACTCGGGGGCTTAATCCCAGGATCCTGAGATCATGACCTGAGCTGAAGGCAGACACTTAACTGACTGAGCCACTCAGGTGCCCTGGATAAGATTTCTAAAGTGGAAAAAATGGTGGTAATCAATA
Organism: Canis aureus; assembly: GCF_053574225.1. NCBI lineage: Eukaryota > Metazoa > Chordata > Mammalia > Carnivora > Canidae > Canis > Canis aureus. The sequence goes on from NC_135633.1 coordinate 11,329,360, forward strand.
CAGGTTTTAGTAAAACCATCATTCCAAGAAGACTCAGAGGAAAATCCTCTGTATGTTTTTTTTCGTTAAACAAATATATATTGAGCACCTACTGTGTGCCAGGCACTATGTATACATTGGAACATAGCTTTGAAAACCCAAGTCCTTGTCCCGTGGAGCTTATATTTCAAGTGGCCGCCTGTGTCATGACTTATAGACCTACTTAGATTGTAGTAAAGAGCCACAGTGCTGATCTGAGGCTGTGGCAATAAAGGCACGTTGATGCCTTAGTTTCCCTTTCTGATTCCTCTTCCTTCTCCTCTCCAGGTCTGTTCTTTTTTTTTTTTTTTTTTCTTTTTAAAGATTTTATGTATTCATGAGAGACGCAGAGAGAGGGGCAGAGATATAGGCAGAGGGAGAAGCAGGCTCCCTGTGGGGAGCTTGATGGGGGACTCAATCCCAGGACCTCAGGATCACCCCCTGAGCCAAAGGCAGATGCTCAGCCACTGAGCCACCCAGGTGCCCCTCCAGGCCTGTTCTGAGAGGGAGAGCCACATGATTAAATCTATGCTAAGAGGACCTAAGCCATCCCAAGCAGTGATGAAAGAATCATAGCCGTGTTCCCTGAGGTTGTGGGGATGGTGGCTTGGGACTGCTCAGGCACTTCCTTGCCTTTGCCCATGGGACAAGCGTGATAAAGAAGCTATCACTTTCCCACTGAAGGCTCTGTTTTAGGGCCAATTTCAGCCACGAAGGTAGCACAGCAAAACTGAGGGAGCAATTCATTCAGACTCCAGAGCCAGTAAATGGAGGTGTTTCCTATGTCCTGCTTCCAGAGGAGTAGCCAGGCCCACAGTCTCCCAAGAAGAACAGCAGGATCAGGAGACGTGAAGCGCCTGCCTCACTGTTTACCACCAGCCAGTGCTCTGCTTGGCCGCAGCAGCAGGGCAATGACTCAGAGCTGGAGCCCTGTTCCTTGTGTTGTTGCCAGATTTTGGGGGGGGGGGGCGGGGGGGGTGCGTGTTGGGGAAGAGGGAGAATGAATGAGTAGGAGCAAGTGGCTGCTGGATTCGTAACACCTTCAGAAGCAGCTGCTAGAGAACCGAAATTGAGAGTAGGCGGGCTGTGAGCCTCCGCCTCACCTCTGCAGGCAGCTGGGGCCTCCTTCCCTGTCTGACCGGAACCCGAGCTTTCATAAGGGCTGGGTCTGGGGAAGAAGACACAGTCCTTCTGAACATGGAGCTCACAGAGAGAGTGAACGTGTCTGCCGCCTTTCCCTGTGAGATTGGGAGAGCAGGTTAGTCCTGTACGGGTTTCACCGGGACTCCGTTCACTGCGATGGATTTTGATTCATGAAAGTCAGGTAATGACCAGAGGGAGTTTTCGATGGCTTGGTTGGGAGTGCCTGCAGTTAAAAAATAAAACCAAAAAAAAAAAAAACCCAACACCAGATGATCCAATTTAATTGAGAATAAATAGGACAAAAGTATCATTAACTTCACCTCCCCGATGTCATTACAAAGGATTTTCTGTTGGCTAGCGAGATTGGGGAGGACAGCATTCTGTCCTGTTCCTTTGTGTTTCAGTTATGTGTAGTGTTGTTTTGGTTCAGTCTGCGGCTCGGGCAGTAGTCAGAGATGAACCTCAGCGTCTCGGGATGTTGTGGTTGGAGGATCCCTACAATATCACCTGGTCTGCACGTCTCATCTTACACTTGAACCCAACTTACTGAAGAGTATTAAACAGAAGTACAGAACCAGGTACTCTCTGAGGTCGACAATGTTTCCTGGGAAGTTTTAAAACTTACATAGAGTGTGCATCCCCAACTCAGCGCAGCTTGCTAGGGAGGCTGTTTTTCTTGGGCTGTGCTTTCTGAACATTGGGGCTTGATCTGGTGAGGGACCGAAGTGGGGCTGAAGGCAGGCGCCTACTGATCTGAAGTACTTTGCCTGGCAGGCAAGTTCTTTAAATAGAAGTTTAAACTGGAGGCTGAGTGTAGTGCCTCAATTCAAACAGAAAAAACTGTGTTCTTGAGCCGCTGTCCTACAGCGTTTGCAACATGGAGAAAGGCAAAGCAACTGGATTAGTGTGGAGTTTTAGAGCTAGCAAAAGAAAAACTATAACAGACGCTAAACGTGGAGTGCCTCGCGCTAGGCCCGTTATCAGTACTTTCAAAAACAATCTGGCAGGATTGGAATTGTATTCTCTTTTTTCAGATAGACACCATTCAAGGGTCAGTAACTCCTTCAAGGTTGTGCACCACCAAGTGTGCAGCAGAGCTGGGGTTTGGACTGTGATCTGTAATGTCTCTGAACAACAGCTTGGGGTTCATGCTTGGCAGGCTTCATGTGGCCTCTGCATTGGACAGATGAGGAAACCAAGACCCAGAGAGGCTGAGTGTTTGCCTGGGGGGTGTGGAACTGGCAGTAACAATGCTGGTACGTTGGCTCCTAGTACATTGCTTCTCAGCCAACTTTCTTAAAAAAAAAAAAAAAAAAAAAAGCAGGAGGCTATTAGTTTTGGTTCCCTCATTGTATCAGGGGTTTGGCTTTAATCTTTTCATGGTTCTTGACGTCCTGTGAAGTCAAAATTAAAACTCCCTATTAACCATGTAGGAATCCTAAGTGCTGGGACCCCATGTGGGAGCTCAGGAAGAAAGCAATTCTTTCCTATGGGTTACTGGGTCAGAAGAAGTAATTTATGAAATGAGTTGGCCACTGAGTAGGTCTGCAAACATCTGGAATACCTAATGAAATATAGAGCTTTTCAAATCATGCTGGAAGACTTTAGTCCATTAAATCCAGAGTTTGGACCTTGAGTACTTGTTTGGAAGTTCTAGCAGGGGAGTGCAGCTACTCATATACCCTTGACTGAAGAATGGTCCTCCTCCAACGGGGGGTGGTCGTCCTCTTTGAGTGCGCAGCTTTGGGACGCACATGGAATGGTGAGGGAGGAAGGGGACACCCGCCTAGCCAGCCAGATCAGCCGAATCAACCCTGGAGATCACTGGGGTGACAGATGTCACAGCCAGATCCCCCTCACATCCAAATCCAGAGTTTGGAAAGAACGGTTCTCTTTGTAAGATATGCAAGCTTTGAGTTTGCTTGGTTAATTTTGTGACTCCTTTATGCCCAGCTCTGTCTCTGCCAGGCTCTGCCCCTTTAGCACCTTTGGATGAGGATAACAACAGGTACTGACTGACCCTTCAAGTGGTAGGTCTGGGGTGTGGCTGGATTTCAGTGTGTCTGCTTAGTTGGGTGTGTGAGTGAAAGCCAGGGGTGGACAATGTGGGCATGGGGAAGGCCATTCCTTGGTCTGTGCCATGCTCCTCAGGGCTGCTAAGTCTCCAGCCTGCATGGAGGAACCTTTAGTAGGCCTACAGACCCCTCTCTCCCCCACATTCTCTGGGGGAGGCATGGCAGGTTGGGTTGCTGTGATCAGAAAATGAGGTGGGTTCTGCACAGCCTGTCTCTGAAAGTGATGTGTTTGTGAACTCAGGCTATTGAGATAAAGGAGTTCAAGTGCCTGCTCCATGGGTATCACTGTTCTGTGTCGCAGGAGATACATGAGAAATAAGTGAATGACGGCTCCCAGCCCTCCAGGAACTTAGGCTCTCACTGGAGGGAGAGAGAGAGGGGGAGGAGAACAAACACACATGAAATAAATAGAGAGCAATATAACAGCATATAATCAGTCACCAAATTGTAGGTTTCATACCAAATATTTTCCTAGTTCACAAAAGGGAGATACAGGTGATGTTTGTATTATCCTCCTGTGTGTTTTTAATCACTCAGTAATTTCCTCTTGGGTGTTTGCATTCCATTCTTTGATTCTCTCTGTTGCGTGTATTAACCTCCTTTGCGGGGGTGGGGGGGTTTGCAGGGAGGGCTAATTTCTCCAAATTATATTGTAACACAGTTGGGAGAGAGCCAATGATGAAGTGTTCTTGGCAGGTTGGTGTCTCATCCTTCTTTCCTTTGTCACTAAGAGCAGAAGCCACTGCCCCCTGATGGCTTATGACCCTTTAGATGATCTGTTACTTTTGCCCAGACTTCTGTAGGGTTAGCTAGCCTATTTGGAGGCATGGCCTCACTTTAAGGTAGGACTTGCCATAGTCATTTCTCGTTCATTCATTCAGCAAATGTAATAGTGCCAGACACTGGTATAGGCCAATGAGGGCAGCGAAAAGACAGACACGGTCCATGCTCTCCTGCAATACACATATTAGGGAGACTGACAGTAGTCAAAACACATAAGTAAGAGAAATTATAGTAATAAATAAAATAGGGTGTCATGATATCAAGTGACTGAAGCCTATCTCAGTGGGTGATTGGGAAGGGCTCTGAGATGGTCATAATTGTGCCAAGGTCTGATTGATAAGGAGCCAGTTATGAGAGTATGAGGAAAAGAGTTTCCAGGCAGAAAGGCTAGCTAGTACAAAGGTTGTTAAGTGGGGAAGACCTTGGTGTTCAAAGGAGTAGGAAGGAGGCCATGTGGCTGGGATGAGAAAGGAGGAGAGAAGACGTCCATTGTACGAGAAGGCGATGCAGCTGGTCAGGGGTTAAGTTACCTAGGGTCAAGCCAAGGTAAAGAGCTTGCATTTTACTCTGTGATGTGGAAGTGTTGTTGGGTTTAAAGGAAGAACATGACATGATTTAACATCCATTTGAAGAGACCCATCAGGGTTCCAGTGAGGCGAGTGGGTGGTACAAAGGCCGGGGTAGAAGCAGAAAGAGCAGTTAGGCTGTTGCAGTATCTTATCTAGAGATGATAGGGTGCTGGCTGTAGAACTGGAGAGAAGTGAGCACATTCAGAGATGTCTTGTAGATAGAGGCACCAGGACTTGTTAACACAGTGTGTGTGTAGGTTAAGGTAGAGCAAGGAATGGAGAGCGACTCCCAGGTTGCTGGATAGTGATGCTGTTAATGAATAGGGAAGACTGGAGAAGGAATATTGGGTGTGTGGGAGTGGGGGGAAGAGGCTTATCCTATTTTTTGCTCTGTTAAAATGTGGATTCCTGTTAGTCATTGCCGTGCTCAAGGCATGTGTTCAGGTTCAGCAAATGTCACCTGAGTACCTTCAATATACCAGGCATTGTGCGAGGTTCTGTGTGTCTCTCATTTATCCTCACAGCAACTTGTTGGAAGGTTATTATTACTCTTCCCTGTTTGCAAATGGGAGAACTGAGACTCTGAGAGGTGAGGTGGCTTGCTCTGGTTTGAACACAGGTCTTCTGACCATGGGGCTCATGGGCAGGCATTGAAGGAGGCTGGTTAGTGCAGTGTTGATGGGTTTCACTTGGAGAGAGGATGGGGACCCTATGTTGGCTCATCAAGGCCCAATTCCCATGATTTCTGAAGAAGGGCCTATCAGAGTAATGCCCACGTGCAATGAGCTGTTGAAAATCTTGAAATTTTCAAAATAGTGCAAGCTCTAAAGACCATTTCAGTAAGATTCTCAGTCCCTTTAGGAAATGCCACATGAACAACAGTGGCACTTTGTACTAAACGAGCAATTTTATAAAAGTTTTGAATAAAATAAAGGGACCTTGGAAATGTTGAAAGAATGTAACGATGCTGCTTCCACCTTTGGTTGTCACTTCTTTACTCTGTGGCCCAAGTAGGAACTGAAGAAGAGAGGGAAGCAATTTCCTGTGTTCTTGGAGTTACCAATTTGGGGACCTAAGTAGGAACATTATTAGGTTACCCACAGTCCTTGGTTTTCTTGAGACACTGGGATTTAGAACAAAGACAGTAAGTGCCTTAACAAGCCTGGAGGCAGTACTGAATGTTCATCAGGCCTGCAAGGTGACACTCTTACGGTATTCGAGGAGCCACACTGAGGAGCCAGAGGGGCCAGGGTGGCAGCTGCTGCTGAGCATACCAATGAGAAGAGCCTTGATAGAGTCCCTCCTTAGGCTTTCAGGCTGGATACTTTTCTTACATTTTAAGTGGTTTCTTCTCTTTATAGCTGGGCCAGATAAGAACTCATGCTGACTGCGCGGATTTGTCTAACACTCCGCATACCAATACCACCACTGTCAGAAAAACCAGATTTATCAGGGTGCTGTGACCTCCACTCTTGAGCACCATTCACATAACTGCAGAACTTCTTGCTATACCAAAAGAAATTGCCATGTTAAGTAATTGGAACCTTTATGTTTAACCGACCAGAGTCTCACTGCTCACATTATGGTCAAAATCTATAGGAATGGAAGATTAATCTTGCAAAAATGCTGTTTACATTTTGACCAGTCTTGTCAGTGGTTGTAGGTGGGCTCTTCCTTCTATTGAGGTCAAATCGATTTCCACTTCTCCCTAGTACTCACTCTGTCCTCCTGTCACATCTCTCGTGTTTGCTGTTGGATGTCTTTAGGGCCTAACTCAAGTCCTCCCAGGCTCAGGGCTTGTGAAGACGTGCTTATTTATGTGAATGGTTACCTATGGCCTGCCTTCCTTGGGTGATCCTTCCCTGAAACCTTCTGCACGTCCTTCTCCTCTCCCAGGTGAGACTGGCTGCCATTCAACTTAGAGGGGCTGCTCTTAGGAGGAAGAGCAGGATCTGAGAATAAAGCCTTGCTTGTGTTTTACCTCATTTAGCAAGTTACTTTCTCAGTAGCCTGGAGAGAGACAGAAGCTCTAGTATAGAGGAAAGAAAGTTTCTGTGCTCCCTTGGAACCGGCCACCTGGCTCTCAGCCGGGCCATCTCCATCACTACCAAGGAGCAAGGTGGCAATTCAGGTTTAAGAACAGGTATTTCAGGGGATTTGTCTGTGCCTGCTAAATGTGCCTTGAGACAGGGTGATAGGACATGAGATTCTTCATGGATTTTAGAAAATCAGGAAATGGAGCAGGGTGGGGGCTTTGGGACTGAGGTCAGGGACAGCAGGTAAAGTCAGAGGACTTTGCAATCTCCAGATGGGTGTGGGGATCCAGCATTTACTATGCAGCCTTTGTTTGGTGTGAGGGTGAGCTTAGCTTAATTGTAGGAGACCAAAAGGGTGGTGGTGTGCAGGAATGCAGGACCTGACTGTCCTTGTAGGCAAGTCATCTACCATTCTTGGATTTCACTTTCCTCACCTGTGGTCTGGTATGATGAAACACAGCCTGCCATACTGGGTATTTGGCAAGACTGAATTAAATAACTCAAGCACCTAACATTTCTTTTGCTCAAAAAGTGCTGAACCAGAAACTCTGCAAGTTGGGCAAGTTTGATCAGAAATGATCATATTTTAAGACCTCAGTGTTCAGGAGGTATTATTCTGGTTTCTATCTTTTCTCAATGTATGAGTCCTTTTTTCCCCCCTTTAATTTAGTGTTCCAGTAACATATAACCCAGATCATCAGTTTTCTTATGTGTAACACGGGAATAAAAATATCAGCTCTCCCTACCTCAGAGGATACTTGGGAGGTTAAGATATGATGATGAATATGACCATACTTAAAGCTTCATGGAAATTCAGGAAATGGTAGTGGTAATACTGTGGTTGATAACTTTTTTTGGCAAGGAGGACAGCATCTATATTAGGGAAGAAAGGTTAGGGAGCTGCCTCTAGATCTGATCGAATGACAGCTATATTTTTATCCACTTAAAAAAATCTGTTTTTTAATGTTAGAATGTAAACCTCATCTTAGTGTCTAAACCTTTCAGGTCAGGATTCATTTACCCAAAACTCTGGACTTATTTAAGCTGATACATGTTGGGTATGGGGAGCCCAGGAGTACCTCTCAAGGTCATGCAATGTATATGAAGTGGTTGCTGGATGCTGGATGCTACTGCTCCAGGCATAGAGAAGATTCGCTTTTTGTACATATCAGAGATTCTCCTGGCTGACCTTGGATTAGGATCAAAGGCTTTTTGGGGGTGCTGCTGAGTGCTACACAGGTGTTGTCATTCAGAGCTTTGGTTCTGGGCACAACTGAAGGAGGGGGAGGTGTAGAGGGAGAGAGGGAGTAGCAGTGGATGATGGTGCTGTTTTTTTTTTTTTTTTTTTTTATGCTTTGTCTTTAGGGATTTCGGGTCATAGCCAGGAACCTGTCAGCCCTGTAGACTCCTGAGGAAAGGGGACAGCAGGTTATCATGCAAAGAGCATCTAATCTAGAAATAGAAGACCAGAATTTATGTCCCAGTCTTATCATTTATTGATGAATTTATCTTAAGTCACTTAACCTCTCTGAGCCATTTCCTCATTGATAAAATGGGGGGTCGATGGTGGTTAATAGCTAAGACGTATAAGGAAAGGTTATAGAGTCCTTGAGAGGTAACAGTGGATGGTGGTATCGTTGCTTTGTTGTTATTCTCATTATGAGCAGAGCATTTTTTTTTTCCTCCAGGTGGAAATGAGGCAGGCTTAGAATTTGTGTTTTCAAGATTCCCTGGTGAATGGAAGTGACTCTCTAAAAGGAGCTGGGTATTAGAGAAAAGAGAAAGAAAGAAAGAAAAAAAGAAGCTGGGTATAAATAAAGCCAACCCCTTGGACATGGTGCAGAGATTTCTGGACCAGATGTTGCCAGGCCCTGCTTTTCATCCTTATCTAGATGCCTATGCCTTAACTCTGCTTTCTTGTGAAGACCAGGCTGCTGTCTGCCAGATGGAGTCCTGGGATTCCAAGGGCTTGCTTCAAACCTGGAGCTGGGGATTTGGAAGCTAGAGTGGTTGGGAGGGGGTGAAAGGGTGATGGGGGTGGTGCACAATCACAGAACCATCAGCAACCTGGTCTGATGGCTCTGACGGCTTCACATGTGGCTTATTAGCAGTCAGGCTGCTCCAAACTCAATGCCAGCTCACCCCAGACACCAGAACACAGGACACTCTGGCCAGGCCCCAGGGCAAGTAAGATAAACTTAGTAGATATAGAGAGTTTTTTCTTTTTTAACCTTTGTTACTATGCTCATTAAACATACTAATCTCTGGGAGTAGCCCCATGCTCAGTTTGGAGATGGGCTAATACTTTAGCAAAATGAGATGATATATTGACTCTGACAGTGAAAGCATGTTAGCCATCTGTAGTAGGAGCCTTAGAAATGAGTATGCCCTTTGATTAAGTAATTTTACCTTTGGGACCTTAACCCAAGGAAATAATTTGAATTGCGGGAGCAGTCTGTACTAAAAGATGTATAGTGCACCCAAAAATGTCCAGCATTAGAAGAATGTAAATCTTTCTAGAATCTAAGCAAGGGGAAAGAACTTTTTGTTCATTCTGTATCTCTAGCATCTAAAGTAGGACCTGGCACACTGAATGGCCAATGAATGTTTTTTAAATAGTTGCAGTTTTATCCATAGGATAAAACGATTACAAGTTTCACTGGCTATCTGGAAGTAGAGCATTCCAGTGAAACTTGTAAGACAGAATGATGTAAGGAAACAGCGATGACCATAATTTATATGGAAAAAATTTGGAGCATGCCAAGAACCCCCAAAATAACCTCTTAGGCTTTTCTGATTAATCTTAGGACATGTTTTGTTAATAGATGCACAAAATAAATCGAGATGAAACACAGTTGCTCACAGACCCAGTTCAAAGCTAAGACAGCTTGATGCTGAGATGCTGGTGTAGTTCCCAGGTAGGGAGCTTGGCGGTGCCACTCACTGCTCCGGAGTGCACTGCCTCTAAGAGGACTCCCTAGGATGCAAATGCTTTTCAACCTTTTTTTTTTTGTAAAAGTGAAAATTCTCTTCACATTTCTTTCAGTTAGTGAAAACAGGTGCTAGTGTAGGTCTTTCCTAAAAATGTAGCGGCTTAACTTGAACTTCCAAAAGGTGGGAGACACCTGGATTCAGCTATTGCAAATGAAGAAGTCTTAGAGACAGGAAATTTTCCATGTGAATAGGATGTGAAAAAGGCAGGAGACAGATTTATAAATGCAGGAAAATCATAATTTTTTAGTAGAAGGAAATAAAAACTAGGGAAGGAGAAGATACTCAGGTATAGGTGGTGAGATCATGGGTGACATTTTTTCTTCTTATATTTTCAAAAATTTCTAAAAGAACTAATTTTTGAATGGGGAAAACACTTTAATATAAATCATACTCTTGGGGAAAAAAGGACATTAGGTTTGTTTATTCCTCAAGCAAACCAGCAGCCTCCAGAGCCTTCTCCTCCTTCCTTTCAAAGAACCCAGGCATGCAGCCTTTGTGAATACACAAAACACCTACACACTTTGGTTGTGTCTGTCAGCTTGGCCTGGAAGCTGATCCCTCCTAACTTCAAAAGGGTGATAGAAACTCCACGGTGTTGAAATTGTGCAGGTCATGTTGCAGAGACATGCCCATACATTTACATCCCATCATTGAAGTGAAGGCATATTGTAGTAGGGAGAAGAATTTTAAGAAGATAGATTTTTCTGGGTGGGTGGTTAATTCTTGGAATTCTTTCCCTGGTTCATGGTTTTGGGAAGCTGTTGAAAGTGCTGTCTGCTTTCCTTCATTCTTGTTTTAGCTCGTGCCATCTTAAGGTAGCTTGTTACTGAGCCATTGGGTTTGTTGGAGTAAGTACTTCATGGAATGTCTCTCTCAGATGCAGTGGTCTCTTGCAGCCATTCTTTCCTAGAATTAAAATCCTTTCATCTTAGGTTGGCTGTGGCACCTGAGCTGAAAGTTCTTGTTTTTTTAAATGCAGCTGGGGCCTGACAGATTAAATGTGTCTCCGAAGAAAGGCCCACTCTCTCACTCTGGGAGGAATCTGTGATGATCAGGGGTCCTCAGACATTACTGACCTGTTGTTGTGTCTGCAAGCCTTTCCATTCACATGACTTCTCATTCATTATCTCTCTCTCTTTCTCTTTAGCCATAACCAACAGACCACAGCATTCAGGCATCCTGTGAGTGGGCAGTTTTCTCCGGAAAATAGTGAATTTATTCTTCAAGAAGAGTAAGTACTTCTGTATATTCTCCTTTTCCAAGCAGAGTTTTGGAGCTTAAAGGCATTTGGTCACAACAAAGCTTGTTAGACTGTTTTCTCTCCCAGATAGAGAGACTTGGAGTGGGTTGGTTGATCCAAAGTGGAATGCAAGAATTTTGTTTTTCAATCTCTGGACTTCTCTCAGTGGGAAGATGTGGAAGTGTGGAGATGATACAGGTTTGTGCTGTGATTGATACTGTCAGAGCCTCTTACAAACTCCTTTTCCCCTGAATGAAACTCCCCCTCCGTGGCCCCCAGTATCATCTAACACACTAGCTGTGCTCTAAGAGGACCCACTCATTTGGAGTGAAAGTGCCTTAAATACAGTCTCACACCAAGCTGAACCAGCCTTCCTCAAGTTAAGAGTCCAAGCCCAGGGCTTTGAAGGGAGGAGGGCTGTGGCACCCATTGTCCCTGAACATCTGGAGTTCTTTCTACTTGTTTTTACCAATGTGGGGACTTTCTTGCTCCTCATTCCTATTTCAGCAGAGCCCCTGGGCTGCTAAGACTAAGTTATACCACCTAGGGCTTGTCTACTTAAAAATGCAGGTACAGCCCAAGCAGGGTATGGTGTTCTGCAGGAATGAAGGCAGAGAAGTGTATGCAAGTGGCTCTGTTTCTTTCTGCTCATCTGAGACAGTTCTGTTTAAGAAAATAATTCTGTTTGAGACATTAATAGAGACGTTGGCTTTTTCTCCCCCTTCATATCATTCTTAGACCATCTAGACCAAATATCTGAAAATAATCAATATTTATATTTTCACAGCATTTCCCTCCCTAATGCACTTTAAATTTTCTATTATGGAAAATTTCAAACCTGTACAAAAGGAGAAAGATAAGGCAATAAGTCTAATGTATTCATCTCCCATCTTCAACAATTTCTAAAACATGGATGATTTTATTTCACCTATAGCTTCCCTCTCACCAGATAGATTATTTTGAAGCAAATTCCAAACGTCATTTTGTTCCTACAGTATTTTCACCTTAGAATCATTATTATCTTACAAAACTTTTAAAACTGGAAATCTATAATTATGACACTAACATTCCTTGCATGTTTTTTTCTGTGCTGGGGGTTTTTACGTGTATATCTCATTTAACACGACAATCCCAAGAAGCAGACCATCACCATTTTAGAGATGAAGATATTGAGACTCAAAGAAGTAAGGTCACTTGCTCAAAGTTGCATGGCTAGAAGTAGAAAAAGCCAAGATATCCCCCTGCTTGATCTCTTCAGGCAGGGGTAACCCTTGCCCCTAGTCAGAGGCTACTTGCTAAATTATTTTTGATGTGGTGGTCCCATGGGTCATGATGCCAGACTAGGGTTGGGGTCTGACTTTGAAAGCATTAGTACTATTAGAAAGTGGATGGAAGGTAAAGATTGTTTTGTCTTCTACACAGAGACAGAACTGCTATGTAAAGACAGAGCCAGAATGTGGATTCTCTACATTCCAACTTGAAATGAGCTTGTTTATAGAATCCTGAAGGTCAGAAGCTCTTGGGAGGTCAGCGAGTTCAGCTCCCTTCCTTACACATCCTAAAGACATGGCTGCCTGTCATTTATAAAGGTCTGGGTAGAGAATCCATTAGAACACCTATCTTGGGAAGTTACCAACTTTAATAAAAGCTTCTAGAGAAATGTAGACTTCCCATCACTAAACACCATTGTCTTTACACACTTCCTTTCTCTCACTGTTAAGACTTTGTTCCTGGCCACTTCTGAGAAGACAGCCTCTTTTATCCTCCCAAAATATCTTTGTAGGTAATCTCAATACCATCCAGTGTCCAAGAAAAAGATATTCCTTTATTTTTTCAAGGGTCACTTTTCCCCCTCTACATTTTCTGGATGTCATAAGGACTGCTTGCTTGTCTCCGGTGGTGGGTGCAATGTCTGGGTGACCAGAAATTCCTTGAAGCAGGCGGAATGTGCTTTAGGCATTGAGAGGAAGGGAAGATTCCTATGAGCTGATGTGGTGATCCCTGCATTCACTCATTAAGTATTAAGTGCCTATATTGTGTCAGGGGCTGTGTTGCACCCTGCAGTGACAGCAGCAAGCAAGACGAATGTAGTCCTGTCTGTGAAAAGCTTATAGTTGAGTAGAGAAGATAAATAAACAAGAGCTCACAAATGGGATAAATGTTTTTGGTAAAAAACAAAAACAAAAACATAGGGTTCAATGGGAGTTGATAAAAGAGAGTTCTAACCTGGCTTAGGGAATCAAGGGATGCCTCTCCCTCCTGGGAAAGGATGTTGTTTAAATTGAGATCTGTCCAGTCAAAGTGTCCCAATCTGGGCAAAGGTCTAGAGGGGAAAGAGGGTAGAGCATGGGGGATCTATACCAGTTGAGTCAGAATGAAAAATGAGGCACACCAGATGGACTCTGGAGATATTTGGGAGGTAGAATTGACAGGACTAGGTGATTGATTGGCTGTGATGGGGATGAAAGAGAGGGAAGACTTTCTTGAAGTGTCTGGCTCTAAATTGGAGGAAGGGGGGATTTAGATAAGTGAAGATAAGTGCACGTGTGCGTGGGTTGTAGCTGAGAGAAGTGTGACCAGCCTTGGTGGGGTCAGAGAGCAAGAGGGACTGACTTACGGAGGAGGTTTGTGAAGAGGGGAGTAAGGAGATAAGGTTGGAAAGGGAGATACAGCCAGTTATCTAAATTGCTTCCTCCTGAAATACACCCAGATTTACCCCTGGTGGAGCTCTGGATGGTGAGTGAGGCATGATTTCACCTCATAGAAACCCAGTTTTAAAAAATGTGCCAACAAGTACTTGGTTTGTTCCTTTAGAGGAGCTTAATTTTTTTGTGTAGTGTGTTACATGGTGAGGAAAAAAGACTGAGATGGCCATTCCTGTGTCCTTTACACATCAGTTCTCAGGTTAATGTGGTGAGTGAGAAACTCGCTCTTTTCTTTTTCTTCTCTAAGGAGTATCTTTTAAGACCACATGGACTTCTCTTGCTAGAGCCTCCACTCTAGGTTCTTGAAGTGAATAGTTCGATAGCAGTGGTCTTCAGGGTGGTCTCTGAACCAGCATCACCTGGGAGTCTGTTAGAGATGCAATTCTTTTTTTAAAAACATTATTTTAAAAAGATTTTATTTATTTATTCATGAGAGAGACAGAGAGAGAGAGAGAGGGTGGGGGTGGGGTAGAGACATAGGTGAGGGAGAAGCAGGCTCCATTCAGGAAGCCTGATGTGAGACTCAATCCCGGAACTCTGGGATCAGGCCCCGAGCCAAAGGCAGACGCTCAACCGCTGAGCCACCCAGGCATCCCCCTAGAGATGCAATTCTTGAGCCCCACCCCAGACTTACTAAATCAGCCACTCTGGAGGTATAACCTGTATTTTAACAAGCCTTCGGGTGGTTCTAATTCAGGTAAAATAATAACCACTGATTTAGACAACTTGCTGTTTTCATCCCTCTTAAATTACTCCTAGATTCTTCCTTTCATCCTTAAATCTTCTATAGATACCCATCATTCTCTGGGCTGTGGTGACAATCTTAGATGGATTTTAGTGGAATAATCTTGGGCTCCTTCTTGTGTGGGGAAAAAACCCAAACCAGTCTCCATGGTGACTTCCTTTAGAGCATTGCTGTGTGAACAGATAATACATCTATCCCACTGTTGGCAGGTGGGGCTTACCTGAGCTGCTTGGTAGAACAGGTGCATGCCTACCAAAAGACTTCCCACCTTACAGATTGGAAGCATGGGGAAGAGAAATAATGTGAAAGCTATGATCAGTGGGTCCAGAGGACATGAGCTCTGAGTATTCTAGTTTCTGTGTCAGTAATACAGAATCAGCCAGGATAGGCTAGGGTCTGCCGTGGTAACAACAACAAATGAAATCTCAGTGAAATAAAAAAATTAAGTTTGTTTTTCACTTAAAAAGATTTATTTATTTTTTAAAATTTACTTATTTGAAAGACAGAGTGCACAGAGAAGGGCAGGGTAAGGGAGAGAAGCAGACTCTGCTAAGCGCGGAGCCTAATTTGGGGCTGGACCCTAAGATCATGACTTGAGCCAAAATCAAGAGTTAGATGCTTGATCAACTGAGCCACCCAGGTGCCTCTATTTCTGCCTTTTGCTCCATGACCATCACAGGTCACCTCAGGGATTCTGCTTTGTCATTTTTATTGAGGGATGGTCCATCTCTGTGCTTCCATGATTGCCATAGCTAAGACCAAGGGAACTTGGTGAATAAACCAAGTCATATGACTTTCCCTAACTTCATGGGGCCAGGGAAGTGCATTTCTACTATGCACCTGGGAAGACCATCCAAAATATTTGTTGGCCGGTACTAATGACTATACTTAATAATCCACAGTCCTGATTTATTAAGGGAAGTAGGACTTTTTTTTTTTATTTTTAAAGATTTTATTTATTTATTCATGAAAGACAGAGACGTAGGCAGAGGGATAAGCAGGCTCCCTGTGGAGACCTGGGGGATTTGGTCCCAGGACCCTGGGATCATGGCCTGAGCCAAAGGCAGATGCGCAACCACTGAGCCACTCAGGTGCCCTGGGAAGTAGGATCTTTTGAGTCTATCACTGACAAGCATCTTCTGCTGCATGATTAGAGGGTTTGATTTCTCATTTCACCTTTTCTGTTACATTATCTAGTTTTTTGACGAAATTATCAATACAGGTGGATATCAGTCAACATGTTCTACAGTCTTGTTTCCCACGGGACACTTCTGTATACCCAAGCCAACAGGCCTATGGGACTCCCACTTGCAAGAGTTAATATAAGTTCAGGCTGCATTAGTAAAAATCCAATATATGGAGAAAGGAGGACAATAGTTCTGGTATATCATGGTGTGTGTGGACCACTTCATTCATTCCAAGTTTATGGAGCATCAAGGACATGCTAAGCCCCAAACACTTTGATGTGGGTACTAAGTTTGAAGAGGGATATTGAGCAATTGATATTGCTCATTGGCTTGTGATCTTTCATGTTTAGTCTGCAGGAGAGAAGATGAAGGAGGATGTGCTATAAGTCTTTGAGAAGGATTGGCAGGTGGGAGTGGGAGTGGGGTACATTTATTGTATGGCTGCCAAGGCAAGCAGTGAGGAAGAGTTCTAGGCAGGCAAATTTTAGCTCAGTTCATAATTTTCTGGGAAAACAATTTCCCGACATCCCTTGTTTCAGGATCTAGAATTTCAACTTTAACATTAAATGAAGTAATCTACCTCCTAGATTAAAAGTTGGCTTTTTCCATTAATAATGTTATTATTTTTATAGTGAACACTTAGAGCCCCTACTATGTATTACTGGGTATTTTTCTAAGTGGTTTATACTTATTAATTTCTACAACCATCTTATGAGGAAGATGCCTATATAGTCCTGGATACTGAGGCCCAGAGAGGTTAAGAGTCTTGCCAAAAGCCACACAGCTTGTAAGTGGCAATTAGGATTTGAATCGAGATAGTCGGGCCCCAGATGCTGTACCTCCAACCACTCCAGTACTGTCTCACGTTAGAGTGGTCTTAAAGAGACAATCTTCTTCCTTGGCTGTCCTTAAATGTTAATGTGCCAACTAAGCAGGCTAGAGATGTTGATTCTATCTGCAGTAATGAAATTCGATCTAATAACTTCATCCTTGCATGAAAGATGCCAAGTCTCCTTAGTAGTCTTTTCTCCAGAAGATATTCTCAGGCTTTTCTACAGAGCTTCATTTCCAGTGACTGATATTTGAGTTCCTCCTCTTCAGCCTCTTTCTGATTCCCCATGATGTTCTTGAACTGGGAGCTTGTAGTTTCCTTTGTGGCTTAACAGGCCACACATAGGGAGCCCTCCTGAAGAGATGACCCGGCACAAGGGACTTCCAGGCTGTGGTTCTGGTGGGGGGGGGGGGGGGCTATGCACAGGAGCACTTTCTCCTCTGAGCCGGGCTGTCCAGGAAGCCGCTGACAGCCGCCTCCGCAGCTCTCTCGGAAGAGGAGAGAAGCATTCCGTAGCTGTGACGCCGGCAGCTGATTGACAGCAGGCTGTGTACACTGATCCCCAGGCTCTGTCAAGCATTTGATGTTGAGGTGGGGCCTACTTGAGAGAGAGTATGTGCTCTGGAAGTTCAGAAGCCTGCTGCTGTGCTCAGAAGCCAGCTGTAAGGCACCACAAATCTCCTAGATTCATAAACCTGGAGGAGACCCTTGCCTGGCTTGCCTCTCCTAGCATCCTCTTGAGGTTAGCTTAGTTCCTTCCATTGAAGTCTGAGTGGCCCCCTTTTTTCTCATTGGATTGTTTGGAAAAGAACTGTAAATTGGAATTGCCTGGAATGTTATGAATGGTGTTTGGAGGATACCCCTTAAAAAGATATCTTGCTGAAGGTAAGAATTACCTTCCTGACCTTTGACTTCAGGGGTTCATTTTGTAGTAGCAGAGCAGGACTCTCCAAGGCATATGCAGATTATAGGCCTTGGGGGTGGGCTATCTCCTGCTTCTAGGAGAGAGGGAGGCTGACTCCTGTTTCTCCTGCAGTTACAAGTTGGTAAAAATTTGCAGTGAGAGATGAAGAGCACAGGGTGAGGGTGGGGGCGGGCGGGGGTACACTGCAGCTCTGTGCCTGGAGGATTCTGTCCTGTAGTTCATCTGCTGCACCCTGGACTGTGTGGCTGATATAACCAGCACCTTGTCTCTCCAGCCTGGCAGTCTGGGGCTAGCTTTGCCTGTTGCATTTGGTTGCCATGGCAGCAGAAAAATGAAGAAAAATGGAAACATCTGGCAAGCAGATGCAGAAACTTGACTGTTCAGTTTTCCTTCCTGGTCTAGGAGACAGCATTTGTGACAGTCACAGGTAGGGAAGAGGTGGTGCTGTTGTCTGCAGTTCATTCAAACCCCTGGGTGTTGACTTGGCATTGGCGTTGATGTCTCCAAGGACACTGGCATTGGAGATGCGACCATTGCCACGCGGCAGTCTGTGTGGGGTGAAGATGCTGCAGTAGTGGCTCTGCTGTGTGTGGAAGGGAAGCTGCTGCTTGCAAACAGTCATTTTATTTTTTTTCCTGTGACTTCTCCCTCTCCTCCTCCTCTTCAACCTCCCTGGTCTGGGAAGCACTGAGCTCTCCATTAGAAAGTGAGGGGAGTGGCTACCTGGTAAGCCTGGGAGAGCTGAGAGGCTAGAGGAGGGCTTGCAGATGGCTCCAGTTAGCATTGTAGCATCTCTGAAATAGCAAAGCAGAGGTGGAAGGAACAGGAGAGGTCAAGGTTTGGTTCTTCCCCAGCACAGACTGAGGCATGGGGCGTGGATAGGGGACAGTGGAAGAGACCGGTCCAAGGTCATATGACTGAGCACATAGGAGCATCTGAGTTCAGAGCAATGCTGAGATTGGGGGCAGGGAGCTCATGGGGCTCACTGGACTATTTTCATGCCAGGTGAGGGGTGCTCTTTGGGTGCTCTTTGGGCTGCTTTCCAGCTCCTGAGGGATGGGGTGGGGTGGGGCACTGGAGCCTTTATTCTAGAGAGGAGTTGGGGTGGGGGAGGAGCAGGAACACAGAAAGCCATAGTTGAGTAACAAGGCCACACTCGTTGAATGAAAACCCCTGTCAGACAGCCTCCTCCCAGGTATTGGGAGTATACAGTGAGCGTCGGCTGTCTGTCTGTCTCTTAGAGGAGGGGATGTGGAGGTGTCTGCCTGCTTGGGACAAGAACTTTCTTTTATTCCTGCTTTTCATTGTGCATTGCTTTTCCCAAACTCCTTAGGTGGTGAGTGTGAGCACTTTAAAAAATCTGGTTGTTATCGAGTGTGCCTCTTCTCATATACCCTCCTCCTATGATATTAATTCTGGATGAACTCTTGTGTAGAATCCTTGAGGAGAGAGCATGAATTTGGGGGCCTGTGTTTTCCAAGAATTGATAGGACACAAGCAACATCTAATAATGATGTCTTCTCAATAAGGGATTCCCAAGTCCCCATAGCTTTCTGTCCTCCTGTGGAAAGAATCTGAGCCTGGTCCCCCAGCCACAGGTTTATTACATTTCGAAGGAGCCCCACCAGACACGGCGCTTATAGGGGCATTTCTAGGAAATGATCGTTTATATGTTAGTTGTTTGGCATCTTGAACTTTCTGGAGAGAAGTGCCTTGGAAATAAAAATAGAGTGTACCTGAGATTTAAATTCTGGGGTCTCCACTTGTAATAGTCGTAACAATGCTTTTCATTTAGTGCAGTGCCATGGTTTTCAAAATGTCGTTTGAATCCACACAATCATCTTGTGAGGTGAGAGTAGTTTTCACCCACTTTGCAAAAATGTTGACTGAGGCCCAGAGAAATGTGATTTGTGAAGAAGTGGCTAAACTGCAGAGTTTTGTTGAGACCCAGTTATCCCGGGCTCCTGGTCTTTCCACCACCCTAGGATCCTCTTGGTTTGGGGCTGGGTCTTGGGGCTGAGAAGAGCAGGAAAAGCCTGCTTCTGTCACACCCTGGGACTTGCCATGAGATGGTGTCTCTGTGGCAAAACCCAGGTTTTGGAGTCCAGCTTCTGTCTCGGGCAAATTATTAGTCTCAGTCTCAGTTTTCTCATTTACAAAATGGATACGGTAAAACTGGCGTTTTAGGGGTAAGTGAAACAATGAATGCTAAGTGCCTGGCACGCAGTAGGTGCTGGACAAGTCCTGCCCAGTCCCTCTGGTTGCTTGACCTTGTGTACTGACCCTAAGGGTTACTAATTCTTGGCTTGGTGACCTACCTATTAAGACAGTGATAGGGTAGGGTCTTGCTGTGATCCCACTTCAGCTTGCTTCTGTTCCTGATGTTGACCAAGAGGCAGCTGAGCATCCTATTAGCCAAACTCCTCTACATTCAGACCCAACTGAAAAAATGACTTCTGAATTTATAACCTCCCTCTTACTACCTCTGTCAATGTTATACACATTTGCTCTTGGGTATGTAGGTAGCAGAAGCAGTTCCTTCTATAGAGGGGGAAATTGAGGGACAGAGAAAGTGATTTCCTGTCCAGGCTCACTTGACACATCCTTCAGGAAGTTTAGAGTAGGATGAAGTCACTTTCCTACTAGGCTTCTCCAGACTGATTTTTGTCTAGTCCTAACTTCTTTTGTTCATTTCAGCTGGGAGGCAGTTAAGTTAAAACTCTAGCTCACTGTTTTGAACTTCAGCCCACACCCCTCCAGCAAAATAATCAGCATTCATGTAGCCCAAGCCAAGGAAAGAGACGTCTTTGTTCAAATCATCCCACTGTACTTTGGGAATCCAGAAACCTGGCAAACAGGCTTTTAAGTTAATAGATTTTATTTAATGACACCAAGAGTCTGCCTTCCCATAGCGTGTGCAGGTGTTTTGGTGTCTCTCCTGGGAGTCTGTGACTCATGTGCCTCAGGGCATGCTGTTGACTGAACCACCTTTCACAGCGGCTCAGCTCAGGAGCACAGGCTCTTCTCTGGGGGAGAGGATGGATCATGAGTGAAACCTGTCAGGAGTATACTTCAGTCTGAGGAGTGGAGGCTAAGTCAGTGTCCACCCCACCAGGCCCTTAGGGAGGGAACATGTCTGTTAGATGATTCTTTCAGTATCGTCTGTCTTCAGGAAGCTATACCCATAACACTGGTGATAGTCCCATTGTTCAGAACAGTGTGGTAAACGACCTCCAGAACTTTCCAGAGCCAGCTTTTTAGCCAAGTGAGAAAATTGGTTTCCAGATTTTGTTTTGTTTTATTTGGGTTTCTTTTTTAGGGGGGCGGGGTGGGCAGGTAGGTAGAGGGGCAGATGGAGAGAGAGAGAGACAGACAGACAGACAGACAGACAGATAGAGATTCTTAAGCAGGCTCTATGCGCAGTACAGAGCGTGACGTGGGGCTTGATCTCAGGACTCTGAGATGATGACCTGAGCCAAAATCAAGACACTTGATTGGACACTTAACTGACTGAGCCACCCAGGTACCCTGAGACTTTTTTTATATTCTTATTTTTGGGTACCCAAAATGGTCTCCCAAGCATGACCACTACTTTTTTTTTTTAAACTAGTTGTAATTCCAGATAACTAGTTATTTCCCAAAGTCATATTTACCCTTGGGAGACCTAGGAGATCATTACTCATTGAGGAGATTCAGAGGAACATCCTCTGAAGACCAATCTTGTTATGTGGCTGAGTGGGCACCTTGTTCTTTCAAAGAGCCAGGTCAGGGACTACCAGGTAGAGGTTGAGACTGTTGCTTGAGTTGGGAGCTGTCCTTGCCCAGGGGGGACCTCCGATGAAGATATATTCACTGTTTATAGAGACAACATGGTCCCCTCTCTGGGGCAGATATAGTTTGAGCTTTAGTCATATCTCCTGATAAGCCAGCTGTCTCTGGGTGTGGCTGAGCAGAGGTCTCTGCAGAATGAAGAATGGAATTATCTTGATGTTTTTCTTTCTTCTTTTCTTGTACTCACCTGCCAACCCCTGTGTTCCGCTGTCCATCCCTGTTGTTCAGTATTAGGACCACAATCAGTCCTCCTCCAGCTAAAATCTTTTCATAATTGGCTCCCTCGGTGGTGATTGTACCTTCTTTCCTCAACCTCCAAGGCTGTAGGACAATACTGTTGTCTGGAGGAGCTCCTTGGCTAGCCAGCATCCCTGAATGGGATGGTGACATAGAACTAGAAAGCGGGAGGTGATGAAAGTCAGAGTTCAAGGATGTAAAGATACAGAAATGGTGCAAGTGGCCATCTATCCTGGATCTTCTCCCAGTCACACCTCCAAATAATTTTTTCTTTGTCCCATAGAGGAGGAACAGTATCTAGTTGATGGAATGTGATGTCATTTAAAATGATGTGGGGATCCCTGGGTGGCGCAGCGGTTTAGCGCCTGCCTTTGGCCCAGGGCGCGATCCTGGAGACCCGGGATCGAATCCCATGTCAGGCTCCCGGTGCATGGAGGCTGCTTCTCCCTCTGCCTGTGTCTCTGCCTCTCTCTCTCTCTGTGTGACTATTATAAATAAATAAAAATTAAAAAATAAATAAATAAAATGATGTGGATGGATGCTGGCTGGCTCAGTCGGTAGAGAATGTGACTTTTGATCTCAGGGTTGTGAGTTCAAGCCCCATATTGGACATAGAGCTTACTTAAAAGGAAAAAATTAAAAAAAAAAAAAAGAAAAAGAAAAAAATAAAGAAACAAAATGACATGGATGTGTTTAAAATAATGGAGAAAATGTTTGACTTATAATAGGTTTTGAAAAAATCAAAATGCAAAAATCATAAACACGGTATGATCACAATTATGTAAAAACACAAAAGTGCTCTTCCCCACTCCTGCACAAACCAGACCTATAAAAAGAATGGGAGTATATAGGGCTATGATGATTTTTTTTTCCTTTCCTTTTAGCTTTTTAAAAAATATTTCCCAAATATTCTATAATAATCCTCTGTGTCTTAAATGGGAGCAAATTAAACTGGATAAAATCCCAAACAAATCTATTGTCAGACTTTGTGTCTTGAGTTTTGGCTTAGAGCTACAGCTGCCATAACCGAAAACTCATCTTTGTCTCAACCTCTGGAAATCTGAACGTCAGGCAAGGCTAGGTTCCAGGCAGATGTTTTGGGCATAGTTCTGCCTGGAGGCAGGGGCTGGACAAGGCAGCCTCTGAGGGCCCTTCCTCTGAGAGCCCTTTTCACCCCCGGCTGGTGATTATCTCTCTGCAGCATGCAGCCTTTGGCAGCAGTGAGTGGGGCTGAGCTTGGTGACATTCTCTGAGTGGGGAGCAGTAACAAAAGTCTGGCTGGGATGGAGGCCGGGGGCGGGGAATCTGGAGTGAGTGCCTGAGCTGATAAGGAGCCAGTGATCTTTCTGCTTGGTGGGACTTGCACCTCCAGCTGCCAAGCATCCAGTAGAGCTCAGCCCCTTGGAAAGCTGGTGCCACTGCAGTGGTCCTGCTGTTGGCACAGCTCAGAAAGCACAGTGGTAACGGCTACTTCTGCGAAGAAGTAATGGTGCACGGTGCGGGGACCCTGTCTTTCGGGGCAGGAAGGATCACTTATCCTTTGAGGAGCAGTGGTTTTGAAGGAAGCAGCCTATCTCCAAGGTGGAAACTAGGATTTTCCCTCGTAGCACCTCTGTAAAAGTTAGTCTGGCGAACGGACATCTGGAGTGCTGCTTCTTTGCTGTGTCTTGTTTGGATCCTCCATCTCTTCAGGCACCTGGCCCAAGCCTCCAAATCAGATTTCCTCCACTCCTCAGGCAGAGAGCCTCAGTTTACTGCACGCAGCTGCCTGGATCGTGTTGCCTGTCAGAGAACCCAGCCACAGAACAATGAGACTTACACTTTGAGGAAGGCTGACTGATCTTGGAGTTAGTAGAGTCTGGGAAGCAGGCATCAAGCTGTTCCAGGACAGGCACTGAATTTGTTGGAGGCATTTGCCACGACCCGGGCTTTGAAAGACTGGCGAATGCTGGGGCTGTGTGGAGGCAGGTGAGAAGGGTTCTCTGTAGTGTCTCTTGAGTGTCAGACTGAGATGTTCCCAGAGTTCTGGCTATCCCAAGGCAAGCAGAGCTGTTTGACGGGAAGCGTGGTGACACTGTTGGGGACACATGGAGGGGGATCTTCATTGGGGGCCCAGGTGGCTTTCATTGCTTCTTGCTCCCAGGCATGGCACAAGGGGTTAATATCTCTGATGGTTCTATTTTGGGGCAAAGGAGTGTTCCTAGAATAGGGCTCTTTGTTGAGTAATCTATTTTGGGAGGCAAGCCCCACTGGCGTTTATGTAAGTGATTCTCTGTGTGTATCTGGGGGTGTGGATGTGTGCGCTAGTGATTTTTTATTACTAATTATAAACAGCTTCTTTTGGGAGCCAGGGAAATGGAGGTGTGTGTGAGAGTGTGTGTGTGTGTGTGTGTGTGTGTGTGTGTGTGTAAGGAGTATGTGTTGCTCTTGTGTGAAGAGTGTTACAACTGTTTGTGCCCATCTGATTGGGCAGTTGCCACAGACACCCCAGTAAGAGAGTAAATGTGGGGACCTTAGGACAGCAGGTAGGAATGATGGCCTTGGCTCCTTTGTGGGGTGTCAGGCTAGGAAAATGTGCCCATCTATTCTTTTGATTCCCTGAAACACATGGCCATTGTGGCTCTTGCTATATACTCTGGAGTCAGGTGGTCTCCAACAGATTGATCATGGCACATCAACCAGTTCTAGTCTGGAATAAACCTCAGATTCCACTTGCGCTGCAGCCTGGTACTTACTGGACTCTGCTATGTCTTTCCACAGGCCACACCCACATATGTCGAAGCAAGAGAAAAACCAAAGACCGTCCAGCATGGTCAGTGAAACATCCACAGCTGGTACCACGTCCACTGTGGAGGCCAAGCCTGGCCCCAAGGTGAGCTCCTGGCCACTCACTTCTTTCTTCCATTCTTTAATATTTGCAGATGCTCATCAACCCCCACCATAGCTTTGTGAGGGAAGCATGTAAGAAGTATCTTCCCCAAATAACAGTCAGGAAATTAAGACCACTTGGGGTTTTGTCACTTGTCTAAGAAAGAAGGTGATTGCTGACAGATCCAGAACCGACATCTAGGTCCTTAGATGCCTTCTTCATTTTCCCAGCTTGCTTGGGAGGGTCACACCACTGTTCACAGGTGTATTACGAGACTGCCCGGTGAGCTTTGTGACAGGTGGGCCTGAGGAAAAGTGAGATGTGGGATCAGTGACTGAGGAGCAGGGGCAAGAACCAGCATTTCAGAGAAGGGGTGAGTGCTAAGGACCGAACACAGATAGGAGGGGTAAATCTGGACATTGGCAAAATCTGTGACTGAAAAGTAGTTTTGCTCCAGAAAGATTAGGACATCTTAGGACCAACAGCTGTTGGTGAAAGTTGATTAAAGAATCCCTTTAAAGTTGTTTTTTTTTTTTTTTCTTTTCCTCTGTGACCCAGACGGGAAGCTTCCTAGGTCTTGGATTTGTGTTTTCATTAAAATGCTGTGGCCAGGTGCCCACCTGTTCTGGTCTCCTTACTGTTCATTTGATCAAAGGGCATGGCCACTTAGAGTAAGGCAGAGGAGGCTCCTGCTTTTTGTGACTCCCCAAATCCCCCCTGCTGCTAGAATTCGAGTCTGCTTTTTCCTAGATGATCAAGTCCAGCAATAAAGTCCACAGCTTTGGGAAGAGGGACCAGGCCATTCGGAGGAACCCCAATGTTCCGGTGGTGGTGAGGGGGTGGCTGCACAAGCAGGTGAGAAGACTAGGATGTGAGAGTGGGGGAGGGGGATGTGTCTTGCTGATCTCATTCCTTAACCTGGAAATGGGGACAGACTCAGAATAAGCTCTCTGTTCCTGAGTTTGTCTGAGTTTGTTCCTGAGTTTGTCTACGCTGTCCATTTTTGAGTGGACCATCTGCTCAATGGCTGCAGCTTCCCTCCCCAAGCCCACTTGACCAATTGGGCCCCCAGAGCTATTGGCTGCCCTGGGACCAGGCACTAGTGCGGGTAGGTCAGCATGAATCCAGCCTTACCACCAATCCCCTGTCCGCGCTCTCCTCTTGATGTGAAAGAGCCTTTGTTATCATTTGGCTGACAGATCCCATCTTTTCCTCTCCCGTGGTCTGGCACACGTATCTAGCTCCCGTAGCCACCTCAGATTCCAAATCAGCCAAACTCAGCTCATTGCCTCCTCACCCTTTACCTCTCTTTTTTTCCCCAACCTACTTTTTCTGGACCTTGGTGATTATACCAACATTTTCCTAGATACCCTGGTTAGAACCAGCTTTTTCTTCTCCTTCACTCCCCTTCACTCAGGAAGCCCTGTCAGCTCCCCTGAGGCTATCCTGCATCCCTGAACTCACCACTAACTGCTCTGTCTCTTGTTAGGCTGTGCGCTCTCAGGGCCAGAGATCATGTCCTTTTGTCTCCTTCCTTCTCTCCTTGCCATCCACCCATGTGTTCGTCTATCTGTCCATCTGTTTACCAAGTGCCTGCCAGGTTCTATTTTTTTTTAAAGATTTATTTATTTATTTTAGAGAGGAGAGAGAGGGTGCGTGCACGAGCAGTGTAGGGGAACAGAGGGAGACAGAATCTTAAGCAGACTCTGCGCTGAATGTGAAGCTGGATGTGGGGCTTGATCCCACAACCCTGAGATCATGATCTGAGCAGAAACCAAGAGTTGGACACTGCCTGCCCCTGACTGCCCCTGCCTGCCCTGTTCTAGGTGCTCTCACAGCAAGTGTAAGGAGATGAATAACATGTGGTTCCCGCTGTGGAGGAACTCAGTCTGCTGGGGAAACAGACACATCTCGGACATGCCCTGTTGTTACCCTCGTGGTCTCTCACTTATCATACCATCCAAAAAAGTCACAAATTGCAAGAGCTATGATGTTAATTTTTACCAAAGGCTTTATGGGAAGACAGAGCAGGGCATTAGGCTGCCCACCACACAGAAATCCCTAGAAGTCCCCTTGAGATCTCTCTCCCCTCAGACTCACCATGGCAGCTCCCATAGCTCTCCAGCCTCCTCCGTCAGACACTGTGCTGGCCCTCTCTCAATGATTCCCTCTTCCCTCACAGCTGTGTCTCTTTCCTTGCCTCTCTGCCCATCTCTTTTCCCAGAATAACCTTCTGACTTTTCCTTTTGCATCCCTGTCCCCATTAAGCAAAAGTATGCTCCTATGATATGTGGAGGGAGAGAAAAGAAGGTATAAGTAATTCTTCTCCCCAGCACCACTGCCTAGCCTGGACCCCATGGCTCTGCTGTAACTGTAAGAGGCCTGCATCGAGTGCTGTGGACACACATCACAGAGAGTGTAGCTGTGGTTGCAGTCTTGAAAGGCTTCCCAGAGGAAGTGACATTTGCGCTAGGGTGGAAGGATGGAAAGGAGTTTTCCAAACAAAGCAATATGCCAAGATCTTAGAGATCATCTGGTCAGTGCAGAAGATAAAACCAAGAAATAACATTAACTCAACAAATTAAATTTGTTTTTAGCACTTTAGTAAGGGGAGAATGAACAAACTTCATGTTGTGCTTAGGTTTAGAAACTGACATAACTGTTATTTTAAATTTAAACTTGTAGAAAACTTGCAGAAGGAAAACAGTTTTAACAGCTAAGAGCAGCTCTGGAGTTTTCCTAGGTTTAGGGGGTTAAAATGACTCTATAGCACTACTATTTCCCTACCCTGACCATGTTTTTTTAGAATTTTCACAATCACCTAAAATGTTTTTAATAAATGTGTTGATTTACGTTTTAGATGTGTAAAGACAAATTCATGTTATAAGGCAGTTTGATAGCAAGATAACCAAGTCCCTTTCATTGAGTGGAAGGAAAATCCATGGCAAAATTAGCCCCTTATCATAGAGAATGGAACTTGGTCAAATGAGAACTTTGCTTCATTGATAAATTAACTAACTTAAATTTCTTGTTCCATACTATATAAATCAGTTTTCTCATCAACATAAGTGAAGGTATTTATAGAATAGTACCTAAATAAATAAATAGCTTCCTTTTTGTTAAAAGCTGATTTCTTTCTTAATGGAAGAACTGTATTTTTTAAATTCACATTTTCCTTTCTAAAAGAAAGATACTTATATTAATCTGTTTCCAGAACACACACAAAATTTCCTTGGGATAAACCATCATTGAATCTAAATTTCAATGTCCTTTTCAGAAATGGCCTTGCAATAAGAATTCATTAATTTATTGTAAGAAAGAGTGGATGGATATGGGCAAGTCTTGTTTCTAGCATCACATGATGCATGATTGGAAAGGGGAGGGAAGCGTATACTCAGATATGGTCTGATTAGTTTTCTTTGCTTTGCAGGACAGTTCTGGGATGAGACTGTGGAAAAGGAGGTGGTTTGTGCTTGCTGATTATTGCTTATTTTACTATAAAGGTGAGCTGAGGCTCAGGCCACCAAGGGATCTTTATGTTGGAATGGGTGGTAAGGTGATACAGGTGATTATATTTTCAAATCCAGTGAGTGGACCAGTGGCCTGAGATAATATATAACCTATTTATTTGCCAAAGTGTTCACTTTTACATATGTGGTGGGTTGGTGACTTTTTAGCAATCCCTGCACTCGAAGTGCCATTTGTTGAGTAAGTAAGTAAGGAGAATCCAGTTTATCTGCTGCTTACGTTCTCCAAATCTGTTGTTGTCTGTGATTCTACCCCATTTGGAACACAGGCATACTTTCAACACAATCTGGAGAAGTGGGAACTATGGATAAATCATTATTTCATCATATGTTGTAACTTGTTGTCTGGATCTATCCCCTATTATATTGGATGGATAACTGGTGAGTTGAGTTGGCCGCATGTACGTTTATGGAGCCCCACTCCATAGAATTAGGGGCTGTGCAATAGAGAGGAAGAAGTTAAGACTCAAAATATGAAGGAAG
Source organism: Canis aureus (assembly GCF_053574225.1). Taxonomy (NCBI): domain Eukaryota; kingdom Metazoa; phylum Chordata; class Mammalia; order Carnivora; family Canidae; genus Canis; species Canis aureus. The sequence goes on from NC_135633.1 coordinate 11,357,559, forward strand.
AGAGAGTTTACTTGTAAGACAAGACTAGGCTGTGTTAGGTGCTTTATAAGGCATTCAGTGTGCTTAAGCAATTCAGGGAGTGTTGGAAGTTAATTCCTTGGAGAATTCCAAATTGGAGAATTTGGGAGGACTTTCAGAATAAATGGGATTTGAGTTGGGCTTGTAAAGATGGGTAGAGCTTTGCCTATGTATGGGGGCAGATGGACATTTCAAGCAGAGGAAACCACTTGAATAAAGTTCCAGAAGCAGAAGAAAGTGGAATGACAGACCTGTGAGGCCTGAGTGGGTCTTGCATGTAGAACATACTTGAAAAGAAGGCTCAGGAGGTGGGCTAGGGCCAAAACGCAAGAGGGCTATGACCCCAGGTAGAGTAAGTTGGGCTTCGTTTTGCATCCAGTAGGCCGTCAGCAAGTGCCTTTGAGTAAGGGAGTGACAGGACCAACTCTGTCATTAGGAAGTTAGCTCGGTAATGAAGATGGATTAGAGGAGGAAGAGAATAGATGTAGAAGGTAGGATATTTCGCAAATGCTCTAACTTTGCCTATGGGGTTTGCTCTTCCCAGAATGCCCTTATCCAATCCTTTAAAACACATTAGATATCACCTTCTGAAGCCTTCTCCATTTCTCCAGACTGTGCCACTTCTGCCTCTGTGCTCCCACAGCACTTGGTATACAGCTGAGTTATAGAAATTCACAGGTTGCACTGAGCATGTTTCCATGCCTGTCTCTGCCCCCATCTGATTAACCTGTGTCATTCCTGTGTTAGCACAAAGTTCCCCAGGGAGCACCTGAAGGGATGATCAGTGATTACAGTAGTCCTAGGGAGCTGTAAAGAGCCCTGAACTGGGGCAGTGGGATGGACCAACTCAGGGAAGCTGCCACAGAGGTTATTCTGATGTGTTTTTTCCATTCAAAGACAGTCGAGAAGAAGCGGTCCTTGGGAGCATCCCTCTGCCCAGCTACGTGATCTCGCCTGTGGCCCCTGAGGACCGCATAAGTCGCAAGTATTCCTTTAAGGTACTGCCCTTTCCCCCTCAGGGCAGCTATTCTACCCTAAGAAACCTTGGGTTCCCAAAAATGGCTTCGTAAAAGCAGTTGTTTGCTGTGGGGGATGGGGAAGAAGTTAAGAAGTTCAGATGCATGATAACAAGATTATAAATTCTTTGTTTTTTCAAATAAATTCTTTAAATGAGAATAATACCACATCAAAAGTTATTTCATTTGTATCTGAGCTTCTGAATCCACCAGCTTTGCTCAAGTATTCAGACCCCTCTTTCCTATTGCCATCAGTCCTGTGTTTACTAGTCCCCCTCATGGAGGTGCTTGGATGGCTCAGTCAGTTAAGCATCTACCTTCAGCTCAGGCCCTGATCCCAGGGTCCTGGGATGGAGCTCCGCACCGGGCTCTCTACTCACCAACACACAGCTTCCCCCTCTCTCATTCATTCATCCTCTCTCTCTGACATAAATAAATAAAATATTAAAAAAAAAAACTAGTCCCCCTCATGCCTTCCCTTCACTGCAGTCAGCTAGTCTAACTAGTGTCCAGCCACTCAGTATAAGTGATGGTCCCTCAGAGTGGATTTCTGTCAATTATATTATGAAAACATACACTGAGGGTTAGAATCTCACCATCAAGAGATTTTCAGGTTTGTCTACTTTGTTCATCTTGTTGAAAAGCAAATAGAATCAAATTTGTTTTTTTGGCTTTTTTTCCTGGATCACTGAAGATTCATAGGGAAATCCCTTCAACAGTAAAACCTCCTTTCTCCTTTCTACTCTTCTACTTGGTCATATGTCATACGGAGTGAGCGTGGCCATGATAATTGACGGCAGGCCTTTGATGCCCTCTGGCATCTTCAGGGCCAGATGTGGAGGGTCCAGGAAGGTGGTGGTCAGGCCCAAACTTGGGGAATCCTGAGGCCATCTCCTTTGGTGACCTCCACACATTTCCTGCACTGCTGCTATTTCTTGGGCCTCCTAGGGTTGGTAAGGATAGGGTAGGTTGAAGATCTACTTTGCTGGCAGTTGAGTAGAAGTCCCAGCACTGAAACAAGTGGCCTTTGGTGCCAGTAGCCACGGGGAAACACCCTCTCACACTGCTCAGGGTACAAGGCAACCCACTACTCATGCAGCTTAGCTATTCCCATGTTTAGGGTGTAAGATGGGTACTGGAATTAGGTACTAAAGCAGAAGATGAACAGATGTCAAGTTTGCCAACCATAGGATAGTTAAAGGATCATGGAAAAGCACAAGATAAGACACACACCATTCTCTGTAAGGGTTAAGGAGAGCATTGGTATGTGTTATCCACGGTGTCACTGGAAAGTGATAGTCTGCATCAGCATCTTGATCTGGAGTCTGTTGTGGAGGCGGTGGTTGGAAAGTCAGTCTCATCTTCTACCTTTCCTTCCTGGGCTGATGCTTTAGCTTTGTTTATTGCCAGATTAGAGCTGTCCCTCTCTCCCCTGACTGTCACTGTTCCCGATGACTGCAGAGTTGCTATGGGTTAAAGATTCTGGGATCCTTCCCTATTTCTTGTTGCATGACATACTATTGCTTTATATTTGTAAAACCTTTTATGACTAGAGACCTACTTCTCTCCACATAAGCTCATTTAAGGTTGTAGAGAACCAATATTGTGCAGTCAGTATTTATATCTTAATCTTTATAGATTAAGAACACAAGGATTAGAGTACTTCAAAGTCGCAAAGCTGATGATGGTGACAGAACTTGAACATGAACTCTATCCTCTTACAATTATATTCTAGGGAGGAAGGATGGTTTCTTTCTCTTCTCATTTTGGTCATCTCCTGCAAGCACGTTGTAGGAGATGGGAAGTGATTTGAATTAATGTTTATTATTATCATTTTAGGAAGACTCTTTTATTTAATCGTTCAGAAGCCTCTCCTGCTGATTGCTGGCTCTGAGAACATTGTGTTCAGTGGGTTTCACCCTGGTCTTTTGCAGCCTAAAGGTCTTCCTCAGAAAACCTTCCTTTCTGGGGTTCAGCTTTGTTACTGGGCAAACAGTTGGGATACTGTTCTATGTAATTCTTGGGGACAGCATTTGAAATATGGTCAAAGTAACTGATTGTAACTATATATATTGCATCTTAACACTTCACTGGGAGGTGTGAAAACAGATTTAGAAAAACATCTTTTATGTGTCATAGATTCTTTTCTTTTTGAAAAAAATTTTTCTTAGAAGGACTTTACTAAGAGTGTTCCTTAGCTAAATCTTTTGTCTGAGAGACAAGGCGTACTTGTGTTTGGGGGATCCCTGTGGGGGATCCTCAGGGTCTGAGAATAGAGAAAAACTGCTGCAAGCAGGTCTAGTGGTGTTCAGCTGGTTTTCCACAGAGGGTTGTGGTTTCCTTTGTGATAGAGTTCTCTTTCCCTTTGATTGCAGCATTGTTTTTTTAGGGGCCAGAAAGTGGGACCCTTGGGCAGTCCAGGATCCATGTTCTTGGGGACACTGAGGAAGGCACAGTGTTTAGTATCCTGGCCCTTATTCCTGCTTCTGATGTCAGCTCTTCATTATTTCCAGAGCTGAAATTCTCTGACTGTTGCTAGGGTACCTTGCTTGAGATTGTCAAGAGTATCTGTGGTTGTAGATAGGCACAACCTGAAAGATTATATGGTCCTTTCCTTGTCTCCCTCCCTCCCTCTTTCCCTCCCTCCCTCTTTCCCTCCCTCCCTCCCTCCCCTCCCTCCCTTCCTTCCTTCCTTCCTTCCTTCCTTCCTTCCTTCCTTCCTTCCTTCCTTCCTTCCTTCCTTCCAGAGCTCAAGCATGAGCAGAAGGAGAGGGAGAAGCAGACTCCCTGCTGAGCAAGGAGCCCATGACATGGGGCTTGATCCCAGGACCCTGGGATCATGCCCTGAGCTGAAGGCAGCTGCTTAACTGACTGAGCTACCCAGGTGCCCTTTCCTTGTCTTTCTTTTTCAATAGTGCCTGAATCTTGGCAGCCCCTATGTATTACCAAGGACTCTGGTGCTGGATAGACCCTGAGACACAGGCAGCTCTGTAGGAGAGCCAAGCAGGGCTCTTGGTGGCATCTAGGAGATATTCTGTAATGCCCTGACCTTTTGTGCTCTGGTGGCTCATCTGGGTGCCTCCCCAAAGAGCTCCTATTAGATGCACAGCCAACCTTGGCTTGCTCACCTTGGCTTGGTCACCTCAGAATAAGTTTGCCCCTCAGGTCCAGGATCTGGAGCAAAAAAACATTTCCATGCAGCAAAGGATCCAAGGATCCTCAATGGGGAAAAAGCCTTATTAGTCTCTTTTGAGCTGTTCTTCTTCTCTCAAGACCAAGGTTTCCTGACCTGAGCTCTACAGATCCCCAAGTATCAGTGGATAAATCACATCTTTACTTTTTTTAACCTATAATGTTTCCTTTGATTAAGAAAGCAGGCAACAGCAGGTATCTGTAGCACCTCTGCCTTGATCACCAATAGAAACCAGAAAGCTCTTCATATCCCATCATGACTGTTGTAAATATCTTGAAATAGCATTATGCTCATTGCCACTTTGAAATTATAATAATTGTTACATTTCTTAATGAATTATTAAAGAAGTACCTCTATTATACCACATTTAAGAAAATTTTAGTAACTGTATTTCAGTATAACGAACTTCCTTTCTTTTTTATTTTTATTTTTTTACTTCCTTTCTTTTATTTGCATACTTAGAAACCTTCTGAGAAGAGTTCTTAGGATTTATGAAACTATCCAAAGGATTCATGCTGCCCAAAAGTTTAAGACCTCTGCTTTAGATTCTGGCTAACGGCCAGGCGAAACGTGATTTTTCACTTATTTATATTCAGCAAACTTTGATTGTGCTCCATTGTTCTACTTGGTAGGATGTGGATGCTGGGGATACAACAATGAGAAAGATAAGGTCCTTGCCTTCAGGGGGTTCTGTTCTAGAGTCCCCAGCACTGTGGAGGGTTATTAGGGGTTAAGAGAACAGGGAAGAGCTGCTCTTTCCCTCTCCCATTTCCGTTTTGCCCTCCATCTACTTTTTTCCACTGCCCTGTCACTATTCTGTCTTGACCGTTATTCCTCCTATTGGTAACTAACTTTCTGCTGAGCACATGGTGAGTGCTCCGTAGATGTTGGTTTTACCACAGCTTCTGCCCTCAGACTCTGCAGCCTCCAGTCCATCTTGCACACTTTCTGAACGGCACATCTGTTCAGGCTGTGCTCTCACGACAAACCCTCCCATGGTTCCCCATTGCCTGCAGTATAAAGCCCAGTCTTGGTTTACCAGCCCCAGCTTCTCTCTCCAGCCCCATCTTTAGCCACTCCCATCTTAGATTTTCCCTCTAGCCGTGTACAGTTGCCTGGGGCCCCAGGACATTTCTTGCCCACAGGCCTTTGCCTGAGCTTCCGCCATAGCTCAGAATGCCCTTTCCCCAACTCTTAATAAGTCCTTCAGGTCTCTGCCTGGGGGTCACCTTCTTCAGGAAGCCTTCCTTGAGTTCCCCGGACAGGTTAAGTGCCCTTCTTCTGTACATCTACAACTCTTGCCACTGCCCTGCAAGTGGTTGGTTTAGTTATCCAGAGCTTTCACCTGGAAAACTAGCCCATCAGCTGGTTCTGCCTGGGTAGATGGGGCTAGTCCCAATCTTCAGACAGAGACCACACAAAGCAGTCATTTTAAGAAGGAGCTGTGGTCAGTGACACTGCTTATACGTCCCGAGTTCAGGCTTTCTTGTAATTCGTGTTTAGTCCTTTGTACATTAGCAATGGGGAGGGGCAGAAGAGAGTCTTTCAAAGTTTCTAGAAAGTTCAGTCAATCAGCTTAGATTACTCAAGTGACTGTTCCTATAATAACATCAACTAACAGCTTTTGAGCCTTGAATAACAGCCTTAAAAATGCTTTCAGTTCCATATGTGCATTATCTCATTGAGTGCTCACGTAGCCTTAAATGGTAAATACCATCACCCACAGTCCCATTTTGAAGATGGGGAATCAGAGGCCTGGGGAGGTTGAGCAGCTTGTCCAGGTTGCCCTGAGGTAAGAGGCAGGGTCACCAGGGCCTTGAGTTCTTACGCAGTTCACTGTGCTGCTCAGAGTCAGCCTGAAGGTTGGGCACAAGGAGCTCCTTCTTAATGTCAACACATGGGCAGTCTTTGTAAGTCATAAACCTGACAGTTTTATCCTTGAGAATGGTAATTTTCAAAAATTACATTCTCAGCTCTCATGCCCAATCTATCCCCAGGTCCTGCTAACATTACCTCCTAGTTTTGTGCAGACTCAAGGCGATCCTCTTCTTTTCAGCCCCTCCCACCATCTCTCACCTATAGAGGTGCTTCTATAGAGATCTCCTGCTCCCACTCCCTCATCTGCCCCAGCCCTGCTCTAACCTCTTCACATTGAAGTCAGAGTCGTTTTTCCAGACAAAAATCTGATCTCACCACTCCCCAGCTCAAACCCTTTACTAGCTTCTCCTTGTTCTTGTAAATGCGACAAAACCCTAACATGACCACAAGGCCCTGGTGACCTGGCCCTGCCAACTCCAGTAGCCTCATTTCATCCTGCTCTTTCCTTTTTTCTATGCCAGGCATGCTGGCTTCTTCCTTGAACATATCATATTCTCATCCATCTTGGGTTTCCACACATTCCTCTATGCTACTCCTACTAAAATGTCTGCTTACTCTGTAGAAGGCAGCTTAAATGTCATTTCTGTAGGTGAGTCCTTCTCCAGGGCAGGCCAGGTTCCCCTGCTGTCCTCCCTTATAGCATCCTGAAGTTCTTCATGATACTTCTTACAATTGTAGTTTTTTGTCCATGGTCTTTCTCTTCTATGTGACTGTAAACTGTCTTGGCCTTGATTAAGGCTGTCCCCTCAATTTCTGGTATAGCGCTTTCCTATAAACAAAACAATTATTGTTGAATGAATGAGTTAGAGAATGAGTCAGTTGATGGGCCCTGACCTAGGCTTCTATGTTCTAAAGACTGATGCTGAGGGCATGAGGTGTGAGCATTCCAGCTTCTTTCCCTAGTACTGGATCTAGACCAGAGTCTTAAGGACCAGGAGAGCAATCATATCCTAGGGCCATTAAGTTTTTGAGGTAAAATCTTCCTTGCTTGCTTGCATCCTCATTTCCTTTAGGCATAACCTAAAGTTTTCTCTTCAGTTGTGCAAATTTGCCTAGTGTTAGGCAAAATTGGTGGTGTTAATTGGAAAGCAAAGAGCAGAGGATAGGCAGCATCTTTGAGATGAGATGAGGGAAGGGGTGAGAAGACTTCTGATTACCTTGGCTCTGGCATCTTCCTAGGCCTCAGGGCACTTTGGATTGGGGTCACGTGGCCAATTGTACTTCTCACTTTCACAGTTAATACATCTTTTATGTCCAAGCACAGACAAGAGTGTAGTTAGGAACCTGTTCTTCAGAACCAAGGGCAGCTGGACACAGCACATATTGGCAATTTGATTAGTGACTGAGGTTGTTTGTGATCATGAGTAGCTCCTCTTTTTTGATGGATCTAACTCCCAAGGCCCATTTGCAGACATGTCAACTCTCCATGTTTGAAGTGTCCCTGGACAAGGCTTGCTGCACAAATGTTAGTATAGTAGGAAACTTCTCTATCACACCCTTGAGGGTGGCCTATTCTTGTGGGTGGCTTTGTGTCTGGTGGGGCAAGTGCCTGTCCCAGAACTCTGTAACTGTGCAGAAGGTCTGGGAGGAGGTATCAGAGATGTTATGGGGTCACTGTCCAGGGAAACTTCTCTATTTTATTCACTACAGTATACCCAGGAATAATGGCTGGCACATAGTCAGTGCTCAATAAATGTTTGTTGAATAAATGAAGAGTTTATTAATGAATAAGTGAAGTCCCTGCTCTCATGGAGTTTGTATTTTGGAGGGAAGAGACAGATGATAAGCAAACTTGTGTGTAAAATAAATAATACCAGGTAATGTTAAATGCTGTGAAGAATCCATTACTGGGCATGGAGATCAGGAAAAGTTACTTAATGTCTTAGACCTTCATTTGCCACATTTGTAAAATAGAGACTCTGTCCCTACCTCTCAGAGCTGTTGGAATTAAAATGAGGTTAAAGTCATGGAAGTACCCAGGGGACACATACTATGCATTGATCAGATTTGTTGATCTTCCTCATACCATCTTCCTATGTAGACTTGGTGGGGTTTTTCATTACAAATTTAAGACAGGCCCCTGCCTATTAGAACATAGGGTGGAACTGGGGTTGCCTCTTGTTTGCACCCATCCTGGTTGCTTTTCAACAGTCATTTCCAATGCCTCTTCATGGGCTTTTTGCAAAGATACATGTGAAAGCACCTTGAGGCTTCCTGACACATAGTAGGTGTGCAAGAATTTTCAAATGTCAACCTTTTTAGTGCCTCTTTGGAGAGACAGAAGAGCAGCAGCTTTGATGGGCACACGTCACATTTCATGCCCAAGCTCTGAGGCACAGTGAATCCCTGCACCAAGCCACATGCTCTGACTGCTGATTTTTGGCTTAATTCCAACAGTCGCATGCTGTGGAAGCACCACAACAGAGATTCCAGAGAGTTTGCTTCTACAGAATGAGTGTTTTGAAAAACTCTCACATAAGCCTTGCCTGGGTGCCCCTCCCTAAGCAGGAGTAAGATGAATAGGAACAGGTACAGCTGCAGGGCTTTTACCATGGGGACCAGACACAGCTGTCACTGGGACTGACTGCACCAGGAATGGGGAAATCCAGCCATGATGGTTTCCGGGTGTGGGAACAAGTTGGCTGGTGCTCAGGCTTTTAATCTGGAAGAGGGGACAACGTGGCCGCAGCATTGTCCGCTTGTTACTTCCGGAAGTAAAATGTGTGCTGACCTCCCTGACCTGGGTTTCCGCCTCGTGTTTACAGGCTGTGCACACGGGGATGCGAGCACTCATCTCTAATAGCTCCATGGGGGGCTCTCAGGCTGAGCAGTCAGGCATGAGGACCTACTACTTCAGTGCCGACACCCAGGAGGACATGAACGCGTGGGTCCGGGCCATGAACCAGGCTGCACAGGTGCTGTCTCGATCATCGCTGAAGAGGTGAGTCCCAGTGCAGAGTCTCTGTCAGAGCACTTCCCACACTAGGATGGGGACCCAGATAAGAACACTTGGGTGCCCCGAATTCCACTATTCATTCACTTGTATTAAGCACTGCCCTTTCTTTGAAAGTCCTATTTAATGATGAATTCTTCTGGGAGGAGAATGCATGCACAGTAAGATCCCCCAGAAATTACTTGATCCTCTTTTCATTGGCCAGAGAAATGCAAAGACCTGGAAGGGTGAAGTAACTGCCTGAAGTACAGAGCCTTGGAACCTGGTGTGTGTGTGTTTCTCATTTGTCCTCCTCTGATGTGTGGTGGGAGAGACAACCTTGGGGCACCAGATGGGGGAAGAAGAAGAGACAGGCAAGAAAGATCTTGCAAAGTGAAAAACGTGCCTCAGACTGCCCACCACATTGCTGGGGCTAGCCAGGGAGCTGCCCCTTCCCTCAAACGGGCAAACCAAGGGTATAGTCAGGGATGTTGAAATTCCTGAGTCTGTTGGCTGTGGGTGATTCCCTGAGAGATAGTGCAGGAGGACGATGAGTGGAGTCAGAGGCTCTGAGAAGGTAGGGTAGCCCTGGAAAAATCAGGGTGTGCCTTGGACCAGTCCTCTTCTGACATGGGCCTATTTTTCCACTCTCTGGACACCTTGCTCAGCTGAGAGGCCTCTTTGACTGTGGTCTTTTAGTGAGGCCTCAAAATAAAAGGTTCTTCTCTAGTAACCTAAAGGCAGGATTTTTCGGTGACTACAAATGGATTTCACATGGTGTGTTTTATTTAGCTTATCAGCCTCTTCCAGTATATGTGTATTCTGGGATTAGTGGTACTACCTAGTTTCATGCTATCTTTCTTGAAACAGACCTTTGGTGTAGAGTGACATCCTTCAAGGGGCCAGGTTGGGGTCTAGTCCTCCCCTTGGAGTTTCCGTAATACCTCAGTCAAGCATTTTCCATGCTGTTTTTTCTTTCACCTTCTGTCTGCTTTTCAGTATCCTAGACTTCAGGGAGGGATTGTCTTTGTATCTTCTGCACACCTGCCACAGAGTAAGCTGTCAAATGTCTGGTGAGTGAGTGAGTGAGCGAGCTACTACTGGATGAGTGAATATGTTAGGACAAGACTAATGATTGTCTTGGAAGTTCCCACGTGGACTCTGAATCAGTAACTGCAGGTGTTCAGTCAAATCTGACTCTGCCTCCTAGCATTGTCATCCAGCCTGCATTTTTCTTTTTCTTTCTTTTTTTTTAAAGATTTTATTTATTCATGGCGAGGGTGGGGTGGGCAAAGACACAGGCAGAGGGAGAAGCAGGCCCCATGCAGGGAGCCTGATGCGAGACTTGATCCCAGGACCCCAGGATCATGCCCTGGGCCAAAAGCAGGCACCAAACCGCTGAGCCACCCAGGGATCCCCCAGTTTGCATTTTTCTATTGTGTCCACAATGATGATGTGAAAGCCTCTGCCATTAGCCCTGTGGGCACTCTGTTCATAGCGACATTGTCATTTCCTTCATCATCCCAGGAGAAGGAAACTGGGTGCATTTGGCATGTCTTGCTTCTAATGCACATGCTGGTCCCTAATGCTCACTCTTTCCTAGTCTTTGCTTTTCATCCTTCAAAAAATAAAATGCAAAAGGGCAAAGATATGCTTAATCACCTTTCTGGGGTAATCTTCACTTTTTTAAAAAAGATTTTATTTATTTATTTATTTTATTTATTTATTCATTCATTCATTCATTCATTCATGAGAGAGAGAGAGACAGAGAGAAAGAGAGAGAGGCAGAGACACACACAGGCAGAGGGAGAAGCAGGCTCCATGCAAGAGGCCTGACATGGAACTCGATCCCGGGACTCCAGAGTCACGCCCTGGGCCAGAGACAGGCGCCAAACCGTTGAGCCACTCAGAGATCCCCTTCATTTATATACATATATACACTTATATAGAAATATGTAAGTTTCTTTTGTGTGTTTTCAAAGCATGAATGATAACATCTTAATCCTTTATTTTTTATTTTTAAAAATATTTATTCATGAGAGAGAGAGAGAGAGAGAGAAAGAGAGAGAGAGAGAAGGGCCGAGACACAGGCAGAGGAAAAAGCAGGCTCCATGCAGGGAGCCCGATGCAGGACTCGATTCCCAGTCTCCAGGATCAGGCCCTAGGCGGAAGGCGGCCCTAAACCGCTGAGCCACCCGGGCTGCCCTTAATCCTTTTTTTTTTTTTTTTTTTTAAAGACTTTATGTGAGAGAGAAAGCACAAGCGGGGAGAGGAGCAAATGGAGACAGAGAAGCAGACTCCCCACTGAGCAGGGAGCCTGACTTGGGGCTCAGTCCCAGGACCCCGAGATCATGACCTGAGCCAGAGGCAAACTTAACTGACCGAGCCACCCAGGGGCCCCCCAAAATCCTTCTTTATCAGTGTATGTGGATCAACTTTATTTTGGACTGTTGTATTGGTATTGTATAAGGACCATAATGCTCCAAACCTTGGATGGTTTATCTTTCCTCATCTTTTACTATTATGAATAGTCCTGTAATGAAAAACCTCTACAAGCCTCTGCATATGTCTTTCAAATTGCTGTATCAAAATATAACGCATTTTAAATTTTAATCAGTATGCCAAATTGCCCTTTAAAGGAAGCTGTGGAATCTACTAGTGAGAGTCCTCATCTCCCACATCTTTGCCAGTAGTTGATATTATCAAGCTTTAAAATTTTTTGTTGAGCTGCTGTGTGGATGAATAGTATCTGGTTATTTCAATGTGTATGTCCATGATGATAGGGATCTTTTCTGTTTGTTGGCTACTTGTTTCCTCCCCAGTGAACTGCCTGTATGTGTCCTCTGCCTGTTTTTTTTTTTTTTTTTTTCCTGAGTTGTTTGCCTTTTCTTGGTGCTTTCTTTCCTGTGTGCTGTGAAATCTGCCCATTGTAGGATGCAGCTTAGCCTCTTGGTTGATGGAAGTCTGTCCAGCCTTGTGGCTAATGGAATCTGATGTTCCCTTCTTTTGAAATTCAGGATGCTGTTTGCCAGTCTCTAATATTCTGGCCTTTTTCCTGTTCTCTTTGATTCCTCAGAGATCACCTGAGGGGTTTCTTGAACCCATTCCCGAGTTCCTTTATGGCCCTGAGGAATTAACTCCTGGGCCTTTCCCATCTTCCTCCTTGTCCTGGACTTTCTCTCATCTTTCTTCTTGATTAAGGTGTGGAACTAAATCCAGAAGTTAAAGAATTCAGTTTTATTTATGTGAATCATCTTCCCCAAGCAGAGATACCTACATCTCATTCTTTTAAAGCCGTCCCCTCCTTAATTTTAATTTTTAGAAAAATAGAAAGTTTGTTTTTTGCTTTGCTTTGCTTCAAAAAAACCAAGCTTAGCTCCTTCTAGACTCTTCCCTTTCTGCCACATTCCTGTGGGCCCATTCCACTGTGCATCTGTGCTTGATTTTGTGTCCCACCTTCCATTTCTTGTGCGTGTCCTTTTATAACTTGAGCTCTGAGAGCTGCCTGTGTTATCAAACTGGCTTCTTTGGACCAGCAGTGGCAAATGGGTTCTTTCTTGTGTCCGATTTCTACTCAGTTCATCATAATGACCAGGATACTGGGTCAAAGGTAGCCTGAGAATGAAATCAGGATTATGGGGAAGAAGTATTGTGATTGGCAAGTGATGCCTGCCTTGAATTGTTCAGGATTAATTTGCCTAGCTGAAATTTGGCTATTTTTGTAACTTTTTTCTACTTGAAGATTTTTGAATTAACCATCAGATTCTGTTCTGGAGGGGCTCCATCCCTTATCTGTTGGGCTGGTTTCCTTCCCTTTTAGGGTCTCGGGCTATTGTCCCTAGATTTTCTCTGAACTTTTAACATTTGTTCTTATGCCCTTAATAAATTCTTAAAATCCCATAATCGTGTTTGCCGTAGGTTCCTTCCTTAAAAAACAAAACAAAAACCCAACTTGTTTTACCGTTTGAGTCAGAATAAAGGCAGGATAGCATTTCCCTTTAACTTTCTGAGAAATAGAATAGTCAGCTAAGCAAATCCAGACTTATTAAATGTTCTATTTCCCCAGAATAAGATGTTCAGACATTTGGTTAGTTAGAATTATTCATCAGGCAGTACTAAATCTTCCCTCTCCTCCAGTTTGGTGATCTGCATTGGAAAACCATCTGTGTTAAGTGGAGGGCCCCAGTGGTCGCATATCTGTGTGTCCCCAACTCGGTTCTTACCAGATGCTTCTATTCTTAATTCACATGGGCGGATGCTTTGTGTATGTGGTATATATAGTATGACTCCTGATTGCAGGTAGCAGAAAATGCAGGCAAATTTTTCTTAAGAAGGGAGGAATTCATTGGTTCCCTTGACTGAAAAGTTCAGGATACGTTTAGCTTTAGAAACAGGTGGGTTTGGGCAGCCCGGGTGGCTCAGCAGTTTAGTGCTGCCTTCAGCCCAGGGCCTGATCCTGGAGACCTGGGATCGAGTCCCACGTCGGGCTCCCTGCAGGGAGCCTGCCTCTCTCTCTGCCTGCGTCTCTGCCTCTCTCTCTCTCTCTCTCTCTCTCTCTCTCTCTCTCTCTGTGTCTCTCATGAATAAATAAATAAAATCTTAAAAAAAAAAAAAAAGAAACAGGTGGGTTCAAGGCTCAGACAATATTAGAAGTCATTGTCTCCAGCTACCTCTGGTTTGGATTCATTCTTCAACTCCATGTAGAGGTCCCTGACCAATCTAAGATCTGGTGGCAAGGTAGCTGCGGTAGCCCTAGACTCTTCTGATGAAAGTCTAGCAGGAAAAGAGCCAGTCGTGCTCAGAAGCTCTTGTCCAGAGCCATTCTGATTGGACAGGCTTAGATCACATTTAAACCCTAAACTGTGAACTGTTGCCAGGGAATGCACTGACTGGCATAAGCCCAGGATACATGTTTCACTTCTGAGAACTGAGGGTGAGGTAGGGGTGAATGCCCAAGTAAATGTTGGGGCTGTGGGCAGAGGAAGGAGAAATGACTCATTGGCATGGGATAAAGGAAGCACAAATGACAAATGTCCAGGCCAGCTGATTCACCCATCACTTCGTATTGTCTTGGTTTCTTTTACCTTAAACTTCTCTTCCCAGAACTTAGTGTCAGAAGTCAGATGGATGTGGGTTCAAATCTCAGCTCTACTACTTTCTAGGTGAGTCACTTGTACAGATTCGGTATACTTTTCTTAGTCCATAGGGCTATTACAAGTGTTAAGTTAAATAAGTGAATGTATCAAGTGCTTACTTAATAGAATGCCTAAGATACTTTATATCAGATATGCCACCTCCGGTAACAATGTCATTGGCTTTTTTTTTCTTTACACCCTTCCAGTTTCATCATTCATCCTCTGGATCACATTGATGATGAGTCTTCTATGAACAAATTGCACTCTCTCCCTTATCAGGATGTGCTCATCCCCTAGCAGTGAGAATTGTGGTTCTGTTCTACCCAGGCTCCTGCAGCACCACCCCTCCTTCTGCCCTTCACTTCCTTCTTCTTCCAGCCTTTTCCCACAACATTCCTCTGACCTAGGAGCAGAGCTGAGCTCCCTTGCTACAACTCCCAACTTTATCCCCTCGTTTCTTATACAGGCTTAGGAGTCTCTTGATGGAAATGCATTTATGTATTCTTGAGATCCCACCCCATACTCTGTAAAGGGGCACTGAGCAGTGGTGCCAAAGCCTGCTCTCTAGCTCCATCTGTTCATAATTTCTTCCCCCCATTTCCATGTTCTTCCACTTGCCAGATTTTGGACTGTCTTGAAATCTGTCTTCCCAACTCCCTCACATTGGACTTCTTTTTATCTTTTGTCTAAGGATATCTTCTCCAACAAGTTAAAGCACTAAGCAAGGAGGTCAGCTTGCCTTTACAGCTCACAAAACTGCCAAGCAGCTCAGATAGGAGGGCCTATCAGAAGACAACTTATCTTTTTTTTTTTTTTTAAGATTTTATTTATTTATTCATGAGAGAGAGAGAGCAAGAGAGAGAGAGAGAGTGAGAGAAGCAGAGATACAGATAGAGGGTGAAGCAAGCTCCACGCAGGGAGCCTGACATGGGACTCAATCCCAGGTCTCCAGGATAACTCCCTGGGCTGAAGGCAGGCACTAAGCCGCTGAGCCACCCAGGGATCCCCAACAACTTACCTTTTTTTCTAAGCCTCTCTGGTCTCTCTGTAATTGAAGTCCTATCTTTGGACTGAAGGAACTTACAGTCTAATCACCTTTGGAGTAAAAACCAATTTCCTCAGGGATTTTGAGCACTGCATGGGTCTGGTCCCTATGACACTTTTCATGTCTTGCCATTCCCTATTCTCTGTGTCCTAACCATACTGTACTTCTTGAATTGAGTGCATTTGTACATGCATTCATCTGTTTAGTCTTTTATTCTACAAATATTTATTGAGGGTATATTGTGCATCAGACACTGTTAAAGATGCTGAGAAATACAGCAGTGTTCAAACAAAGAGGCAAAGTCTCATGCATTGTTGGGTAGGGATGGTGGAGACAGACCATAAATAGGTAAACAACAAGATGATAATCTATCATAATCCATGCATGAAGGCAGTAAAATTGGGTGATGGGATGGGAGGGACAAGGGGGCAGGGAAGATATGGAGGTGAGGCCTGATTGATATATGAATGTTACAGATGCAAAACTGAGGCAGAGTGCTTTAAGCCAAAGGAACGGCATTTACAAACACCCTGAGACACGAATGAGCTTGGTTTATTCAAGAAACAGAAAGCGGAGGAGTGTGGCTGCATCTAAGAGAACAAGGAGGAGAATAGAGTATGATGGGATCTGGGTAAGAGATGGAGGTCCATCTCATTAGGCACCAGGATCCATCGGGGCCTTGCTCATCTGCTCCCCCAGCCTTCACCCTTATCAGGAAAATAGAGTGCATCCTTTAGGCCTTACCCTCGATGTTATTCCCTCTTTCCCTGACACTTCAGTGTGTTAGATTGCCCCAGCCAGTCATTCCTTTTGCACAGGACTTTCACATTCTGTTGGCCTGCTTTCTCACTGTCACCCCTACTAGTCTATAAACTCCTTGAAAATGGAACAGTGTTTGACACATAGTAAGCAGTCAGTTAATGGATGTGTGGATGGATGGTTGGCTGGCTGGCCGGGTTAGTGGATGGATGGATGAACAAAACAGCTATAAAACTTCTACCTATAAGAAATTCAAATAAGGATTTGGGGGGCATCTGGGTGGCTTAGTGGTTGAGCATCTGCCTTTGGTCCTGGGATTGAGTTCCGTGTCAGGCTCCCCATGGGGAGCTTCTCCCTCTTCCTATGTCTGTGCCTCTTTCTGTCTCTCACGAATAAATAAAATATTTTTTAAAAATAATGATTTGGGACATCTCAGAACAAGCTAATCAGTGTTGTGGGATCAGTACGTGGGGAATCATCCTGCTCAGAAATGGCCCATACATTGCTGGCTATCTGCACTGTCTTCAGAGAACTAAATATTTGGTCTTCCAAACCCAGAGCATTTTGAGTAAAGTGTAGCAGGAACACCTGAGGTTGGACAAGCCCCTTGGGCCCTGAGCAGAAATAATTTATGGAGATGTTTTCAACCAGGTGCAGGGCTTTGGAATCAAATCAGATGGAGTTTGAATTCTGCTTATGTCACTGGTTGCAGGATTCAGGCATGTTGGATAACCTCTTGGAGCTTCACTTTTATTGCCTGTAATTAAGGATTAATAATATCACTAGCCTTGGAGGATTATATATGATAAGAGGAGAAAATAGGGACACCTGGGTGGCTCAGTGGTTTGGCGCCTGCCTTCGGCCCAGGGCATGGTCCCGGGGTTCTGGGATCGAGTCCCACATCAGGCTCCCAGCACAGAGCCTGCTTCTCCCTCTACCTGTGTCTCTGCATCTCTCTCTCTCTCTCTGTGTGTGTGTGTGTGTCTCATGAATAAATAAATAAAATCTTTAAAAAAAAAGAGAGATAATATATTTTACTTGCTTATTAGCTCAGGGTTTTGCATTTAGTGAGTGCTCAGTGATGACTGTTGCTTCCACAGTTTCTAGTCTTCAATAGAGACAATTTATTGTAGGTAATCTGGTACTTACCAGTACCCTCAGCCTCTTTGGGTTTAACACTACTGATCTTGCAGGATTGTTATAGGGATTAGAGAGGATCTGTGTCAAGTTCCTGGCACATAGTAGGACCCAGCATATGGTAATAACAACTAAGCATTGGCCACAAAAAAAATGAATGACCCAGAACCGTGACTGCCATACAGAGATGGGAAGTAAGCACACTTGGCCAGAACTCCAGACTGGGTTGAGATGAACTGTGACAGTTGAGCTTGACTTACCTGATAGAAAGAAGAGGGAAGGATTCTCTAGGCAGGTAATGAACAAGACCTGGAGTGACCAGACCTCCTTTATTTGGTTTGTCAGTCCTTAAAACTTCACAAGGGACTTTGCCAGTAGCTATTCTCTGAGGCAGGAGGGACCTCAGCCTGGCCATCTGGTGTTTCGTTTATTCTTTAGCCTCACTCTTCTTTGGAGGAGGACAGTCTGGAGAACTGGAGAGTGTGTTGTCAGAGCAGTCAGCCCCTCTATTGTTAATTTAGAGCAGAGCATGAAAGGGAGCCAGATACCTGCCCCACTCCCAGGAGGACTGCCCTATTTAACTCTGGGGGAAAGAAGAAACAAACTCCTGTCTCTATTTCTCTCCAACCATTTCCTTCCTCAAATGCTAGGAACTAATTCAAGTGAGCAAGTGTGCCATAGGCTCCCAAGATACTTCAGGGCTCTTTTCAACCTTTTGTACAAGTCTACGGACTGTGCTTAGGGTCAATTCTGACTTTGGAGGCCACCGTCCTCCTGAGCCTGGGGTCAGTGCTCAGGACTCAGTGTCTATCAACATAGGCTGAGCTGGTTACCTGATCTGCTTCAGACTACACTCTCTAAGAATCTCGGTGGGCTGGCCCTTGTTTCT
This sequence comes from Canis aureus, assembly GCF_053574225.1. Taxonomy (NCBI): domain Eukaryota; kingdom Metazoa; phylum Chordata; class Mammalia; order Carnivora; family Canidae; genus Canis; species Canis aureus. Next base: position 11,375,561 of record NC_135633.1, read on the forward strand.
GGGTTCCTAGTTTGGTGGTTTAGGTGTGGAGAGTAGGGAGGGATCCTCTAGTAGGATTGTAATAGGAGGGCCGTATCTACTGCTGGACCAAAGTCCAACCAAAGCCCTACAAGAATTATTCCTCTCCCCACCCAAGTCTTTGAATGAGATTTAATGTGTATGGTGTGTTCATGTGTTTAGCATTAAGACAGAGGGAAATAGTGGTTCTTATTTCCTGGTGAGATCAAGGATTTAGACACAGAATAAAAACATAATCAGTGCTTGGTATGATCTGTTAACTTCCAAGTTCTTGTGAGGAAAAGGAAGAAGAGAGAAATATCTCCGGTGTGAGGTGAGTGCTTTTCCCACTTGCAGGAGGAAGCCAGACTTTGCTCTAAGCAGATGCAGAGCATTGCTGTGATGTGCTAAAAATGGAGGGACCCAATCCCTGCTAATAATGCTTAGCCCCTTGTAACAGGGATTGTGTTTGGTTGCTAGTAAAAGAACAGTGCAACTTAGGGTTGCATCATCAAATTGAGTTTTAATTTTCTCACAGAAGAGGAATCCAGGAATCCATAGTTAGTCCAGTCTGGTATAGCAGCTCCATCAGGGGATCTGGGTTCTTGCTCATTTTCTACCCAGTTTTAAGCAGGTGGCTTTAATCCTTATTTTTGTTTCCTTACAATCCGGAGTGAAATCTAAATTCCAGGCAGGAATAAAGGAAGGGTTAGCTAAGCCAGCTAAGTGTGACTTCTTTTTTTTTTTTTCTTTTTAAGATTTATTTATTTATTCATGAGAGACACACAGAGAGACAGACAGAGGCAGAGGGAGAAGCAGGCTCCATGCAGGGAGCCCGATGTGGGACTCGATTCCGGCACCCAGGGATCACGCCCTGAGCCAAAGGCAGATGCTCCACTGCTGAGCCACTCCGGCGTCCCAGTGTGACTTCTTTTAAAGACTTCCCTGGAAGACCCACCTAGCAATTTCTGTGTACATCTTAACATTTTATTGGCCAAATCTAAGTCACATGATCACCTTTAGCTCCAAGGGAGATTGGAAATGTGACTTTTTGCTGGATACATTGTTACTTAGAAAAAATTGGGTCAAGGGAGAGGGAGAGAATAGATATTGGGTAGTCAATGCATCTGTATTTGAGGGCACACAGTGTGCCAGGTACTGTGCTGTGCTTTTTTCTGTGCACTGTCTCCTTTAGTCCTCACAACAGCCTAATAAAGCGAGGGGTCCTGTCCCCATTTTGCAGATAAGAAACCTGAAACCAGAGAAGTCAGAGACATGCTCAAGGTCACTCAGCTTGTATTGGGTGGAACTATCCCTTGAATCCAGGTCTGACTGGCTTTAAACCCTATGCCCACTGGGTTTGACACATTTGGCCAAAATGGTCATCAAATGCCAGGAATGCCCTGTGATTTTTTTTTAAAGATGTATTTATTTATTTCTGAGAGACAGAGAGAGGCAGAGACATAGGTAGAGGGAGAAACAGGCTCCCTGTGGGGAGCCTGATGCTGGGCTCTATCCCAGGACCCTGAGATCACTACGTGAGCCAAAGACAGATGCTCAACCACTGAGCCACCCAGGTGCCCCCATTCCCTGTGATTTTGAACAGTCACTAAGTCCAGCTCCTCACAATGATAGTAGTGACTTGCACTGGAAAGACTTGTGTCATCTTAACTAAACATGTGTGCCTTGCATGGCCAACTTCTCTGAATGACAAAGTCATTGAGAGCTGAAGTGTGCTTTATTCTTTCCCACCATTGTGCTAAATCGAGCATTGCAAATCTATTTTGTGACAGGTTCCTGATTTGGGAAGTTGTGTGTTAAGTTGTAAGGAATGCAGGGAGATGGGGAAGACCAGAAAACATTGTTGCCTTAAATCCTGTATCTTAGTAAGTTAACTGTTTATGTCAATTAAGGTGGGTGAGTAGAGGACATCATCTTTATCTTTCTTACCTACAGCCATAGCCTGAGTATTTTGGGCACAAAGGCATCTTATAGAAGTCCCAGCAGTCAGAGACCAAGAGCTGTTTATAATCCCAAGTTTGAGGGCCTAGAAGGCTGCCAGCTGGCAAACAGACTGCCATTCTTTTAGCCACCTCTTAAGGTTTATTTTGCAGTAAATGGTGGTAATCTGAGAAAAGCATTGGTCATTTTCTATCAACTTTATTGTCATGATGTACCGGCATATGTGAAGGTGTGTACATCCTATGTACACACATAGTAAAGACTAAGATTTATAGTTATAAGCTCCATGGTTAGAAAAGCTTGGAATCCTCCACTTTTTTGGGGGTCAGTTAATGAGAACAGTATTAAATGTGGTAACTGTGATTACATCGGGCTTTAGGGTTATCTGGCTTTGAAGTCAGAGACTGTTTTCTCTGCTACTTTCTTATACCTCCAAATATCTGCCCCAGTGGGGATAGATGGTTGTTCACTAAATACATGGAGGTTGATTGGTAAAGAAAGGAAAATCCCCATTACAGTTGGTTGGGCTGAGGCATCTTATGAACACACACTCCTTGGTTTCTGGAGTTGAGGAAACTCCCTTTTCCTTTTAGTTCTAATGTCATATATGTAGGTGGCATGTTTGTTTCATAACCTGGTTTTGTGACCAAGCGCTATTTATCTTTGGGGTGGGAATAAAAAAGGAAGTACAGTCACTTAGGTCTCACAATTGGAGTATAAACCAGGTTATCAAGCTTTGGTGACTTGGCTGGGGTGTGACCCAGAGGACAGCCAGAGCTCTAGACCTGTAGGTAGCAGCCTTAGCACAGCCCCCATGGGTGGTTTCCTGAGTTTGAGAAACATTAAGGAAGATAAAGGCCAAGTCAGAGAACCTGAAGGCTACCAGTTGAGGTTATACTGATGCAGTTATGGAGGATTAAAGGAAGAAAGGACAAAGTTAAAACCTATAATGTACTCTATGGAAAAAGAGTTGTCCCTTAATGAACATATAGTAAAAAATGGTTTTTGTTAAAGTGTAGCCCCTGAATATTTCCTATATATTCCCACTACTGGAGCTTACAGACCAACTGAACATTAGGAATGAAAGGGCTCTCAGAAATAATAATCTAAATATGTCATTATAAAATGATATGATAGGACTCCTTCCACAAAGACTTAGACCAAACTCAAACTAGCTTAAGTGAGAAAGAAAGTTTATTGGTTCACAACCAAAAAGTCCAGGGATATATTTGGTTTAGATATGGCTAAATCTCAGAGCTCAGGCCAAGTGTTAAGGATTCTGTGTTTCTCCATCTGCTTTTCTTGGTGTTGACTTTTTTGTTTTTTTTTAAGATTTCATTTATTTATTTGAGAGAAAGAGCAGGAGGGAAGGGCAGAGGGAGAAGCAACTCCTCATTGAGCAGAGAGCCCAATCGGGGCTCAATTCCAGGACCCCAGGATCATGACCCGAGCTGAAGGCAGATGCTTAACCAACTGAGCCACCCAGGTGCCTCGGTTGTTGGTTTCATTCTCAGATAGCTGATTCCCATATAGTTACAGCAGTTCAAGACCAGCTCTAACCAAAGCCTGGTTGGTCTAGCCAGCTCTAACCAACTGACTTACTTGGAATAGGTGATGTGTCAACTCTCAAAGTAATCACTGAAACTTGGAGCCTCAGATGGACAGGGACTAGGGTCCAAACAGCAGCATCCAAACCATATGGATTGGGAGTAGGGAGAGGTGGTCCCTAATGAAAATTGAAATGCTAAAATTGATTTTTTTTTTTTTTAATAAAGCTTTGGGTCTTCAGGGAAAAGTCAGGAGAGTACATTGACAGTGAGGTGCGAGATTGCTTTTCTTAGTTACAGGTTAGATTGCTTTTCTTAGTTACGGGTTAGATTGCTACTTTACATTGACATTTTAACTATCTCTCAGACTGGATTGATCCTGCCTGCCCTAAGTCTGTACTGACTGTTGGTAGCTGAGGTTTTTAGGTTGTTGCAAAGGCGGCTTGGGGTCTGGGGTCTGGCCACCAAGATGTAAAATGCAGCAGCATTTCCATTGTATGCTTTTATGTTGAAATGGAGAGCCCTCTGGCTTGGCCATTTGAGGAATGATGGATCTCAAGGCCAGGACCTTTTACCAAGGAGACTGGCTGCTCCAGCCAAGCATCCTTAGTAATTTTCTGGTCTTTCTAGACTGGGCTACAGTGTGTTCTTTTCTTCCCCAATCTATTTTTGCAAAGCCTGTGGAGCTGCTGCTTTGTCTCTGGCACCAAGTCCTGGGGATATAGACATAACTAGATCCTGCCCCATGGAAGAGGGGTAGAAGGGCAGCTTACAATAGGAGACAGGCCATGAAAGAGGAGTCCTTCTTGATGCTCACAGAAGTTCATCCTCTAGCCTCTGTTCACATCCTGAACTATGGTCCCCATCCCATTCTTCTTCACAGTTTCTAGGTCTGCATGTGTGGAGGCCATGGGCACACATATGGAGAGGCAGTGGGGAGCACGTGGGAGTGCTGGCTGGTATTAGCCCTGGCTCTGCTCTTTCCTAGCACTATGGTCTTGGGCAAATCATTTATCTTCTCTGTGCCTTAGTTTCTTTATCTCTAAAATCCGACTAGTGATACCTCAGAGGATTGTTGTTAGGCCATTGTTCTTGTGGGTTCCTGTTTGAGCACTAGGTAAGAGGTCATATGAAGAGGTTACTGTGCCTGTTCTCTACTCATCATCTTCAGAGAATGTTAATTATGCGCCAGTTGTCCTTTGGGCTGTGTTTGATGCCAGTGGGAGAGACCCTGGGTTTGGGAGCCTTCTATCTAAGCTGGGTTGTCTCAGACAGACAGATGGACAAAGAGCAAAAGAGAAAAACATGAGATTGTCACATGTATCATTTATTCATTCAGTAGTATTTATAAAGCACCTACTCTACACCAGTCATTGTATGGAAGTTATTTAATAGGCCTATTGTAATTGGCCAGATGGGTCTCTGGCCTGAGGGAACTCATAGTCTACTTGTGTGTCAGATGAATAAACATACAATTATGGTCCAGTGTGGTTAGTGTGACGGTGGAGTCAGCTAAAGTCCCAGTCTAGGCTGGGAATAGGTGACTGGAATGGCTTCCTAGAGGAGGTGACATGTAGGCCAGGTCCTCAATGAGTAGAAGTCAGGCAGGAAGAATGAGGGACTAGCTATGAAAGATATTCCAGGCAGAGGGAGCAGCCCTTACAAAGGCCTGGAAGAAATTTGAGCATACAGTATGTTCTTCGGGGAGTCTTGGCTGCCAGCGGTGCTGTCTGGAATGGGCTGAATATGCCTCTGTTGTTGCAGAGACGTGGAGAAGGTGGAGCGGCAGGCCGTCCCTCAGGCCAATCATGCAGAATCCTGTCGAGAGTGTGGCCGCGTGGGATCTGGACATACGAGGGACTGTTCTCATCGCAGTCACGAGGATTCCTTTGGCTTTGAGAGGCGAGAGCAAGAGGAAGAACGGTACCGGTCCCAGAGGGAACCACTGGAGGGCAAGCGGGACAGGAGCAAGGCCAGGTCCCCTTACTCGCCAACTGAGGAGGATGCCTTGTTCGTGGATTTACCTGGTGGCCTGAGAGGCCAACAAGCACAGCCCCAGCGGGCAGAGAAGAATGGGGTGCTGCCCACCACATATGGCCCAGTAGAGCAGAACGGGACCGGCGGGTATCAACGGGCCTTTCCTCCCAGGAACAACCTTGAAAAGCACAGCCAGAGGAAAAGCAGCCTGGCCCAGGTGGAGCACTGGGCAAAAACCCAGAAGGGGGACGGCAGGAGGTCAGTAATAGACTCGGAATGGCTGCTACTAATGAGCATAGTAATGTAATAATAGTCACTATCATTTCCCCAGCACGTGCTGGGGAAATGCTGGCTTTACACTCTCCACCTCCATTAGCCCTGTAAATTCCTGTAACAACCCTGCAAGGAGGGGGTGATATCCCCAATTTAGAGACAAAGAGACAGGGGTGTGGAGACGTGAAGGAACGTGGCCAGGGCACACAGTCGTGGTGAAGCCAGAGTGTGGACCCGGGACTGTGAACCCGCCAAGCCTGTAGGAGATTACATCAGGGGGTTCCTGGGTCCCCAGTGACTGCACCTTCAGACAGTCAGTATATAGAGAGTAACTGATCTTCTCTTCTTACTCTGCTACTTCCCTGCATCCAGGAAATATTTGTGGAAACTAGAGTAAATACAGATCCATTTTCAATTCCAGGCACACAGAGAAGTGCTTAGGCGCTGTTGACAGTAAGCTTTATCATACCTATTCCTTCAAGAAGCAGTTTTTAATTATTTTAGAGGGCATGCAGTTTTGGCTATTTGCAAAGCACTGTTTGTATTTTATTGTAATTTTAGATTAATAAAGGCGCTTTTCTGAATGTGAAAAATTCAGGGTCACCGGCTTCCCCATTTTCTCCAGAAGCCGCTGTGTTTTGTCCTCCTTAGGAAGACAGTATATCGTTTCATCATCCTCGGGCTTCTAAAACAAACCCCACTGACTGAAGAAGCAATAGCGAAGGCCCTGGTGCTTTCAGAAAGTTCCCTGGGGACTTGAGGGGCTGCTGTGGTTGTGCCAGAGCTCAGGCCAAGTCTGCCACAGACTTACTTGCCTGATCAACATGTTCTAAAGAGCCACATATCATCTCCGTGTTGGTGGGGCCCAGACTTTCTCCCTGTGGGCTGTGGAGGCAGCAGTGCTCCTAAGGGAATAGCCTCAGCCTCTTTCTAGGTGTGTGGTTATGCTGTGCATGTGTAGGTTGTGTAACCTCTTTAATCTGGTCTTGGTTGGGCACTTGTGATGGTAGATGGTGGAGAAATTACAATGAAAATCCTCCAAGGAATTGGTAGACATTGTTATGGGACAGACTGGGCAAAGGAAAGCCTTTGGTGTCATAGCTAAGATAACTTCCCATTCCCATCTAGGACTGACCAGGTGTCAATTCCATTTGTTCAAATTTTGTGTCTTACTGAAAACAGAAAGCTACACAGAGGAGGAAAGTTTCTATTCTTGGTGCTGGGCTAGGTAGATCCCCCTGGGAGGTGATTCTAAGTGCCTTCAGTGCTGAATGAGGTTGGAAAGCTGGCAGGCATTAAATCATGCAGGTCTCCTACTCCAAGGTAAAACAATTTAGATATTATTTGAAAAAGCAACAGGGGAAACCACTGGAAGGTTTTAAGCAAGTAGGGGAGGTTATCTGGTTAATAATTGAGGAAGAAGAGCCCAGAGAAGATACTGCTACAATAGTCCAGGATGTAACAGTGGACATAGAAAGATTTGAGGTACATTTTGGAGGTGGAAACAGCAAAGCTTGTCAATGAGTTGGACGCTCTGGATGAGAGAAAGGGAGGAACAGGGATGATCCCTAAGAGTTTTGACTTGAACAACCAGGTAGTTGCTGAGACAGGGAACACCTAGGGGCAAGATGGGACAGGGGCATCTGGGGAGGGGGTGGTGCAGGGCGGGGGTGGAAACAGTGTTCCCGTTTTGCACAGTAAGTTTGAGAAGCTTATTAGTTATCCAAGGGGAGATGTCAGGTAGACAGTTGGATATAGGTTATGGTGTAGAGGTTTGAGGTCTGGTTGGGACCAGTCAGCACATAAATGGTACCTCAACACTTAGAAGATAGTCTAGTCGAAGAGGGATCCCGCAGAGGAGACAGCATGGTCAGAGAGAAACTACTCATGGTAAGTTAGCTATTTTCTCTTATATGCCACAGCTCCTAGGAACTGAAGTCAATACGGGCAGGCTAGGGGAGGTAAAAGCAGGAAAAAGCAGAAATAGGGGAGGCTAGGAAAGCTAAGGGTTTAGCCCATATGAGCCTGTATTTCTTGCTAAAAGAGTTTGGATTTAATCTTGGAGGCCTGTGAAAGCCATCAATGGTTTGGAGGGTATTGGCAGGAAAGAGGCATCAGGACCACCTGGGGAGATTTTGTATAGCCTGGATAGTCCCTACTACATCCCTATTCCAATACAGCAGGTCCGTGTGTGTGAAGAAGTCTGTCAGGCACTTCTGATGTGCCCTGCCCAAAAATGAGAATGGTAGTTTTAGTAAACCCCTTATTCTTAAAGGTGTTTTTTTTTTTAATTAATATATGCACATAGTTTAAGGATTTAAGTATGATTCCCATCCATCCCTAGTCCTGGTTTCTGTCTCTTTGAGGCAGCTACTTTCAATTCTTTCAGTGGTTTTCCCAATTTATTTCTGTATTTCCAAATAAGATACACCGCTCTTGACTTTTAGCTATGTATAGGCATTCTACTGTGGAAAATAAGGATTGAAGTCTCTTGCTCCCCACTGTGCCTTTCCAATAGACATACACTTACCCTTACCCTAGCTTCACAGGATAGCATAATTTTTGTATAGATCACTAGTCAGTTTTTATATTACTATGACAATATAAATACTCATAGCTGGGCCATATGGTATGCTAAATTTAAATTTCAGTTCAACAATTTTTTGTTTTCTGGTGTTGATAATTTTCACACTGGTGGCTTGGTTTTCTTTGTACCAATTAATTTCATCACCAAATTCTTAGCTACATGTGTAAATCTGCTTTTGCTCAGTACCCTCAAATAATCATTAATCCACTCACAAAGTAAAAAAAAGATCCAAATACCAAAGGATAAATATTGAAAAATAAGTGTCCTTCTACTTTATTTTGGAAACCTACTTTCACTCCCTAAAGACCAACCACCATGTTAAGAAAAATAAACCCTACCCTTCACTTTACTTTTTTCACTTAATGTTTCTGTGTATATGCAAGTCTATATGTAGATATTTGAATGTATCTTGATGAATGAATCTATCTTTCCATATCAGCACATATAGACTCATATCATTAAATTGAAATAAGCAGAGTACCCCATTGTGTGGATCTACAGTGGTATTTATACCATTCCCTATTGATGGACAGTGAGGTCGGTTACAAACATTTGCTATTACAAATTATGCTGGAACGAACATCCCTGCCTCATTATCTCTACGTGCAAGTACTTGTATATTTAAAGAATAGATTGCTTGAAGTGGAGTGACTAGGTCAGAGGATCTATGCCATTTTAATTATGATAGTTATTACAGAATTGCCCTCCAAAAATACTGTTTCAGTTTATACACCACCCAAAGTGTCCTTGTTTGTCAACCCACATCAGCACTGAGAACTACTGTTTCAGTTTCTTGCTCCAGTAATGGAAGATGGTTTAGATGGAGAAGAGCCTGGAAAGAGAAAATGATCAAGTATAAAGTGGTCATAGCTTGGATAGGAGACCCAAACCAAAGCAGTGAAGATGGTGAGGATTTTGAGGAGGGTGGGTAAGATTCACAGATGTTGAGGTTGGGTAGGTATAAGACTTGGTAAACTGCTTCATCAAGGCTGGGAATGTGTGGAGGGACACAGGTGGTACTGACATTAACAGGTTTGGCTTGGTTAATAGGTAGATGTGGTACAGTCCGGATGTTAGGAGTTTTAACAACACTCCCCTCCCTGCCCCCCATGTGATTCTAATGTGCAGCCAGGCTTGAGAATCCCTAGCTTAGAGTGAACCATAGCAGAGGGCCAAAGGCAGGATGCTGAGGACCTCCAACCCAAGGGGTGGACAAAAGCCATCTCTGTGAAGGAGATGAGCAGGATATGGGGCTGGCAGGGTGGGGGGAGGACAAGTGGAGTACAAAAGAAGGAGTTTCATTTAGAAGGAGTCCAGTTTGTACTTGGAATGAGGACTTCTCCTTGGAGCTGGTGCCCTCTGAGGAAGTTGGGAGCCACTGAGATTGTCTGGAACTTGCTGGGACTTTTGGTTCCACTGAGGCTTTAAAAAAAATATATTTTATTTATTTGACAGAGCAAGCACACACAAGCAGGGGGGTGGCAGGCAGAGGGAGAGGGAGAAGCAGCTTCCCACTGAGCAAGGAACCCAATGCAGGACTCTATCCCAGGACCCTGAGATCATGACCTGAGCTGGAGACAGAGGCTTAACCAACACTGAGCCACCCAGATGCCCCTCCATTGAGCTTCTTGATGGGCTTACATGGGCAGACCTGACCCTCCGTTCTTAGAGCTAGGATTTTTAAGTAGTTAGGTCAGGGAGGCACACAGTACTAGGAGAGGAAGACAGGAAGAAACCAGAAAAGGTTGCATGGCCAGTGAGAAACTCTTTGTGGTAGGGGCACAGAAAGGAGTTTCAAAAGCTGTGTGACTGCTCTGCGGTTATAAGTTGTTGGTTGAAATGTCTCTACATAACTGCTTCTGGCAGCCCGCAGCCCACAGACCTGGGTCATTCTGCTACACACAAGGACCTGTTCTTGGGGCCACATAAGGGAGATAAAGGATGATAAGTCAGTTGCAAGAAGATGACAGGATTGGGGAAAGTGTTGGACTTTCCTTGCATGTGAGCTGGAAGTTTGAGCCTTTCTTATCTAAGGGGCAAGGTGACATGAAGCCTGTAGATGAAAACAGTTCATTGGCCTTGGAGGTCACTGAGCACACAGCGAGAGGAGCTTCAGTCTAGTGATGGAAGCAGATCTCAATGGACTGAAAGGGAAAAGTGGGGAATTGACACCGTTTCGAGAAGAAAGCGGTCTGAGTAAGTGAGGTTGACAGTATGATCGTTCACTTGTATCTGGAAAGGATTGCATCTTGCATTCTCAGAAGTGTTGTTTTCCTTAAAGGTATATTTGTAATATCTTATAGTCAAGGAATAAGTAGATCTGGCTGCTTAATGAAGGAGCCTCCAACATTTGAAAATAGAGAAGAGAGATGTATTTCTGTGCTTTGTATGATTAAGACTGTGCTAATCTCATTAGATTGGACACATTAGAAATTGGAAGGAGGGTTATTTGCTCTGTAGTATGATCTCATATTTGTGGGTCTAGACCACACAAGAAATTATTTCTAATTGTTCTTTTAGTACTCGGAGATACATATGTTTCACATCATTAAACTACATTAGAATGATGTTCTGTGAGGACAGGCTGACATATCCTTAGAATTTTACATTCTAAGAGATTGTTTTGAAATTCTAGCCTTCCATCCCCCCACCCACCCCCGTATTTAAAGCAATTTACATACTTGTAAAATAAAAAGGCAGGAGTGGGGATGGATTCAAGCACTCGGCTATTACAATGAGGAACAGAGTAGACAGTGAAAGTCCTGCACAATTGATGTGGAGGTTAGGGTGAGGATATCTGCTGCATAAGTAATTGGTTATCAAAATTGATTTTGCATTTTGATATGATCAGTTTGTAGGAGCTGTATCTGAATATCCTGTTTAGTGCCTTTTGGGACAGGGAGGCCCCGTGGCACAGAGCAGGATATGAGGGTGGGAGACCTGGAACTTTCTTTTTGGGTAAGGATGGGTTTGGGGGCCAGCAAATGGATCTGCTTTCAGGGGCAAAGCCACTATGGATGCTCCTATCTATTTCAGTGGGATCTTTACCTCTTCTTACAAACTTACCCTCCTTGTGTCCCCTCACTCCACCGTTGGTCAGTTATCTTGGTTTGGCCTCTGGAGCTCACCATTGCACTGGGTTTTTTAGGCTTGCCCCCAGATGGCCAGCAGTGCGGGTTTGGAGTATGGCAGACAGTGTTTAAGCAGAGGGCACAAGTGATAGGATGAGCTGAGGGCTTTGGGGCCCCTGTGCTGGGACTCTGACTGTCAAGGTGACACAGGCACTGAGAGCAGGCTGCAGAACCAGACCACAGGGGTATGGGAGCACAGGTAGGACATACTTTGCATGGTCTGAATTTTGCTGCAGCCAGAGTGAACAATAGTTGGGCGTCCCCAGGGGAGGCCCCCAACCTGGTTTCTGCGCTGCAACCTGCCATTGCTACTGCTTGACGATTCAGCCACTGCCCCTTCCTCAGAGACACCTGCCCTCCTGACTTTGGGAAATCAGTAGCAAACCCTGCCACCTAGTGGCAGACGGCCACGCTAGACGGACACACTAGGACACGTCTGGCTGAAGCGATCTTAAAATTACCTCCCGTAATTGCAAAGATAACAATAAAAAGAGAAGAAGGCTACCATTTTGGAATGACAACTGTTTCTAATCCCCACAACAGTCTGTTGGGTTCTTAGCACAGAGGTCATAAGTGAGGAAGTGGTTAAATGAGATGAATTTAAGAACAATTAAAACAGCACTTCTCAAACTTTGGCCACCTGGGGGGCTTGTTCTGACTTGGCAGGTCTGGGGTGGGGCCTGATAACCTGCATTTCTAACAAGTTTGCAGGTGGTGCTGATGCTGCCCATCTATAACCATACTTGGGGTGGCACTGACTTAGAACAGTGGCTGGGTGGTTATGCATCAAGACTTTTTCAGACTGTGGACAATACTAGAGAATGTGAGAGAGTTCCTGCCCTTGGAGGATTTACAGCTTGGCTAGGGAAGAGGTGTCTTGCAAGGATGAAAAAGTTACATCAACAAAAGACCTTGGACAAGCTTCCTACAACACAGTAACTAGGTCAGAGCAGAGTGGGAGTCCTGAGGGCTGCAGAAGACTTCTGTGGAAGGGGCCTGAGACGGTGTCATGGAAGATGAGTGAGATTTGGGTGAATAGGACAAGGGGAGCCCTTACAGGTAGGGGAATGAAGAACAATATTATGAGGATAGGAAGAGGTGGAAAGGAAGAACCCATTGAGAAGTAGATGCTGTGAATCAGGCATAGAGCCTGCGTTTTCTTACTTGTCTCATTTACTCTTCAGAACAGCCTGATGAGGGAGATAATCCTGTCCTCCTGTTACAGGGGAGGAAGCTGAAGCTCAGAGCAGTCCAATCAGCTGCCTTGGGTCGCATAGCCCGTGGTGGTAGAGCTAGCATTCAAACCCCGGTCAAGCTGTCTGCGTTTCTCTACTTTGAGAAGTTGCCAAGCTTTGTAGGAGTCTAGGGTGAGGCTCTCATTCTTAGAGTCCAGCAAGGACAGGGGTTGCCTAGTTGCCTAGCTTGCCCCAGCCCAGTCCTTGGCCCTGGTTGGAGAAGCAGGGAGAAAACAGCAGGACTGCAAAGTGGGTTGGGATCAGGTGCTAGAGAGGGGTAAGTACCAGGCTAAAGGGGTTCAATTTTATTTCCTAAGCAGTGGGGAGTCACTGAAATTTTTGGAGCAAGGGAGTGATTGGATCCAAGTAGTTGACTGTAGTTGACTGTGTACAGGGTGAACACTGGTTAGGAAGAGCTCAGAGTGGTGTAGGGAGAGATGATTAATCAGTATCTGGACTAGAGTAGTAGAAAAAGAAAAGAGCTGGTGCCAGCCACTTCCTTTAAGAACCTCCAGAATTTGGTATTGAGGCTACCGGCAGAGGGCAAGTCTTGGTGACCTGGGGCATTATGAGGCATTTCCTAGAAATAGGCACACCTTTTTGGAAGAGCTGACTGAAGGAGAGGGAGAGGAGAAGGCAGGTTTCCTCACCTTTCACTTGAAGTGATGGATGTGGGGCAGCCAGCCTGCCTGGTAGGGAGGTTGATACCCCAAAGATTGCTAGAGAACAATGGTTGTGGAGTCCTCTGCATAGGGAAGGGAGTGACCGAGGTCCTGGACATCTGCTTTGATTGTTCTCTGGGGTTCTTACAGAGCTGTCTCATGTACCTGACATTGTGGATTTACTTAGCTATGTTTCCAAAAAACCGGCAGATCCCATGCTGGTTGTCTTACCCATCTTTCTCCTTTGCCCTCAGCCTGCCCCTGGACCAGACCCTTCCTCGCCAGGGTCCTAGCCAGTCACTATCATTCCCAGAAAACTACCAGACTCTTCCTAGGAGCACCCGACATCCCTCAGGGGGCTCCTCGCCCCCTCCCCGCAACCTGCCAAGTGACTACAAGTATGCGCAGGACCGAGCCAGTCACCTGAAGATGTCGAGCGAGGAGCGCCGGGCACACCGGGACGGCACGGTGTGGCAGCTCTACGAATGGCAGCAGCGCCAGCAGTTCCGGCACGGCAGCCCCACGGCACCCATCTGTGCTGGCTCCCCAGAGTTCACTGACCAGGGCCGGAGCAGGAGCATGCTAGAGGTGCCCCGCTCCATCTCTGTGCCTCCATCTCCCTCAGACATCCCTCCTCCAGGCCCCCCGAGGGTCTTCCCACCCCGGCGGCCACACACGCCAGCGGAGAGGGTCACCGTGAAGCCACCGGACCAGCGGAGGAGCGTGGACATCTCCCTGGGGAGTTCTCCCAGGAAGGCACGGGGCCATGCCACCAAGGTAAGACCCTGGAGGGCTGCCAGGCAGCTGGGGTTCAGCATTCGGGCACCAGGACCCTCACATGGTTTGAATACAAATTTGAGCAGTTTGGAAATAATGATAGGTGACACCTACGCGGTACTCTTAGGTGCCAGGTGCTATGCTAAAGGCTTTTCTTTAATGCTTACAACAGCCCTATGAGGTAGGTGCTATTATCATGCCCATTTCACAGATGAGGACTGAGGTATTAAGAGATGAAGGATCATACAACTAGAAGTCTGCTTCCTCGCAGACTGGAAGGCAGGAAAAAGTATCTGTGGTCAATCGTTTCAATAACTTATAATAACCCAACCTCAGCTTTTCCTCTCCAACGGGCTTTGCCAGTTTACCGTTGTTATAACCTGGTAAGAAAGACCTGGAGCCCCATTTCCCAGATGAAGAGGGGTAGTGCCTTGTGGCAGGAGGCCCCGGCAGAGAGGGGCAGAGGTTCCCGGCTGTAGGGTGACTTCCTGTCTCCCCACTTACAGAACTCCTCTCACGTGGACCGACGCTCCATGCCCTCCATGGGCTACATGACCCACACGGTCAGCGCCCCGAGTCTACACGGAAAATCGGTAAGCCGCCCCTCCTCCGCCCCACCCCCCATGAATGCGGCACCTCCTGCAAAGTGCCGTCTTAGCTGGTTTCCCCCCACCCCCAGCCAGCCCCGTGCAATCTGCAGGGCAGCTGTCAACCCCCACTTTAGACAAGCTTTAGCAGAAGCTAAGGCTCAGAGAAGCCCAGGGACTTGCTCTGTGTCCTCCAGCTGACATGGGGTTCCCCCCAGATCAGAGGGGGAGCTTGGGGGAGGTTAAGGAGAATGCAGGCTTTTCTTCTCAGGCAACATTTTGCCCAAAGCCTTTCCCCAGCCACCTGCCTTTCTGCTGCTCGCTCTTCTCCTCTTGTCCTTGCGTTGGTTAGTTCACTTCGTCTTCAAAGCTCAAGTCGGGGTGAGGCTGCACTGGTGGTTGCCGTTTCCTGAAACAAAGTGTTTCCTGCAGCCCCTTTTCTGCCAGCGCCTTTATTTGTTCTGATGACACAATTAATGCAATAATTACTTAATGGTGTCACGTCAGTGCTGTCCCGGCCCCGGGGTGAAGAGTAATTATAGCGTCGTGCTCCTGTGGTGGCTAATTTCCTCGTGATGTGTCTACACACCTGCAGCTGGAGGAGCTCTCACTGCTTCTCGCCCGGTTACGGCGGCACCAGGCCAGGTTGGCCAGTGTGCGAAATCTCGCCGTCGGCCAGTTACTGCAGCACCAGCTGACCTTTCCCGCCTGCCAGGTCAGCGCTGGTGGGCTCGCTCAGGGCCGGGGCCACCCTGGGGGCAATGGAGTGACGTGCTGGCCCGTGTTTTCCTGTGCCCACGCTCTAGTCCGTATTTGCTGTCTGGCTCGCTCCCTGCCTGTTTGCTTCTGGTTGCTGTCGCCAGACACTGCGCAGTGGTGGTGGGGCCCCCGCCTCTGCTCCTGGGGAGGAGACTGCATGTGGTGTGAGGGACCTGAACTGTGGCTTCTCCAGCTGTGAGTCGTGACTGCCAGGCTGGCGTGTGGTCATGTCTGAAGGGCTGTGCTGGCTGTCATCCTTGTTGCCACCGTGGCTACTCCTTGGGATGCTGAAAGGTGTGTTTCATTGGTGTCAACCTGGAGGAAAAAGGCAGGGTGCCCTCTCTCATCTGGAGGGTGCCCTGGGATTGACAAAGCATCCTCACATCCCTTATCCTAGTGAACCTCACTGTACCTGGGAGAGGTTAGGCAGAACAGAAGTTACTACCACACCCAAGGCACTGGATCCAGAAGGGGAAGTGACTTACCTGGGATCCCTCAGCCAGTGGCATGCGGGCTGGAGCCAAAATTCAGGTCCTTTCTGGCATAGTTTATAAACCTAATGAATGGGACATGGAGGTTTGCAGGCAAAACCTGCAAAGGTCGGCAGAGGACAGAAGAAGGAGGATGACAGGAGTGTCACCTCCCTTGATAGTCCTGTTCTAATGAGACCTGAGAGACTCAGGAAATATAGTTGGAAAAATGAATGTAAGTGAACACAGCAAAACCCCTAAGCTGTGAATTTGGGTGATTTTTTTTAAAGATTTTATTTATTCATGAGAAACACACACACACACAGAGAGAGAGAGAGAGAGAGAGAGAGAGAGAGAGAGAGGGGCAGAGATACAGGCAGAGGCAGAAGCAGGCTCCATGCAGGGAGCACAATGTGGGACTCGATCCCTGGTCTTCAGGATCACGCCCTGGGCTGAAGGTGGCACTAAACCGCTGAGCCTGCTGGGCTGCCCTGGGTGATTTTTAATAATATTCCTCTGCTTATTCCTCCTTACTGCCATTGAAAGTATATAGGGACCGGGCTGATTAGGGAAGTAGCGATGGATAAGGGGACACTTTAGGGATAGAAATAGCATCTTGGAAGTCACCAGTGTCCCTGTCAGTGGTCCTTCAGGTCTTCTCATGCTTAAAAGCAGGCTGAACATCTCACATTGTTTACTTGTTTTATATCAGATATGTAAACAGGGCCCTCTCCCCCAGCTCTGGCTTGCCTTGGTTTGCTGGGAGACCTCTTAGCTTGTTGGGAAAGTGGTCCCTAGGGCATTTTTCTTAAGCTTTTGCCACCCCTCTGCCTAATAGTTAGCTTATGTGGACTGTTACATGGGAAACACAGGTCCTAGAAAATGAAAGAGTCATTTGCTTATTCTCTACTGTTTCTGGTAATTACACTGAAGGACTCAGCAGACTGTCAGAGACCGTGTAGGCAGACAGGTCCGACATTGAAACGACCTCAGCCAGCTCCTGACATGGCTTCATGCTGAGCGAAGGGAGCTGAAACTTCCAGTAACTGCTGGTGCTGAGCATCCTAGAACCAAAGGTTGTGTCAGGACCTACCTGGGTCCCCATGTCATCTCCCTGCCCCTTCAAGGCATTTAGCCACACTAATCAGAGGGTCATTTTGCTTCATGCATATGAAGTGGGCCAGTGCAAAGGTTTGACAACAAGGATCGGAGCATTGGTGATTGACAGATGCCTAGCGCAGGTGTTGTGTGCCCTCTTCCAGCCAGACCCCTCTAGTTCTGTCTCAGGAACTCACCACTGGCCTCAGTTCATCTGCGCTGCTGCCCTAGCCCTGTGGTGGTATGTGTGCTGTCTCCCTCCTCCCCACCAAACTGTCCCCCGCAGCCAACTGGGGACTAGCTGGCTTTCCCCACAGTGACCTGCAAGATCCGCCATGCAGAAAGAAGGCTCTAAGCTACACTGACACATTGGCGCTTCCTCTGTGGCCCCAGATGTGTTAGCCTGCTGTGGTTCCTTGAGCCCAAAGCTGTGCAATGTTGTTGATTCACACACGGAGCCCCAAATTTTGGAAACCCTTGGTGTTCATAACTGGCTTTTTTCTCTCTGTGCTTCATTTGAAGGCTGACGATACCTACCTCCAGCTGAAGAAAGACCTGGAGTACCTGGACCTAAAGGTGAGGGATGTCAGGGGTCTTGCCTCCCTTGGACACACATCTTTCTGAACATGTCGGCCTCATTGGAGCCAAGCCCAAAGCCAAAGGCTGCACAGGTCTTACCAAATCTGGATCCCAAATGAAGACATGTCCTGTCTATATCAGAAGAGATTTGTCTCTTACTGCCTCTAACTCAGGGCTCAGTTCCTTGTGAGTTCTGCTGTAAGATTTCTGGCTTATGGAATGAAGGCATGGGATCCTCATCTCTTCCTGTTCTTCGTTGGGACCCAAAGGCCCTTCCAAATAGTAACTAGTTCCTTCCTCAGAGCTGATGGTGGGGTTAGGTTTGGCTCATAGGGTGCTACTGATGTACGTTTCCAGCTACGAGTATTTTGGTGGATTTTTGGTTTTGTGCTGGGGAAGCAGGTTCCAACTGGAATTCTATAGGCCCACCATGGTCTCCCATATGGGAGTCTCCCATATAGATTGTCTCCCATCTGCATTTAGGAGGTGAGCATTGGGCTCCTCTCTGTAGGTGATAAAGCTTCAGGCTTGAAATCAGCCTTCAGAGCACAGAGAGTTGAGAAAGCTGGTGGAGAAGTGTGAGAGGCATTCTGTGTGAAAGAACTGCTATTGTTTCCTTACCACAGCTCTCTGAAAGCTCCCACTGTGAAAAACACTTCTGATGCCTAAACCATGAAATAGACTGAAGGAATGTGACCTTTAATTAACTGTGGATGTGGAAGAGTGGGAGGGCCTGTGGGAGGACACCCAGGCGATTGCCACGGGACACGCCTCCCTCAGTACCCCTGTGTACCTGGCTTGAGGTATTTTTAACATGAGGATTGTCATCCAGCCTTGTAGAAGCAAGAGGGTTAACATTAGGCCCTGCAGCAGCAGATGGGGGCCCTCCGCACACTGAGACAAGATCAGAGCCTTTGATTAGGAGCCAACTAGTTAACTTCCGTATCTGATGAGCACTTGCTGTGTAACCAACTCTGGAGAAGCCTAAGGGACATGGAAGAGAAAATTGAGATTCTCTGGCCCTGAGAAACTCCCAAATATCCTGGATTAGAAAAAGAAAATCTCCCAAGATAACATAGACTTGTTTGCAATGAGCTTACAAAGATCTGTGTGGCTTAGTGCTCAGAGTGGAGATAGTGAAGATCACCATGGGCTGTAATGCTGGGAAGCCTTCTGGAGGAAGTGACATGTATGTGGAGCCTTGAAGAGACAGAGGGTCTGAGTTGGTTGAAATTAAACGGAAGAGAACAGTGAGAGGTGAGGTTGGTGTGGCTAGGGCTGGAGGAGGTGGACCCCACAGAAACTTCTTTAGGAAGGAGGAGTACAGTGAACAAAAGTCAGACTTGACTTTCTGACATGAGCAAAACAAGGATGGTTCTCTTAAAACCAGGACATTTCCTAGCTTATGTGGCAATCAGATCACACAGAACATGAGTGAGTATTGTAAGTATGGTAGCACTGCCTCAGGATGCAAAATGTGCAGCCCAGCCTATCCCGCTGTGCCCTGATTCTGGGCAGGGTCCTTCCACCATCCCACCCCTCAACTGACGTAGAGAGAGATCCACCCACCTTCACCTGCCCTATGTTACCACCTCATCTCCATCCCCTAGCCTCCCCAGTAGCCAGTCACTATGCCACCTCTTTATTCTTCTCACCCCCCTTCAGGGCCGTGCAGTCAACCAGAAGTATTTATGGAACATTCACAATGTACCTAGGCTGGTAAGAGAGGTTTGTTTGGCTCCCCATCAGCATGGGTGTACCTTGAAACAGTCCTCAGAGCGCTTGGTGCATGATACAAGAGAGACCTTAAAGAGCCTGAGCTGGAGTACTAGGAAACCTCTGTCTTCTGATTCTTATTTTTGTAGGATAGCAGACACTCACAGCTGGTCCTGGAGGGAAGATTCTGTTCAGGTCCGTTTTATTTCAAGATCATAGAAATTGAGTTAAAAGGGATTTGAAGAGAGAAACTGAGGCATAGGATAGCAGAGCCAGGAGTCCTTGGATGTCCTGACTCCCGATAGGAGCTTAATAGCAATGGAGGGTATAATGTGTGATGGTTACTGTGTTTTGCTAAATTATCTAACTTCATAGTAGCCCTGAAAGGAAAGTGCTGGTATCTTTTTTTTTTTCCACTGACTAAGGTTCAGAGAAGTAAAAGGCTTTCCCAAGGCCACGTATGTGGTTACTGGGGAATTAATATTTAGGTATATCTCTGACTCTGAAACGTGTTCTTGAGTCACCTTGCCTCCCAGCCTTTCTTAAAATGGTGTTTCTGCTACTGTAGACCCAAAGGCATTTCAGTTTTTGGTGGAGCTGAACTGGAGCCGTTATCCCAGGAAGTGTGTTTAATGTGATAGAGGCAAGGTGCATCCTTGGGGTGTTTCACTAGCTAGGAGCTGTCTGCACCCAGAGCATTAACTGGTGACTTTCTGGAAGTTGTCACTCATATAGAAAACAGATGTGGTGATACCAGAGTTTCCCCAGTCTTTGTTATTCCAGTTGCTAAGCTCCTCTCAGAGAACTTTTCCCCCAAATGAACTACACTAGTAGCGGGGAGATGCTGGGGTTTGTGCTGTGTGTGAGTTGTCTGTCTGGTGTGGCTGACAGAAAGATTGGCACCGCCTTGGCCTCTCTCCAAGGTACAGGGTGCCCACATCAGGGAGGCAGTGAACCTGCTCTGCTCTGCTCAAGCCCAGCTGGGGTATAGGGTTCCCAGATGGTGTCTCACTTTAGGACCCAGATGAGGAAAGGCCTGGAAGCAAAGCAGAGGTGTTGTGGGCCTATAGAACCATGGCTGAGGATGTATTAGGCAGGATGCTTTTGTTTGCAGGTATCTGAAACCCAAATCAACCTGTTAAGAAGCCAAAGAGGGAATATACTGCTTCTTTTAGCTAAGGGCTATATCTCAGGGGCTCAGGCCATTTCATCACTGTTCTAGTTTCCCTGGTGTGTGGACTGCCTCCACATGGCAGAGAAGGTGGCCACCTGCACACCCAGGTTCCCTTCCAGCCCAGCCTAGCATCACCATGGGTGGCCACTTGCAAACCCAGACTCCCTGTGGAGTGAGGGAGGGGTTCCCTGATGGGAAAGCATGCTGGGCAGAAACAAGAAAACTCAGCAGCAGTTAGCACAGCTGCACTGCAGAGTGGTGGAGACAGCTCTGGGTAATTCAAGAGACATATAGACAGTCTGCAAAGTTCTGAAATGTTGCCATGTGTCTTCTGTGGCTGCAAGGGGGAATGAAGACAAATGCATAGCATGCGTCAGCTATACTGCAATGTAAAACAATGGGTAGCAGCTACAAGTAGAGGGGTTTCTAAAAGGACTTGCTCAGGTTGTGCGGTACCCCCCATCTCAGGGTGCAAGTGAAGCTAGATGACACTGTGGGGCAAGGGGTGTGTGTGTGACTATATCAGGAAAACCCTGAGGCCCATTGGCTCTTGAGATTGCAACATGCTCAACAAAATGAGCTGATGCTGAGCTCAGTTGGGGTCCCTGAGATGAGGGCCTCTGTGGATACAGTTGAATGGGCCTTGAAGCCCAGCCTCGGTGTGGAGTAGCAGTGACATAGCCTCACCATGACCAGCTGCTCATGAAAAGTTCCTCTGGGTTCTTGGGGGCGAGGTGGGGCACAGGTGGAGAGGAAAGAGGGAAGATTTTTCTGGGGGAAAATAGCTTCCCTATCCCCACTTGGTTGGCCTAGGCTCCCCTATGTCCCTGCTTCAAAGGCCACAGATTTAAGGATCCAACCGCCCCCCTCCCCCCACCACCAATCAGCTGATGCTCAGCTTCCAGAATCAGTTGGTGGTGTTTGCCTCCCCACATGTTGTAAAGCTTTTTCTCCCCAAAAATGAGTATTTGTGTTGTGCTGCCAAGTGCCTAAAGGCGTATTCCACTCTTTTAGAAGACACTCTATATTAATGCTCTTTTTGGAAAATATTTACTTGGTGGTGCCAGGGTGGAAAGGACTCCACCTTGATTAAGCATCTGTTCCTGCCTGGCAATGTTTGGGCATGTGTTGTTCATTATTGCACTTGATCTTCTCAGCAGCTTCAAGCAATAGGAATTACTATCCCTACCATCCTAAGAGTCCAAATATCAAGAGAGGTCACTTCCACTGTAATAGGTCTGGAATTTAAACCCAGTGTCTAGGGCATCTCGGGTGGCTCAGTGGTTTAGTGCCGCTTTCAGCCCGGGTTGTGATCCTGGAGACCCGGGATTGAGTCCCATGTCGGGCTCCCTGCATGGAGCCTGCTTCTCCCTCTCTCTCTCTCTCTCTCTCTCTCTCTGTCTCTCATGAATAAATAAAATCTTTAAAAAATACATAAATCTAGTGTCTAACTTTACACCTGCCTTCTTTCTTCCATATACCATGTACTTTGCCCACCCTAAAGTTGTATTCACTGAATTGTGTTTCTGGTGTCATAGTTCTGCTCTTCAGAACGATATACCCTGGCTAGGTCTGAAGAAGCGGGTGTTGGGGTCACTGTTGTTGACAGCCTAGATTGCTTTTATGCATCTGTGAAGCACAGCTGGGAAGGGGAGGTGGAGGAGAGGGTGTCTGCTGCTGCTCAGGTGGTGCCTTTAGGGGTAGAAGAGGTTGCAGTTAACCCCACAGAGGCTGTTGTTCCTGACTGAGGGATGTGTCATCAGTGACTCTGGTTGCTTGGCCTCTAGCCTCTTCCTGACTGAACCTGAGATCAGGGCTACTCTGTTCAGGGTCTGTTTCCAAACTTAGCCTTTAGAACAAAGTTTCTTAGGTTGTGGTCTGGAACACCACCTATTTCAAGATCACTTGGGAGCTGATATTTTTTTGAAGTACAGAACCCAGGGGTTCTGTTGAATTAGAACCTCTGGGAATGTTGCCCAGAATTCTGCAGGGGTTTTTTGTTTGTTTTATTTTTAAATCAAGCTCTGGGATGATTCTTGTGCACAAAGAAGTTTGAGATCTGTTGTTCTGGAGCAGGGAGTATTATTGTTTTTTTTTTAAGATTTTATTTATTTATTCATGAGAGAGACACAGAGAGAGGCAGAGGCAGAGGGAGAAGCAGGCTCCCTGCAGGGAGCCTGATGTGGGGACTCGATCCCAGGACCCCAGGATCACGCCTTGAGCCAAAGGCAGATGCTCAACCACTGAGCCACCCAGGTGCCCCTGGAGCAGAGATTATTAACCCTGGTCATGAACTAGGACAACCAGGGGAACTTTTAAAATGAGTATCAGTGCTTTGATCCTTCCCCTTAGAGACTCTGATCTAATTGGTAATAGTCAGGTATTATTCTTTAAAAACAAACAGGGACATCTGAGTGGATCAGTCAGTTGAGCATCTGGCTCTTGATTTTGCTTAGGTCATGATCTCATGGGTTGTGGGATCAATCCCTACATTGGCTTGCATGCTCAGCATGGAGTCTGCTTGAGAGTCTTTCCCTCTCCGTCTATCCCTCATCCCCACTTGTGTGTGTATTCTTTCTCTCTCTCTCTCAAATAAATCTTAAAAAAAAAAAAAAAAAAAGGCAAACTCTCTAGGTGTTTCTAATGTATGGCCAGGGTTGAGAATCATTGTTTCAAAGCAGTGGTTCTCAAAATATCCCAGATCAACAGCATCAGCAATACTTGGGAATTTGTTAGAAATGCAATGTCTTGGGTCCCACCCCAGATCTGCCCAGCAAATCTGTATACGGTTGACCCTTGACCAGTGTATGGGTTAGAGGCACGAACTTCTTGCATTGTTGTAAATCCAGAAATAACTTGACTCCCCAGAACTTGACTATTAGTAGCCTATTGTTGACAGGAAGCTTTACTGATAACTAAATCAATCAACACATAGTATAGATGTTATATGTATTACATACTGTATTCTTATAATAAAGTAAGCTAGAGAAAATATAAGAAAATCATAGATGAGAAAATTTATAAGACCTACTGCATTTATTGTAAAAAATCTGCATATAAATGAGCCCTCACAATTTAAACTCACATTTTCAAGCTATATTCACTAGCTGTATTAACAAGTCCTCCAGGTGATTCTGAAGCATGCTGAAGTTTGAGAACCGCTTCTTTATAGTAGTAGTGGTTCCCAGTCTTGGCTGCATATCAGTATCATCCAGGGGTGCTTTTAAGGATCTGGATGCTCAGGCTCTACCCCAAACTGGTTATATCCAAGTCTCTTAGAGTAGGACTCAGGCATCATCTATCTATCTATCTATCTATCTATCTATCTATCTATCTATCTTTCTTTCTTTCTTTCTTTCTTTCTTTCCTTCCTTCTTTCTTTCCCTTTCCCTTTCCTTTCCCTTCCTTCCCTTCCCCTTCCCCACCTAAGTGAGTCCATTGTTCAGCCAGGATTGAGATCCACTGTTTTAGCCGGTAGGGACAGTGTTCCCTCAAAGGAGCTGTAAGCATTTGGGATCACTGGTAAGATATCATTATTTAGATGAACATAGTTGTGAAGGCGAGGGTCTAGGGGACTGAAGGTGGAAAACATGGGGCAGGGATTAGACTGATGCATGGCACCATCCTAGTGATTCAGAGTCTTACAGTGTAGGGTAAAAGAGGACAAAGAAAGAAGCAAAGTCCCCTCTTGCCTTCTGCAGAAGAAACCAGAAGGAAGCAGGCACTGATAATGGCCCTCTCACATAAACTAGCCTGCACAAAGATCCTTCAGGCAGAGCTTCTTGTCGTCTATTTTATAGGTGAGGGAATGGAAGTCTGGACAGGCCAGCAGCCGGGAAGCAGCACAACCAGACTGAGAGGTGATCATTTGATTGCCTAGCACACATCCTCCTTAAGGTTTCCCTTGGCCAGTTCCCCCAAATTCTGGCTCCTTCAAGTGTCTTTTGATGTCTCACCTGTTACGTTTTGTTATATTTGCTTTTTGTTTGGAACAGATAAAAAATAATGAACCTTTGATCAACGTGCTTTACAAAGTGCTGAAGAAGTCAGCACGGGGCTGTCGGCCCAGGAGAAGCGTAAGATGATCTGATCTGTGTCTCCGAGCGGGGCCATTCCATTGCTTCTGGCTCAGTGCCGACCTCATCACTTGCTTACCCAGGGGCTCTCCTGACTGCCCCCTGGCTTCCTGCAAGTCATTTTGGTTTATTTTTTTCTCCCGTTGAAACTCCCCTCCTCATTTTGGCCGGTGCACCAGGCTGAACCTTTCATCTGCGGTGTTCTGTGCCTCCATCTTTTGTGCTGCCACGGGGGTGGGGAGGGCGTGCCTGGCTTGCCACCAGCTTGTGTTGTGTTCCCATTCTCTCTCATCTGCCTCCATGGTGAGGACTGACGTCGACCGTGACCAGTGTGGTCTGTGTAGTCAAGCGTGAGTTCCCCGGGAAGGGTCGCAGTTCCTGGTCACCTTGGAACAGCTGGAGTACCCTGAGATTTCACCATGGCCCTGGGATCAGGGTGGCTTTTCTCTGGGGTGGAACGTTGACATTTGAAAACAGTCAAGGGTGGGACTGGAACAAAATGGACTCTCCCAGATACCCCCTTTGACTGATGCTGAAGTAGCCCCTGAGATGTGGCCAGCTTTTATAGCTTTCCGAGAGGCTGCAGGATAGGAAGCAAGTGCTATGTCCAGTCATCCTGAGTCCTGAGAGAAGGTGTGTTGGGATGTGGTGGAGGGGAGGTGAAATACGTGGGTGACCTTCAGTTCCTTTCTGGGGCACATACTCTTTCAAATGGGAGGATGCCCAATGACTTTCATTTTTTTGTTTTGTTTTGATGACAGAGATACCTGAGACCCATAGTGACATTTTAAATGGATCTAAACATTGCTATCACAAAGCAAAGTTTTAAAAGGAAAATTAGATGTAATAAACTACTTGTGGATACTCGTAGTAGCCTTGACTCTCTGGAGCAAAGGCAAATTCAGAAGTTTAAGGGGCCTCTGAGCTGGGTAAACACTTTCATGAAGCCCATGCTCTGAAGCCTGTGCCTGTTATTGTATAGGAGTAGGCCCAACTCACTCTATTTTGTTACATTCACAGGTTCACTAAACAAACATTTCCCAAATATCCTCAGTATGCTGGGCCCTGACTTTAAGGATACAGAGAAAATATGTCACAGTCCCCACAGTCACCCCTAATCAGAGTTACTGATGACTGAGGAGGAGACAGCGTATCATCTGATGTGTACTGGGAGACACAAGGTGTGGGAGGATCTTCCCTGAAGGGCAGGGGACCCAGTTGGGGGGAGGGAGTTAGAGAAAAGCAGCAAGTGTCACCTCTGTGGAGTCTCTAGTCCTAACAGACTCAGCCATCTGAATTCCTAACTCACAGCACCTTAAATGCAGCCATTAAAAGGGGACAAGAGAGACGGCCCCTGGGTGGCTCAGTTAGTTGAGCAACTGCCTTCGGCTCAGGTCATGATCCCAGCGTCCTGGGATTGAGCCTCACATTGGGCTCCCTGATCAGTGGGGAGCCTGATTCTCCCTCTAATGTTCCCTCTGCTTGTGTACTCACTGTCTCCCTCTCTCTGTGTCAAATAAGTAAAATGAGACAAGGGAGAGTTACCTCTTAGAAAAAGAAGGTGTACTAATATTCTGAGGGAGAAACATTATGTGTCAAAATGAAAGCACAGAGACTTAGGAGCATTTAATCAAAGGGCAAGTAGTCCTAAAACACTAACTTCTAAGAAATTCCATATTACTGACATGGAATATCAGTTTATAATGACTCTGATTCATCCCTGAAAGGTTGAACTTATTTGCAGTTCTATGAAAGCAGCGTAGGACTTACTTTTAGAAACCTTCCCGTCAAACAGTTTCAAAGGTTCAGCTTTCTCAAAATGCCCTTTTTGTGTGGAATACGTCATTCCTTTCCTGATGGTGCTGGATAAATGAGGCATTGCTCAATTAGATTCTCTGCCTTGCTATTTCAGTATCAAAAAGATAGCGTCTATTAAAAGCTCCAGTGAAATAAGGGAAAGAGTTTTGCTAGGAGGAAAAATTCCCACAGCATATCTCAATTTGAAAATGATTTCTTCTTAGGAAGTGAGCCAAGGGTCAGCCCCTTGGAGAGCAGACAAGCTCCTTGTCCTCTGCTCTGATAAAGGACTGTGACACAGAGTGACCTCCTTACCTTTACCTGCTGGGTTCCCCTGAGTTTAAAGGACCAAGTCCTGCCTGCGAGGTCCAGCTGTTGGTGGTTCACCAGGATTAATTCCACCCCTCCCCACCTTTCCCACTCCTCTGTCCTTGCAGGAGCCAGCAGTTTGTCTGTGGATTGTGGCAGTAGTCCATGTGTTCTGTGACTCTGTGTATTTGTATGTACACGTAATTTGCCAGTCTGAAGAGCAGAATTTGGCTGGAGTTCTACTTTTTTCCAGGAATTCTACAGCATTGACCCACACGTGCTTCCCCTTTGACCTACCTACAGTGCAATAAGCATTTGCTAAGTGCCTTCCATTGTGCCAGGCTTTATGTTCAGGGCTGGCTTTACCAAGATAAAGAAGACGGTGGTCCCTGCCCTCTACTGTGGAGCTTGGGAATGGGTGGGGGTGTGTGTCTGCAGCTAGACTCCATCCTCAGCCCAAGGCATGGAGAGGGCATCATTCCTTGACCTTGACCTTCACGTTTGCTGCTGATGATAGAGAAGGAGGAAAGCAGGACAGTTGGGCACATGAGTAGCTTGAGTTCTGAGAGGAATGTTTGCCAATATATTTCTGCTGCTTATTCAAACAAACTTACTGGAGCTTTCAGATGGAGTAGGGAGAAAGAGAGGGCTATCTTTCCAGCAGCTGTCTGCCCATCCACACTGGGACCCTCTGCGTGGTATATCTCGGTCATGATGGGTTCCACCCTCTGTTTCCCTGGTCACATCTGTAAAATGGAACTTAGCAAGTTGGCCTTCCCTGCATGGGACACGCTCGACCTGGCCCTCTCCAACCATGGCTTGGCTGTGGGGGTGCATCTCTGGAACAGTCCCTCCACCTCCGCCCCACACAGCTTTAGGCAAGAAGGAGATTAGGGGAAGTGAAAACATGGGCTAAAGGATTGGGTTTAGCTTTGTAGGGGTCAGTAGGAGATGCCAGCCTGGTGCCCACATGTGATCAAGGGAAGGATGGACAATGTTGTGAATGCCTGCTGACCCATAAGTTTGGGTGATTTTTGTCTACTGCTTTTTGGCTTCCTTCCCTGAGAGATTTTCTTCCCTGAGAGGATTGAGTAACTTGTGACTTATACAAATATGACCTAGCCTCAGTTATTCAGAGATCAATGGAAAACCCCAACCAGGATTTATCCAGGTTCCTTCATCCCTTGACCTGATTCTCTTCCCAAATGGTGTAGGGTAAGAAAGGCTCACCTTGCTTGTGGGGAGGTAAGAGCCTCAGAGGCTTCCTTTAACTGAGGCTTGGTGATGCCCCAGGGACTCGCTGGTTCCTCCTCCTCCACCTGCCTGCCCTGGGTTGGGTGTCACAGACTTCTGTAACTTGGATATGACGCCAGGTTCAGTAGCAAAACTATGTCTTTTAAGTCTTCCAGGATTCATACTGGACTTGTTTGGGGAAAATTTAAGCTTCCATAGTTAATGATACTATAATTCGAACGTCTACTTTTTCTTTAAATTTGAGAAATTTACAAGTGCTTCTTGGATCATCAAAAGGTCTTGGTTTTTCCGTAAAATGAAGTAGGCATAAAAATCAGGTTTCGCCTGAGTTTTTGCTCCTTTCATGCCATGACCCTACCCACCAAGACCTTCACACTCTTCCATTGTGGGGCTAACTCTCCTTCTCAAGATCTAATCCTTGAACCTCATGGTTAATCTCATTTAAATTGTTCGCCTCCCAGATGACGGGCCGGGACCTTGTCAAGGATCGAAGTCTGAAACCAGTGAAGATTGCGGAGAGTGACATTGACGTGAGTGAGCAGGGCAACAGGCTGACCACCCCCCCTGCCCCGCCCCACCACCCCCGGCTGCCTGCCTCCCCCTAGATTGGAGGCCGGCAGCTTCAAGCAGGGCTCCATGGTTCTGTAGCCAAGACTTTCTGATCACTCTTCAAGATCATGCCCTTTTCTCATCACCCCAGGCTCTTTCCAACCTGTTCTTGCTCACAGGTCAAACTGAGCATCTTCTGTGAACAAGACCGGATCCTCCAGGACTTGGAAGACAAGATCCGAGCCCTCAAGGAGAACAAAGTATGCACCGGTTTTGCATAATCTTGGGCTGGGTGTAGGGGGGTTTTGTCATGCTGTCTTTCCTCAAATATAGATTGAATTCTCATGTCACAGGTATTCATTTATCCAGAACAGGTGTTAGTTTATTCAGAACAATGTGTTCGCTTCCAGGGGCATTTGTATCTAAACCTGGAGGAAATCTTATGGGGAGACTTCGGCTCTGCTTATTCCAAGTGCCACCTACCCCTCCTCCACCTGAATTGTGCTCTGGCTTATCTCTCCTCGGGGGCCCCCGTGAAGTCAGCCGGAGAGAGGAGGGCTCTGCTGGCTGAAACGTGGTGACCCCAAGCCCCTGAACTGCATGGAGGAGGGCTGCCTTGGAGAACGTAGCCATGTTGCTAACAGGACAGAGGCTGTCATTTTCTAAAGCTCATTTCCTCCCAGGATCTGGGCTATGGAGGAAGCAAGCCTGGATGGGAGGGGAGGAATAGGCCAGGAGCTGCCAATGTTTGGTTTCTTAGATCCTTAGTGTGATTTTTTTTTTTCTTTTTTGAACTTCAGTAAAGCACTATATTTGTGATGGTAAAGATTCATAGCATGCCCTTTTCACCAAGAAAACTTAAGAGAATTTTCCATCTACTCTTTGATGTATCCTCATAGTTTATCCCATAAAGAGTGGATGACCTTATGCCCACTTCACAAATGAAGAAACTGAGGCACAGAGCTGTTAGGTGTCTTGTCCCAGGAGGCCACTCAGTGGGCAGTGGGCCCTTCAGCCTCAGTTAGATCCAGCAGGTTTGTTTGTATCCTGGCATGGGATGGGGAGGCCTCTGGGGACTGTCCTGCTATCCTCTTGTTCTTTGACCCTTGCTCCGTGTAGGACCAGCTGGAGTCTGTGCTGGAGGTATTGCACAGACAGATGGAGCAGTACCGAGACCAGCCCCAGCACCTGGAGAAGATTGCTCACCAGCAGAGGTTGCTGCAGGAGGACCTTGTCCACATCCGGGCAGAGATCTCCAGAGAGTCCACTGTGTGTAGAGGGTGTGGAGGGTGGAAGACACTCCCCTCCCCTCCCCACTCCCCCAAGATGGGCTGGGCAGGGGGCTGCTTCTCCTGTTTCACAAGCTGCAGTTGAGTTGGTGACCAGGGACGTGAGTCTTGGAGCAGTAGAACTTCTCTAGGCTGCCTCCTGAGAGTAGTTCACCTTGTTTGAGGGTGACACGTCTGTCTCTGCTGGTACCTCAGGATGCTTTCCATCAGTGACTCCTGTATGGCTACAGGGGCACCCAAGGGACTAGATTTCTCAGAACAGGCTCTTCTCCTGATCTGTGTGCAGTTAATTCCCAGATGTCAGAATTTCTACTTTTTAAATTTATCCATCTGATGTGGTGCAGGCCCTTTCTTCCAGGGCTGGGAACCAAAGCATCTCCAACGGTGGGAGAGGGGACAGACAGTTCAGGTGGCCAGGGTCAGAGCAGGAATGAGAAGACAAGCCCTGTCTCTCTCCTGCCACGCCTGGCTGAGACCTGCTGGGCTCCCCTTTCCTCCTGCCCTGGCTGGGTTAGCAATGGTCAGGTGTAGAGGTGCTCAAGGGGCTATCTGGGGGACAGGGGATAACTAAGACTCAGGAGCATTCCCTTGGCCAACAGGAGATGGAAAATGCCTGGAACGAATACCTGAAGCTGGAGAGTGATGTGGAGCAGCTGAAGCAGACTCTGCAGGAGCAACATAGAAGAGCCTTTTTTTTCCAGGTGACCCATGGACTCTTCATCCCTTCTGATCTCTGTTCCTTCTGAGAGCCTTCACCTGTGGGGCTGTGAGCCCTGTGAAGTGGCCTTTTTTTCTTCCACTGGGATTCAGCCTGCTTGCCCCTCAAGCTCTCCCTCAGGGATCCCTTCCCCCTGCCAGGCTGTGATGAGAAAACTCACCTTAGCACCCCCTACCTCTCTCCTCTGGAAGACAAGTTCTTGGTGTTTTTGTGACTGTTTTACTATGAATCATTTGGGGCAAACAGCCCTGAGAGGAAAGAAATACCA
Source organism: Canis aureus (assembly GCF_053574225.1). NCBI lineage: Eukaryota > Metazoa > Chordata > Mammalia > Carnivora > Canidae > Canis > Canis aureus. The sequence goes on from NC_135633.1 coordinate 11,406,352, forward strand.
ACCTGAGAACCTTACAGAGACTTGAGAATGAGCTATGTTTCTGTAATTCTCCACCCCATCTTGGCACTACTCACTTAGCAGCAGGAAGCCCTGCCTCCATCCTGCCTGCCTGCCTTTGGTTCCTGAAGTTAGATGTTATTAGTCCTTCACGGAGGAGGTAGTGTGAATCTAGGTGCATTTCAATACCTCTGGGCTCTGGGCAGTCAGTGCATTTCTTTCTTTCTTTCTTTCTTTTTTTTTTTTTTTAATTTTTTTTTTTTGGCCACTGCCCAGTGATGGCTTTTGTTCTCCCCAGTTGGGTCTTCCAATTGTCCAGTGTTTCCCCATTTTGGTGCCTGATTAGGTTTCTGCCCCACCCTCAAATTTTTTAAACATGGAAAATAACCTTTTTATGAACCCAGCTTCAGCGCTACCATAGCTCCTCTGTCAGAGTCCTGACATGAATTCGATTTATGTGAAATCAGTAAGCATTAATTGAGAGACTTCTTGTACATGAGGCATCATGCTAGGCTAATTTTGGTACTGAGCTTGCTAATCTATGAACTAGTTCTAGCCAAGGCTCTTCCTTCAAGTGATTTCATGAATATAATGATCTGAATGTCAGCCTGCCCAGAGAGCAAAGGAATTCAGGGGAGGGATTAGGTATTTGGCCTGGGAAAAAAGCCTGCTGTCTCACCATTGGGAGCTGATTCCCAGAAAGCCTGGTCCAAAGCCATGTGGAAAAGACTCTTGCTTGCCTGTGGCTCAGGGCTGACCTGCTGGTTCCCCCAGAAGTTGTCTGTCTCCTGCTGCTATTGTCTTTTTTTTTTTCCCCTATAATTTCCATGTATCCAAGCTAACATTTTCTTATTTTTGTTTTTTGGTACCCTAGCACTTAGCATAGTGCCTTGAAAATATCAGGTGAATTTTGTTGACAGTGTCCTCCTTCAAATGATTATTTCTAGTTACTAGTTTCTTAAACTGTTCTATCCCATTATTACTCATCTTCTTGGATCTTCTTTAATTAATTTTAGCAGTGATTTTTTTCTTTTTTTTAAGCTTTTTATTCATTGTTTTTCTATAACTATAAAAATAACACATGAATGCATCTCTCTGAAAAGGCCAAACAGTAAGAAGGAAAAGCAAAAAATGAAATAAAAACTCCTCTGCCTCTCTTCCTTCTCTGCCCCAGTCCTGTCACCTGCCCCATATGTAATCAGTGTGTGGTTTTGCCTTCCACACCATTTTTGTGTGTTTTTAATCATATACCCATCCAAAGAATCATATAATTTATTTGGGGGCAGGAGTTGGGTTTACTTAAAGAGGAATCATACTTACACATTGTTTGGTAACTTGCTTTTTTGTGACAACTTTATGTTGCGGAAATCTTTCTGGAAAAGATCTCTCCAAGTTTATGTTGCCTGATACAGTGGCTATTTAAATAAATGTAAATATAAATTAATTGAAATTAACTAAAATTAAAAATATATTCCTCAGTCACACCAGGATCATTTCAATTGCTCAGTAGCCACGTGTGGCTGCTGATTGGACAGTACAGATTATAGAAGATTTCCATCATCTCAGAAAGCTGTGTAAAGTAAAAGAAATTAGTTCTTAGCTGCTGAATAGTATTTCATGCACAGTATTTCATAGTACTTTAGCCAGTCTTTTCTGATGGGCATTTAAGTTATTTGCAGTGTTTTGCTTTTATAAATGGTACCACAATAAGCATTTATGTAACTGCCTTTTCAAGCTCGTTTATAAGCACTTGGCTAAGATAGACTCCTAGGGTGGACTTGCTAGACTGAAATGAGTGTACATCTTAAATGTTGCTGGAGGCTGCCCAGTCACTCTCGAAAAGGCTGCACACGTTTGCCCTCCCACCCTCAGTGAATGAGGGTGTTGAACTTGTTTATCCACATCCTCTTCAGTATTTGATATTATCAGTCTTTTTGGTTTTTGCCAGTCTGCTGGCTGAAAAAGGGCATCTTGTTTCACTTTGCATTTATTTAATTACAAGTAGGTTAAACATCTTTTTATATGATCATTGCCATTGTGTTTCTATTATGCCTTATTTCATGGTGATTTAACATACAGCAGTCCCAGAATCCCTTTTTCTGCTCCAGAAAACAAATGGGTACAATGTACAAGTCTCATCAAAGACTCCCTGAAGAACTTAACCATGTAAGTTATGAGGAGCAAGGCTAGTTTGAAGCCTGGCCCCTGCAACGTGATTTCCACCTCGCCTGGTGCGAGCATGGCGTTGCTCATGCTTTCCCTGACTCCCTGATCTGGAAAGTGCACCTGGCCCTTCTTTGAATAGGCTTTGTGCTAACTTCTTTAGTGTAATTCTAGGCCAGGCAAGCTGTTGGAGTCCTGAATAAATCATTAACAGTGGAGATATGCATGCAGCCCCATATATAAATTCTCAGGAACAGGTCTTGGAAACATGCCTCCCTTTAGCCAGGTCTGGCTGTGAGAAAATTCACAGGCTTTTCTTTATAAAGATCCTTATGACTACCTGCACAGGGAAGCGAAAGGATAAAAGGACATTGAGGTAACTGTGGGAGGCAGTGACAGATGAGGCTGCCTGTATGTGGCCCTGCTGTATGTGGTGCCTGACATTAAGTTTAGGCGTTTGCTGAATGCAGTACATAGGAGCCTCTCTGCCCAGCATGGTGTGAGGATCCAGGGATAAAACACCACCCCCTGCTCCCCAAAAGCTTCCTTCACCTTGTCATTAAGTTCTGAAATTCCATTGTCCTTGGAGAACCTTAGATGTTCACTGGCTTTTGCTTGTCCTTGCTCTTCTCTTCTCTTACATGTGGGCGTGACAGAAAGGCAAAATGGGGGCAGGACAATGAACTGACAGGTAACAGTATGCCAAGTAGACTGCTGGAAGAGAGGGGAGAAAGTTGATTTTAATCCAATGCTCCTACTTTACCTGTTCCCAGCACTCTGCTCAGGGGCCTCCACTCCTGAGATAATCCTGTTAGCTCGCATGCTCTCTCTCTCCTCTCTCTCTCTCTCTCTCTCTCACTCACTCCCTCTCTCTCTCCCTGAGTTCAGTACCATGTCTGTTTTGGAACACTCGTGCTTTGGTGTGAAACTGAGCATCAAGCCTGTTCCTTGGGTATTGGCTCTGAGGATGTGTTTTGCTGTTGGAAGAGTGGAGAGAGTATGAGAATGTGAGCTCCCTTAGGAGGGAGGCTTCGGACATCTGTTATCACAGCTGTTGGACAGCATTTGATCAGGGAATTTTATGTTATTGGTCCTTTTTGCACTCACCATACATGTACTGAGAACCTGCTGGGTACCCAGGCCTGTGGCGATATACCGAGGGTATATAGTCTACTTGCAGGATCAGGCAAGTCCATAAGTATCACACATACAAGAATTCTTCTACTTGAGAGTACTTGGGTGCCTTGAGAGGAGATAGGGTGTGAAGCCTTTGTGTTTAAGTCCATTGGGAGTGATCAAGGCTGAGTTCTCTCATGACAATTTAAAAAATAAAAGAATATTTGATGTTTAAACAACTCTATTAAAAGGTGCCCATAGGTTAATATCCAAAATAGGACTTATACAAGTCAACACCAAAACAAAACAAAACAAACCTCCGCCCCCCCCCCCCCCCAGGGAACAAAAGACATTTAAAAATGGGCAGAGGATCTTAATAGATATTTTTCCAAAGAAGATATACAGATGGCAACAGACACATGAAAAGATGGTCAACATCACTAACCATCAGGGCAATGCAAATTAAAACCACAATGAGATCACCTCATACCTGTCAGAATGGCTAAAATAAAAAAGACAAGAAATAAATGTTAATGAGGATGTGGAGAAAAGGAACCCTCATGTACTATGGGTGAGAATGTAAATTGATGCAGCCACTCTGGAAAACAGCATGGAGGTTCCTCAAAAAATTAGTAATACCATATGACTATTCCAACAATTTCTGTACTGCGTATTTAGGCAAAGGAAATAAAAACACTAATTTGGAAAGATATATGCACCCTATGTTTATTGCAACATTATTTATAATAGCCAAGATATGGAAGCAACCTAAATGTCCATGGATAGACAACTTTCTCAAGAAGGTGTGTTATACACCACAATGGAATGTTACACAGTTCTAAAAAACATCAGCTCATGCCATTTGCAACAACATGGATGGATCTAGAGGATATTATGGTAAGTGAAATAAGTCAGACTAAGAAAGACAAATACCACATGATTGCAGTCATGTGGAATCTAAAAAACAAAAGACTAAAAAAAAAGCAGAATCAGACCCATAACACAGAGAACAAACTGATAATTGCCAGAGGGAAGGGGGTTGGGGGCGATGCACAAACAGGTGAAGGAGAGGGGGAGGTACAGGCTTCCAGTTATGGAATGAATGAATTGTGGGAATAAAAGGCACAGCATAAGGAATATAGTCAATAATATTGTAAATGCGTCGTATCGTGACAGATGGTAGCTACCTTGTGGTGAGCATGGTGTAAGGTTTAGAGAAGTTGAATCAATATGTTGTACACCTGAAACTAATGGAACATTGTGTGTCAACTATACACAGTAAAATGCCCACAGTCCCTTAATCATGATAAAACCTGCTCACCTCTTTCTAGGACCTCTCCCCATCTGATTTCGTTTGTGACTTGTCGGAGTGTGCATATGCTCATGTAGGCTGGCTCTTTTCCCATTGTACTTTTTTTTAAAAAAAAATAACAGTTTTATCACATAATTAAGATACCATAAAATTCACCTTTTTAAGGTTTACAATTCAGTGGTTTTTAGAATAGAGTTGTGCAGCTATCACCGCAATCAATTTTATAACATTTCATCCTGAAAAGAAAACCCTCTGTCTATTAACAGTCACTTCCCATCCACATCCCCAGCTCCCCAGCCCTGCTCCAGCCAACTGCTATTCTGCTTTGTGTCTCTATGGATTTACCTATTCTGGACATTTTGTGTAAGTGAAATCATATAAAATGTGGCCTTTGTGTAGCTTTTTTCATGTGGCATAAACATTTTCAAGGTAGATCTGCATTGTAACACATATCAATACTTTCTTTTTATTGCCAAACGTTCACTGCCCATTATGCTCTCAAATGAACCTCAAGTCCCAGGATTCAGCTTTGTCTTTTAAAAGATGTTCTTTATATTCTGGAGATAGTGTAACCTCTAGTCTTTGCCTTCTTTTCCCTTTTGCCCTGATTGTCTAAAAAAGTATTTTTAAAAAAATTATGATAAAATATGCATAACGTAAAGTTTATGACCTTAGCCATTTTTAGCTTATAGTTGAGTAAAGTACATTCACATTGTGCAGCCAATGTGCAGAACTCTCTTCATCTTGCAAAACTGTGACTCTACCCATTAAACAACAGTCCTCATTCCCCTCTCCATCCTGGCCTCTGGTAACTACTCCTCTGTCTCTGACTTTGATTGCTCTAGATACTTTATAAGTAGAAGCATATAGCATTTAAGGCAGTCTATTTTTAAATTAGGGGGAGCTAGCCAAGGCGACTTGGAAAACTCCTCTGAATTTTTCCCCTTGGATCTTGAGGATCTTCTATATGTGTGCTTCCCTATGAAGCTCCAAGGCAGGCTTGGCTCTAGGCCTGGTGGGGTTTCCAATGGGGTTGCTGCCCCCTAGGGTGAGGAGCTATGTCTGAAATGACAGCATAAGTCCTAATGAGAAACTTCTGGTAGGTGCTAAGAAGTGAATGAACCACCATCTTATCTTTCTCAGGAGAAATCGCAGATACAGAAGGATCTCTGGAGGATTGAAGATGTCATTGCAGGCCTGAGTGCAAATAAAGAGAACTTTAGAATCCTGGTAGAATCAGTCAAAAATCCAGGTGAGTGGGCCACCTTCCTGGGGGCAGGGAGTTGGAGGTCAGCACCCATATATATGGGCTGGCCCTTGGGGAGGTCAGGTCTTTATGGCGTAAGTCCTCCAGGGAAGAGAGTCTTTGTTCCATCCCATCCTTTGTTTCTGTCCATGACCCTTAGAGAGAAAAACGGTGCCTTTGTTTCCTCACCCGCCTGTGCCTTCACTCTCGACTCCTGAGAGCAAGCCACCCCCACAGCCCAGCCCTCCCACCAGTCCTGTGCGGACCCCTCTGGAGGTTCGACTCTTCCCCCAGCTGCAAACCTATGTGCCGTACCGACCTCATCCACCCCAGCTGAGGAAAGTGACATCCCCTCTTCAGTCACCAACCAAGACGAAGCCCAAAGTCGTAAGTATAGATGACCAGGAGCTCAGTGCTGTTGTCTTCTCTCTGGGAGATGATTGTCTCTCTGTGTCCGCAGGTCAGCTTCTTTTGGAAGAGAAGCTTTTGGAAAAACCCGGGGAGACAGAACCAGCCAGAGTCCTGAGCTATGAAATGTTAAGGAGTGGTAGAGCCAACTGTTGTACTTTAGACTCCCAGAACTGGAAGAGCCCCTGGAGAGGGTCTAGCCCAGTCTTCCCATTTTGCAGTTGGAAAAACTGAGGCCCAGCAGGAAGAAGTTACTGTGCTAAGTAGGATGGAATTTGTGATCTGCATCATGCAGAGACAGGTGGCTGCCCCATGCAGGACTCAAACCTGCAAACCTGTAGTTACACAAGCCTGTGGGTGATGGAGTCCTCTCAGCAAAAAAGTATCTTTGTCTTCACCGGCAGTTGAGCACTCTGCTGGGTTATAGGATACAGTTGATCTTCACAATGACCTCATGGAGTTTAGACAGGAAGGTCTGTATCCCATCCCACACCTAAGAGAACTGAGGCTCAAAGGTGTTCACATTTGCTTAAGGTCTCCATATTAGTAGGTCCAATCCACACGTCCTGTTCTTTGTGTCATCCACCATCTAATTGGATGTTTTGCCCAGCTCCTCAGATCGAGTCTGTGGCCCATATGCTTACCTGAGCCAGCACCTTGGCTTGCCTATCAGAAAGAAGGGCCAAGCTTTTGACAGAGTCTGGGAGCACAGGAAACTTTAAAGAGATAGAAAATGCGGACAGGTACTGTGATGGCTCACATCTCCAGCACCAGACCAGCCTTGGCTGTAGAATACGAGGGATCTGGTCCAAGTGACAAGGAAGCCATAGTGGAGGGGACCTTGGAACGAGGACCTTCAGGTTTTGCCAGCAGAGGCTTAGAGGAGCTTTGTCTGGGGACAGGGTATGCCTAGGACGTCTGACAAGGTTGGTATCCAGTGCTGGCCAAAACACACAAGTTCCCATACCCTGGATCTTGCTGACCACCTGCTTCCAGCCATAGCCCAGGGCCCATAGCTGGAAGACAGGTGCTGGGACTGAGTCGTCATGAATTTCTTCACATTGAGGTCTCCTTCCCAATTTTATATCTAAGAGGCAGTGGGGTACCAGCCACCAAACAGGAGGTGGGAAATACAGCAGGAATGGCTAGGGCACACAGCCTCTGACTTAAGGCAGGATGCCTGCTAGCAGGGATGAGGAGCAGAGGGAAAAGATGGTAGCTTAGGAGCTGGATGGCCTGGATTCCAGTTCTTGTCTCACTGGATCCTTGGTCAAGTCTCATCCCTTCTCTGGGCTTCCTCAGTTTTCCCTCGTGCACAACAAGCAGCTTAGAATAGATGGTCACAGAGGCTCTTCACAGTTGAGTCCTCTGTGGCCCACAGGCAGGGCTTTTCAACTTGGCTGAGCATCAGAGTCACCAGGTGGGGGGCATCTTCTTTCCCTTTGTTCACCAGGTTTACCATTTGTTATTATTGTTTGTTTTATATTTGTACTTGTGACATAGTGATATCCTGAGATTGATATTAAACATGAATATATAATTTAACAAATAATAAAGAGACCACCCATTTATACCAACACCTAAACCAAGAAACAACTTTGTCAGCAACTAGACACCTCAGGCCCATGAGTCCTTTTCTGCCTGAAGTAACCATTATCACTATCTTGACTTTTTGGATAATTTCTTTGCCTTTTTTTTTTTTTTTTTTAATTTTGCTTACCTATGTCTAAACACTTGAGTTGTTGTGCCTGTATGTGGTACTGTATTCTTTTGTATCTTGCATCTTGTCTTCAACGTTATATATGTGAGACTTGTCCACTTTGTTGCATGTAGCTATAGTTCTTTCATTTTTATTTGGCTTATTCTCTTGAATTTAATGTTACTTTTTAAAAAAGGTTTTTATTTATGTATTTGAGAGAGAGAAACAGTGCCAGTGAGAGAGAGGACAAGTGTGTGTGTGGGGGGGGGGGGGTAAAGGGAGAAGCAGACTCCCTGCCAGGACTCTGGGATCATGACCTGAGCCAAAGGCAGATGCTTAACAGACTGAGCCACCCAGACACCCCTGTCACTTTTCTATTAGATAATATTCTCAAAGGGTACAAAATAAAAAGATACAGAAAAGTATATAATAAAATGTCTCTTCCCACCCTCCATCTCCAGACATTCTATTCCCTTTAGTCAAAGGCAGTTTTGTGTTTGCGTCAATGTTTTGTGTTTATCTTTCTGGGGAGCTTTTTAGAAATTGGTGATTCCAAGACCTTGTCAGAGTTGGAAACCGCTGATGCTCAGAGAGCCTGTGGGTATCTGGGACAGGAGGCTTAGCTTTCAAACAGTAGTGAATTGTGTCATTTTGCTAGAATGCTGATAAACCTCCATAGAGCAAGCTTCAGCATCCTTTCCTGACCTCTCCAAAATTCTGAAAAACAAAGAGAAACTAAAGAAGGAGGGAGGGTGGTTAGGAAGGGGTGCCAATGGTCCCTGGTTCCAGGAGTGGGTGTTCACGGCAGTCAGGGGCCAGGCTGTCGGTCTGTGCAGAAACCACAGCCCTCAGAGAGCATTTATTAGGGGGCGAGGAGTCAGTTTCAAGGAAAATAGTTACATTCATCACCACCCAGGGAGTGGGCTGCCAGGAAGGCAGTGAGTCACCCGCACTGACTGCTTATCCAGTCCCTGAGTCAGGAAGGAGGAAATATTTTGTAACCACGCACATTTCTGATAGAAAGGGCAGGGGACGTAGACTGTCCTTGCTCAGATCCCAACCTGTTGAAGGATCCAGAGACCATACAGGGACAGTGAACCAGCTCGGTCTGAGAACTTTGGAGTGGGGTAGATGTTTGTCCTCCAGGTGGTGTGGAGGGCTAGGGGTGCTGCTGTCATAGAGATAGGACTAAGTAGACTTACCGGCCCGCTCCCCCCATGGGACACTTCAAGGAGTGGAGTACAACCTTGGACACAGGAGAGCGGAGTTCTGGGTTTCGTATAGGTAATGCAAAACGGAAAGTGAGTGAATTGAAGAGAAAAATAGGATTAGAGCAGAGGCATCCCCCTTCCTCACAGCTCATCCAGGGGAAATGCTGGCATCGCTGGGCTGAAGTGGTCGTGCTCTGCAGGCCCGAGGTGGCCTACTATGGCCTTTTGGGTCACCCCTGTGGTGGTGCCACTAGGCATCCTCCCTCTAGCTGCCTCTCGCTGGGCACTGATTCTAGTTCTTTTTCTGAGCAGGAAGATGAGGCGCCTCCCAGACCCCCACTCCCGGAGCTCTACAGTCCAGAGGACCAGCCCCCGGCAGTACCACCTCTCCCGAAGGAGGCCACCATCATCCGGCACACCTCAGTGAGAGGTCTTAAACGGCAGTCGGACGAGAGGAAGCGAGACCGGGAGCAGGGGCAGTGTGTGAATGGGGACTCACGGGTGAGCGGAGAGCGAGCCCGGGTGGCCCCGCTGCGCAAGGGAGGGAAGGTGGCAGGACACTGGGCAGGTACGACAGCCTCAGACTCTGCCCGCAGGTGGAGCTTCGGTCATACGTTAGTGAGCCCGAGCTGGCGACTTTCAGTGGGGACATGGCCCAGCCCTCCCTGGGACTAGTGGGCCCCGACAGCAGGTACCAGACACTGCCAGGCAGAGGTAAGGCAAAGCTGTCCGCGGAGGCTTTCTGGGAACCCCTGCTCCTACCACACCACTGCTCCCCAGTCTCTGACCCGGTCCCTTGCACCCTTCCGCTTGGGGCTTTGGGCCTCAGTGTGGGCAGCAGCTGTCAGGGAGACTCTGGGCTGCAGGGAGGGCCCGTCCTTCCGTCCTCTGGCCTACATCCTGATTCTCTTCCTCTTTTATTACATCTGCCCCTGGAAATAATAATAATAGCAATTACTTCAAAGCCCATCGCTATGTTATGCTCTATATTCACCTAGCTAATCTCTATAATAATCCTGTGAAGGAAGTACTATTATTATTCCCATTTTAGAGATAAGAAAACTAAGACTCAGAGAAATTAACTAACTTGCCAAATGGCTAACAGGTGATGGAGTCAGAACACAACCCCAGTGTTCTGTCCCAGAACCACGGCACCCTGCAGGTTGGGCTGTTAGGTGACTGCCATCAATTTGGTGGTCTCTGGCTTTCCAGTAGGTTTGTGCTCTCCTGTGTCACTCTGAGACTCCAGGAGTCCTTTCTCCAGACACACCTTTCTCAGTTGGGGTTCCTCCTCACTGCCCTCCCCTATCCCTTCAAGATGGGGGTGAGAACAGACTTAGGCCCTTAGGCTCACCTATACCTCCTTTGTCCCCACAGCCAGACTATCTCCTCAGAAATCCCATTGCAAGGAGGTCTCCTGACCTTTTTGCATTTGGGTCTGCTGGAATCTCTGAGCAGGCTGACTATCTCCTTCATTTGTTCCTCACCTGATCCTCCTGTCTGCTCCCCAAAGTGTGTGGTCAAGTGCTCTGCTCATTGGTCAGGTGCAGAAGCAGGAGGAGCCACAGCTATAGTTCTGGCACCTGCAGGGTTATGGGACTCCAGCCCACCACACTGCCTAGGCATGCTATGGCCTGAGCTGGTCCCTGGAGGGTGCAGGCTCTGGATTTTGCTGAAGCACTGTGCACAGGGATGCTGTTCCCTTAATTCATTATGGCCTAGAGGTGTTTATTAACAGTGGTATTAGTGGCATTTGGAGCAGGACAGTTCTTTGTTTCTCAGGATTCTCTTTGCATTGCAGGGCAGTTATCATTCTTTTCCCTACACGCTAAATGGTAATGGTGTCCTCAGCCAGTGTGATGTCCATTTCTAGATGTCAGGGACTGCCCCTGATAAGAATTGGTGTTAGTGGAGAAAGCACAGGTGGTGGCACCAGCCAGCCAGGGTGAGATGATTTCTCTAAGCTATCTCACATCTAAGGACCCAGACATGGAATGTACATGGTCGACGATATTCCTACCATGTGACCTTGGGCAAGTTCCTTGACCTCTCTGAGCCTTAGACTATAATTCTCTACAATGGTTGGGTAATGAATGCTTACGTGGTAAGGCCAGTGGAACAAAATCTATATAAAACACCTAGCACAGTGCCTTCCCGTTAGATAGTTAAGTGATCAGTAAATACTTGGTGCTGCTGCTTTCCTTTCATTCATTTATTCATTCAGCCAGGCAGGCAGGCAGGCAGGCATCACTGAATTTGCAGGCTAGTTGGACAGGTACATTGGCACTGTGGTCAATGCAGTAACCAGTGCATATATTGAAGGATATGCAGGACAATAGATTCTGCTTGGGCATTTAAGAAGGCTTCACACAGGCAGGGCATCCAGGTTGGGTCCTGAAGGACGCATAGGAGTGCATCAGGATGAAAGGATGAAGGGCATTCCTTCCCCTCCATCCTTTCTAGCTGCCAAGCAGCCCAGGTCTTCTGCATATGAAGGAAGACTAGGGTGGTCTACACATCTTCAGAGATGCTATTTCCCATTGGGGACAGGGAGCACCCCTGGGCTGGCCCCTCATCCTCTACCTGGGGGCTTGCTCTTCCAGGCTCTGGGGAGGAAAAAGAATGGGTTATTGGCCAGGTCCTCACAGTCCCCTCTCAGGAGTGGGAGGTGATTCGGAGGGGGTGGTGGTGCTGGTAGCCTGTCCACCCCATCACAAATACACTTGCACTTCTCTTTCCTCACTAAGGGCTCTCGGGGTCCACGTCAAGGCTCCAGCAGTCGTCCACCATTGCTCCCTACGTCACACTCCGGAGGGGTCTAAATGCCGAGAGCAACAAGGTGACCTTCCCTGTGAGTGGCCTTGAGAAGTTCTCAAGGAGTGCTCTGCTCCCTCACCCACAGAGGGAAGGGCTCAGAGGTGGATGATGACTAGCAATCCTGTGAGCCCCAGGGATGGCCTCTGAGGTGACTTCAGCCTCTCCTGAGTGCAGGGTCCCTGTCACCATGTACTCAGTGGATACCTTTCCCATGGCCCACCTAAAAGGGGCCAAGATATATTATGTTCTGTATTCAGAGGGCCTCTCTGCAGCTGTTAGCACAGACACCAAAGGGGTAGGACCCAGGACACTCATATCCTGAAAAGCTGCAAAACCAGTAACTTTTAAACTTTATAAGAAAATGTCATTTGGGGTAACACTGACCTTTTACAGGCATCATACAGCTCTCCCCATTTCTTCAGGCTCACATGAGGGTATCCAGAAAGTCTGCACCCTGAGTTTTGGCTGCATCACATGCTGCATGTGTGCCCAGCTGGACAGTCCTGGGCCTCAGTATCTGCATCTGCAGAATGGGATGCTCTCCCGAGAGCCTGTGAGGGTCAAGGGTGTTGTGTTCATGAGTGTGTTTAGAGGAGCTAGAGTGAGTGAGTGAGTGTGTGTGTGTGTGTATGTGAGAGAGTGAGAGGGAGAGAGTGGGAAGATGGGAATGGAGCTGCAGGGTGGCTGCCCTGTGTCTTAGCCCAGCTGCCTTGTCTCTCACTCTCCTGCTCCTCAGAGACCCAAGAGTGCCTTGGAGCGCCTGTACTCAGGGGACCACCAGCGGGGCAAGATGAGTGCGGAGGAGCAGCTGGAGCGCATGAAGCGACACCAGAAGGCCCTGGTCCGGGAGCGCAAGAGGACGCTGAGCCAAGGAGAGAGGACGGGTCTGCCCTCGTCCCGCTACCTCAGCCAGCCTCTCCCTGGAGATCTCGGCTCAGTATGTTAGGAGGGTCCAGGCAGGTGGGGCTGGGACGGGGAGCAGAGCTTCCCTGAGTTCCCCAAACACAAGGACATCACACCCCCGAGAGAGTAGGCCTTCGACCAGGAAGGTTCAGAGAACACCCCACAGGCTGTTTTTGTCCACAACCCAGGCCACATGTGTGACCTGGTCAGAGGGTGATCCGGAATTGGAGGAGGAGTGAGGATGTCACGGCAGGAGCCTAGGAGCCAGAGAAAATGTCCCAAGTTTGTTCTCCAAGCTGAACTTGCGAGAGGACTTTGTAGCATTTGGAGTCTCAGCTGGATCAAGGACTTGGGAGTACAGAGTTCAGGAATGGAAGAGGAAGATGGTGATAAGATTGGATGAGGAGGAGCGAAAGCCAGCTAGCCTCCCAAACCTCTAAGCGATGCTCTGTGGAGCAACTGGGCACAGGGTCGTCCGTGCAGCCCTGAGGGCGGGCGGTCTCCCCCAGCTTGTGGTGCCGGCAGGCCTCATGGTGCCCCCGGAGAGCGGGGGGGATCTGTGCTGCCCCCCCGGCGTGCTTCCAGGCACTGCACCCTGCCCACAGTCCCCTCCTGTCCCTTTTGGAAACATTCCATTTGACTTCTCCCTGTTGTTTGAAATCACTGTTTCCCTAGCCCTCTAGCCAGACTGCTCTTTCCCTAATTCATTGCACAAGCTCTTTTGCTTTTAGTGTTACCGCTCATTGCCTCTCTAATCCTGCCTGATTGTGTTTACGGAAGCTTCTAATTTGCATTGAACATTCTTTAACTGGCCTGTGCTCTTTATTACCAGGCTTGTAATAGCAGCTCTTGTCTCCATAGCCTAGCCAGCACTCCCATGTGTGACTCACCTTTCTGCTGCCCCCTTTATGCAGGCCTACTGACTCATAATTCACTTAACCCAAAAGCCTCCCCACAAGGCTGAGCCAACCTGCTGCCTGAGGGCCGTGATCATGGGCAGAGGTCTGGGCATTATGAATTGATCAAAGTCCATGCCTTACACCCGGATGGTAGACACAGACTTCAGAGATCGCACGTTTAAATAAATCCTACCAAGTCTAAAGTGGTTCAGTTTTGATTCCTCCAGTCCTAGCACACAATTTCTTATGGAAAACTTTTTGTGTTTCTAGTATTTAATAATTTGAACGGATGCCAAGATATATTATGTTCTGTATTCAGAGGGCCTCTCTGCAGCTGTTAGCACAGACACCAAAGGGGTAAGACCCAGGACACTCATATCCTGAAAAGCTGCAAAACTGGTAACTTTTAAACTTTATAAGCAAATGTCATTTGGGGTAACACTGACCTTTTACAACCTGATGTCTCAAATGTAGAAAGATTATCTAAAATCGTAACTTGAGTATCTTGTAATTTTTCTCTTAAAAAAGACTTGTGTAAGTCTCTGCATCAACGCCAATAAACGTGTTGCTTAATGACAATGGATTGGCGTGGTTCTTCCCCAGGATACATCCCAGAGTCTAGTGAACTTTTCCTGTTTGTGCAAACAATCAGGCTGGGTTTAAATGAGGATTTGTCTCTACTTGGGGCACTTGTGAGCGTGTAAGAAAATGTGCATTTTCTTTGTGAATCATTAAATTAATTTTTCATCTTTGAAACTTCAAATGCCTAATCCTTTCATACTATAATTGGAAATCACCACCTAAGAGCAATTACATTGGCTTGGAGTCAGTATGGAGAGCTTGTGCATGAATGGGTGAAATGTGCTGATACAGCTATGGGTTTGGGGCTTTGGGGGGGGACTTAAGGGAGTATCAAAGACAATCATGACCACTGAGGGCTCCGTGAAATGTATGGGGTGGGATGGAGGAGGTCTGCTGGGATGGAGACGCATCTGCTTGGTTTCTGCTCAAGAAAAGAGAAGCTTTGAGCCTGTTTCCTTCTCTCAACACCCTGCTCAGTTTCAAAAGCCTGTGAGGACATAGGCCATAGAGATTTGAAAGGCGACTGTGGAGTTGCAGAGTTGTGTTTGGATCTTACAATGGCCAGTTTAGTTTTTCCCTCTGTGAAGAGATGCTTGTTTCATAGCTGGTACTAAGGAATAGCCTGGGAAATATTGCATTTGATTTAGCATTTCAATTTTACATGGTTTCATTTTTTTTCTAACTTCAAGTATCTGCCCTCAAATAGATGCCTGGGTAAACAGCAGCTTAGCTACCTCCCTAGGCCCAACCTATTCCTGCCTAGACCTTCACTTCCCTCTATGGGTACAATATCCCCCACCCCTAAATGTATCCTCTTGGGAGTACCTAGTAGAGAGGGTCTTGGCTATTGGTATGTGCTTACCAGAGCCTCAAAGGGCTTATTTTTTTCTCACCATTTCTGAGCTGAGACGTATGGCTCCTGAACCCGGAAGGCTTCCACAAGCTATGAAGCAGCTTTTTCTGGATCTCTGTCCCAGGTTCTGTTTTGAGGTCACCCTCTTGGATTTGGAAACCTCCTGTATCTCTGGGGACCAACATGAGTCTAAAGTCATGGGTCTTAGAACTAGGCCCTAGAGGTACATGTGTGAATCCTCTGGGTGCCCAGATGAGAGAGAAATCAGCAGTCTGGCATCAGAACATGTAAAAGGGGCAGAGGCCTCATTCTCCATTTCTCTTACTTGGCCTTCCAGCACCCACAGGGACCGACCATGTCTCACCACTGCTGTCTTGTTTTAGAGGTGAGGTTGAGATGCTCATGGTCACACAGCTTTTCCCTCATGGGTCACAGGCCCCCTTCCCAAGGACCCCAGTGCCTGCAGGCCCCATCCCAAAGGGGACAAGCATGGTTTTCTGAGCAGTCAGGAAGCGACTACATTTAACCTTCTCGTTCTGTTGCCAGTGGAAGCGCGAGCAGGACTTTGACCTGCAGTTGCTGGAACGGGCGATGCAAGGGGAAAGAAAGGACAAGGAGGACAATGGCTGGTTGAAAGTGCAGGCCATGCCTGTCACTGAGTTGGA
Source organism: Canis aureus (assembly GCF_053574225.1). NCBI lineage: Eukaryota > Metazoa > Chordata > Mammalia > Carnivora > Canidae > Canis > Canis aureus. The sequence goes on from NC_135633.1 coordinate 11,422,223, forward strand.
CCTGGAACCTCAAGACTATGACTTGGACATCAGCAGAGAGGTGAGGGCAGGGGCTTCCTTCATGTCCCCCCGGGAGGAGCAGCCTTTATCCGGCTCAGGCTGGCAACCGACCTGACCGGCCCTCCCAGTGGCACTTGGGGGAGGGGGTGCTGTCCAGAATGGGGACAAGTCTCAGTTTCTGTGTGGCCAGGAGGATGGATGCATAGCAGCTCAAGGCAATAAAAGGAGCCAAGGCATTTTGATGCAGATTTAGATCTATTTCTCTCCATAATTGAGGGCAAGTCATTTAACTTCTCTGAGCCTCAATTTCCTCTACAGTAAAGTGGGTTGTGGTGAGGATTACGTGATTCAGCACGTTGCTTGCAGGATTAGCAGTGGTCAGAAAATCAGGAGCACAGGGCCTGGCACATAGTAGGCATGTGATGAGGTAGTTGTTATTGGCAAATGCTCCCCAGAAAACTAGGTGTTGGCCTTGCAACTGGCCAGTCAGGCCAACTTGGGCAAATAGACTTGGGCAAGGCTGGGAGAAGGCGAGCGGGTTTGAAAATCACAGGTGAAATTTCCAGCCCCTGCCGAGACCTGCGCAGTTCTGGTCTGAGTTCTTCTGGTGCCCTCTGGTGGCACCAATGCATCATGGCTGGCCAAGCCCAGGAAAGCGAGTAAACCCTGGGTCGTCTTTCATTCAGGAATATGTCTTACCCACAGGAAGAGCAAGAAATTAGAGGGTGACAGACTCAGGGTCTTCAGGACACGGGGAGGTCTCCTGAAGCCTATATTGTGCCGTTTGTAAGCTCTGTAGAACGGTCTATGGCTGTTTGGTTCACCGTGCACTTAGCACCTGGCACAGGGCCTGGCACATAGTAGGTGCTCTGTAAGTACTTCCGGAGTGACAACTCTGTTGGATGAAGCTCACAGTGGCGCATAGATACCCCACAAATATTTGTGTAGGACTTGTCGTGCTCTGAAACTACACGACAGGAAACGTTCATACCACTGGAAGGATGAGCAAATTCACACCTGGGGAGTTGCTGAGTTCTGGGGTCAGCTGGGCCTCCAGGGGTTAAGGAAGCCTGTCCTCACCCTCAGACCTTTTCCCTTTGGCACCTCTGAAACAGCTAAAGGTCTGCATTTTCTCAGATTCACACAAGAAGCTTCTACTTGCTGCCTTGGCAGTGGAAGTGTGCTTCATGGTGTCCTAATTGGCCTCCCAGCCAGGGGAAAAAGTCCTTTCTTATCTCTAACCTAAATCCCCTCTGCTACAATGCAATCTACTTCCTTCCTCTGGATCTGCCCTCATTGGACATAACAGACAAGAGCTTATTTCTTGCCATCTTTCACCAGAATAAAAGGTCTGCATGGGTTTAAATTCAAGTCCAGATTTGCCCTGGGATTGGATTTAGCTTGTTTTTAGAAGCTTCAACCAACCTCATTTTAACGTGCTTTTGCAGATCAAGGAGGAAGAAATTCCCTGGGGTGTGCAAAAGTTGCCTTTAGCATTCTTAGCCTGAGCCAGGTTTCAGCAGGCTGGAGTTACTGCTGGGCACGTGTAGTAGGAGACTGGTGGGAGGGAGTTGGGGCATCTTCCTCTGCAGCCAGTAGATACTGCATGGCTGCTTCCTGTCTAGATCAGAAGAGCTTTTGTAGGGGACAGGACGCATTATCACTTCCTTTCATCCACCCACCCAGCCACTATCCCTCTATCTAACCACCTGCACATTCAGCCACCCATCCAAGGAGTATTTGCTGAGTGTCAGGTCCCTGCAGCAGACAGTGGAGAGACAAAACAGGAGGGGATGCCAGGGGCGGGGTGGGGAGGGGTGGGAAGACTTCTGAAGTGTGGTCCAGAGCGTCAGAAAGAGTAGCGTGAACGGAAGAGCATCCCATGCAGAGGAAAGAGCAGGGGCAGAGGCCACACGGTGGGTCAGTGGAGGTTGGCAGGGGTCAGCTCATATCGAAGGCGGCATTAAGGATTATCATTGTATCCTGAAGGCTTCCAGTCTCGTGGTCTTGCCTTTCCTCTTCCTTTCCACTGGCCTGTAGGAGGTTGTCTGGTGTGGTGGAAAGAACACGGGCTTCGGAGTCAGACCCAGGTCCAGATCCTGACTCCACAGTGGACTGCTGTTGATCTTAGCAAGTTACTTAACTCTGTGGGCTCCGTTTGCTTCCTTGTGCTGGGGGACAGGGCGAGGAGCGAGTCCTAAACCCCATATCTGAGCCCCCTTGCTACCACCGCCCGGTCCTTTCCTCAGCTGTCCAAACCTGAGAAGGTCTCCATCCCTGAGCGTTACGTGGAGCTGGACCCTGAGGAACCGCCCAGCCTTGAGGAGCTGCAGGCGCGGTATCGCAAAGCCGAGAAGATCCGCAACATCCTTGCTCGTTCCAGGTCAGCTCTTACGGTGCTCGAGTCTTGACAGCCTGCTAGGCTGACCCGGGGGTGTCTCAGCTGCCTGGGCCCTGGGCCAGGCTGACTAGGGTGCATGTTTGTCCGGGTCTCTGACTCAGGTAAGCCGTGTTTATATATATATATAAGGAGCAGGCTGGCTCTCAGAATGGCACCAGCACATCTGTGAGGAAGTTTGCTAGGTCATCTGCAAGTCCTAAAATATGCAATAGTGGGCCATCCTGGTCCTCTGCCCCCAGATCTGTGTCTTGTGATGCTGGCAGATGTAGGGAGTGGAGTCAAGTGTGACGATGAGGTGGACACAGTTGGAGATCAGCCCCAAGGCTGGTCCTCCCGGTGTCAGGGCACAGACCCCTAGATCAGAGCCAGGAGCTTAGCCTGGTCCCGGGGTGCCAGAGGCCTTGCCCACTTCCCTGGAGGCCAGGATGGGAGGCTTTCCTATCTCCTCAGCCCCTGGAGCTTCAGAAACATAAGCCCTGATATCTGAGGGCCTCTCTTTCAGAGTTAGGTTAGCTTTCTCATTTCAGGATTTAATAGGAACCCAGAGCTGGAACTCTTTTTTTTAAAGCCATGATGCCCCAGAGGAGGAACAAAGCTATGACTGGGTGTTCGAGAGAAAGTGCACTAGAGCAGCCCTCCTCTCCTGAGGCAGATGCGAGGGTGCTGGGGGGTGGAGAGGCCCATCGCCTGCTTTCTGGCCCTCCTGCAGCATGTGCAACCTGCAGCCGACCTCAGGCCAGGACCGGAACAGCGTGGCCGACCTGGACTCGCAGCTGCAGGAGCAGGAGCGCATCATCAACATCTCCTACGCTCTGGCCTCCGAGGCCTCCCAGCGCAGCAAGCAGGTGGCAGGTGAGGCCACGGATGCCAGCCTCCAAGTCTGGCTCCCACTCGCTGCTTGGGCTCAGAGCCCAGCATGGCCTGTCAGGGAGTCTGCAGAAAACTAGGTGTCAGCCTTGGTAGTTTGAGGGCCAGCGGTTCGTTCTCCTGTCCCGTGAACACCACAGGGCTTGGGAGGTAAGATGGGGCAGGGCAGGTGGTGGGAGAACTGAAGCCCAGGAGCGTCTGAGGAAAGAGGTCCGGGAGAGGGTATTTCTAGCTCATTCTTAAATCTAGGAGTGGTGCTGCTGTTCAGCTTTCTCCAAGAACGTGGGTTAAGAACAGATTTTTCAGGCCTCTGAAAGAGGGGGCCCAGAGTAAGATTTCTGGCTTCACAAGAAAGGGGGCAGGAAAACACTGGTGTTTGGATTTCTTGCTGGGGCAAGGCAAGGGGGTTCCTCTAGCTCTCCCTGGAACTCCTGCTTTTGTTCCCAGATCAAAACCACTGTCCATTTTAGCAGAGTGGTCTGTCTCAGTAAACAGGTCTTGGGAAGTAGGACTTTGCTGGCCAGTGGGATGGGAAAGTGTATTTTGCGTGTGCGTGTGCGTGCGCGCGCGCGTGTGTGTGAAAGGCTTTCTCTCTCAGACAGGAAGGAGACTTGTGGCTCCCCCTCCCTCCACATCTCTGCTCCCTGTGCATGTACCCCCAGTCCCTCTAGTATTGTTTGTCCCCAGATGCAGAGGCCACTGTGTGTCTGGGTGGTGCCCTTGGCCAGGGGTGTTGTAGGCCTTCCAGAGAGGGAGTGATCACAGAGCCTGAAGTGGTGTCACAGCCCCCCAGCCCTCCAATCCTGGCCAGAGGGTCTAGAAGTGATGACCGGTGGGGCTTGCTGGGCCCTGAGGTGACTGGCCCTGGAAGTTTGGTCTGGGGAGCAGAGCTTTAACATCACCTCAAGGAGCCAGGGGAGTGACCTTAGGCAAGGGGAAGGCTGTTCGCTGTCCACCCCCACACCACCCCCGTGCTTTGATCCTGCACAGAAACCCTGAAATCCCTACTGTCCTCACTCCCTTGAAGACAAGCTACATGGGGTGAGAGGTGGTTCGGGCAGCTGGGGAGACAGTGGAAGACTCACCCTGGCCCCTCCTCCAAATGATCCTGGGCGGTTCCTGTGGCTCATCTTGATTCCTCTCCATGTTGAGGGGTCTAGCAGGGATACTCCGCCACCACCAAAAGGTGCCCTCCTGTCTGGCCTGTCCTTGCTCTACCCTCGTGGGCCTCAGCTCCCTTACTGCAGGCAGTTCGCAAGGCCTCCCTCACCTCCCCACGGAGTGTCCACCTTTGCCACAGCCTTTCCTTACTCTCGCTCCCTCCCTCCAGCTCAGAGGCATATCTGGGACCCGCAGGCCAGTCCCAACCGGGCCCCCACCAGGCCCCATGGGCATGCTGCCCAGGCCCACAACACTCCAGCCCTGCCAGGTGGGGGCATCTGGTGCTGCAGGAGCAGATGAGGAGCCTAACGCCCCGCTTAATTCCTGTGTGCCCGTCTAGCGCAGCAGCTGGCCCTCCTCCCGCCTAAAGCCCCCCTGTCCTCCAGGACGGTGCCACCTTACCCCCCCTTAAGCAACGGACTCCACTACACCTTTGTCTAACACCTTCCAAGTAAGAGCCCTGCCTGGCCTGCCCTTCCCCTAGCGCCGAGCATGCCTCCCCACCCCCTCTGCCGCGGAGATGATTGCAGTGCCGCCTGCTGAGCTTCCTTCCTTCACCCGCAAAGCGGCTGCTGGGGAGGCCGCCCTGGACTGGTGGGTGGGTAGGGATGGATGGTTGTTAGGAACCCCCTCTCAGTGGCTTTGCTACAGTAGGGGCTGGGTGAGCCAAGCCCCTGCCTCCCTGAAGTAGAAGATAGAACTATACCCCTTCTACCCAGCTCTCTTTCCTGCAGGGAGCCCTGTGCTCCAAGGGACCAGCGCTGGCAGCCTGGGGTTGGGGGGTTGGAAAGGAAAAGTTAGTGTCGGCTGGCCTCTCAGGCTGTGGCTAGAGAATTTGAAGAACTGGAAGACTAGAAAAATCCAGGAAACTGGGGCCCAGTGAGGAGTGGAAGCCCACAGCAGGCCAAGTGGAATTGGTGTCAGGGCAAGGACTAGGACTGCCCTTTACAGCACTTGAGCACCTCAGGAGGGGAGAGGAAGGGAAGCTTCAGGGGGAGGCCACCCAGGGCAATGTGAAGTTGGCCCTCAGCCATTCAGAATCTTCTGGCACCACCCCTTGTGGGGCCTCCCCATGAGAGCATTTAGTGATGAGAGCAGAGAGGGGTCAGGGCAGGAGCAGAAGAGGCAGAGCCCGGAGGCCTGGCATCCGGTCCAGTCTTGTGGTGAGTTCGTGGCCTGACAGTTGCCTCACCTGGACAAGGGAGGGTCAGACCAGAAGTCTCAGCAGTCCTCTCCCTGACATTCCATCTTGCTTTCATCTTGTAGGGTTTCCCTTTCTTTGCTTTGTACATACTTACGGTTAGCATCATTGAGTACCTGCCATGTGCCAGGCATTGTGCTAAGCATCTCCTTCAACCCACACAACCATCCTATGCAGATACTTAACCCACTTTATAAATGAGGAAATGAAGCTCAGAGACCTTGAGGGACTTGCCCAAGGAGTTGAAGCTGTAAGCATCAGACCAGGGTTTGAACCCCTACAGTGCAAGCTCAGAGACTTTGTTCTCTGTCACCACCATGGACTCATCTGGGCCACCCCCAGGAGCTCTAGGTGTCTGGAGAAGGGAGGGACAGAGTGTGTGTGCACTGGGGGTGGGATTCGTGATTTTTCATCAGGTGTCCCCCAACCTGGTGCCCTGCCCACCTGAGGGTGGACGGAAAGGATTGGCCTGCTTAGGCCGGGCTCTTGGAAAGTATGCCTTAGAGACCCCGTAACTGAAGAACCACAGAGAGATGCTCCAGCCGCGTCCTTCGTCAAGGCCACAGGGACGTGTTGGGGCCACAGTAGGGGTGTGGATTTCTCCCGGAGATCTGAGTGTGGTAACACCAGCCCAGGCCACAGAGACGCAGGCCAGAGGCCCCCCGGTCCTCCCAGCTTTGGACACCCCCATAGTTGCGAGATAGGCCTTGAATGCTTTTTTCCGGAGTGCATCCACATTTCCATTTGTCCTCTTGTTAGGGTAAATCTTCACTAGGAGGTGGGTGTGACCATTCTGTTTTTAAAAAATGAGACTCATGGAGGCTGAGAGCGTTACCGAGTCACTTAGTGAGTGAAGGGCAGGGCCAGAACTGGACCCCAGAGTCCTCTTTGCTCAGGCCGTTTGCCCTGTCAGGGCAGAGACCCAATCTAGGGGCCAGTGTCTATCTGGCAAAACTTTCTAGAAGTGGTGGGGGTGAAGAGAGGGTGGGGCCAAGTGCCCATGAGTCCTAGAAGCTGAGGGCCCCCAGCAGCGGCCGCATTGCCCCAGCCCCCTGCTCTGCTGCTCTGTCTTGTCAGCCTGCTGTCCCCTGTCCCCTATTGTGTGTGTACAGACATGCCCCCTGCCTGCTCCCCAGATGTGGTGTGAGATCCTGCACTTCTCACTGTGTCCTGTGCTTTTTGCCAGCCCAGGCAGTGACTGACCCGTGACCCAGCGTGCAGAGGAGAAGTCTGGAGCCAGGGGCCCAGTGGAACCACTTCCCTCCCAGAAGATTGATCTTCCTTCCCCTCAAGGAAATCCCTTCCAGCTCAGCAGGGGTTCTGGCTGGAGGAAGGAGCAGCCCAGCAACTGTGGGGTGTTCACCATAGGCCTAGGTCCTAACACCCCCACCCTGACTTGTTTTAGTCCAGACTCCTTTTTACATATGACAAAGGCACTTTTGATACACACTGTAAAATACTGACGCTGTATTTTAGAATCAGAATATATTTTATAACGTTCACCTCAAGGGCTGATTGGCTGGAAAGGTGAGGATGCAGGATTTTGGAGCTGCACAATACAGATTCAGGTACTGTTTGGGTGGTAGGTGTGGGTGGGGGAGAAGGGCAGGACGGGCGGAGGCCAGTCCAACATCCAGTGAACTCAGGTGAAGGTTGAACTTGATCTGTGCTTCCAGGGGAGCCCGGTGTTGGGTTCATTGGTGGGCTATCTGGGGAAAGAGGGGGTCCTTAGCTGTAGAGGTCAGCTGTCCCTGACCTGGCCAAATGACCAGCCTGGAGGGGGAAACTCCACCAGGGTGGCATGGGGAGCCCAGGTCTGTGCCTTGGCCCTTGGGTTTGGTTTAGGGGCAGTAGTGTGTTCAAGAGATTTGGCTCCCAAACTGTTCATGAGCTTCTCTCAACAAAAGGCTCTTCTCGAGAAAAACAGAACAGTTTGCTTTAATTAAACAAACAAACAAACAAACAAAATATATGTATACATACACACTCTGAAACACAGAAAAGGTGAGAGGAAGCACCTTTTATTGTATCATAAGCAATAAACTTCACACTGGGTGGTGTCCACCTAAAGCTCCCTGACTCCACACTAGGCTGTGATCGGGCTTTGCTGCCTGCCCTGGAGAACCTAGGTCAGCTTCCCCAGGACATGGTCTGGCGGCCGGAGGTCAGGCAGCGTGCCCCCAACATCCCTGATGGCCAGCAGCAGGCCTTTGACTCCACTTCCAGGCCCAGGTGAGGAGCGGACTGCCAAGCCAGGCGCAGTGTTTGTGGCCCTTTATTTAAGTCATGAGCTCACAATATTCTGCATACAGAAAATGATGTCTTAGGGGAAAGACACACACACACACACACACACACACACACACACAAACAAACAAAAAACCTCCATTGGGTGGGGCCACACTTTAAATGAAAATTTGTCTTTGACTATGGTTGGAAAAAAAAAAATCTTAACTATATTTAGAAACTGCTGTCTATTTTTAACTAACTCCATATGCTGCCAGTATCAACTTCATGACATTTGCCAAAATAAGATTTTATTTTTGCCTTTATAAGATTTTGTTGGAAAAATGAAATGAATATTTTGCAAGAAAAAGTTAATTTAAATAAAAGTGTAATGGTTTGCAAAAAAAAAAATTGTGATGTACAGATTAAAATATTAACCTGATATGCTTCCTGCTTCTTGCTGGCTGTATTCTCATGAGCGGCCTGTGTTGGTTTTTTTCCAATTCTTTGGAAAATCCCCAGTGTCAGCTCTCGGTCTTGCTTGTGTTCACCTATGAAAAGTTTCTCCTGCTGACAGTTCCTTGACACTTGATTGACTCTAGAGGTCCAGGGGAAGAAGGCTTTTGGGCCCTTGGCGGGGCTTCAGTGGCTGCTCGCGGTGGCCCCCCACCCACCCCAGCCCGGCTGAGCGGCTGCCAGGCTGCGGACTCCTGCGTGGGGTTGGTTTGGCAGGCAGACTGCAATCCAGGAGAGCAGAAGGGACGCCACGGGACCTCTTCCAACCCACACGCGGCTGGCTCGTTCCAGTGAGGCGGGTTAGTGACGGACCATTGTAAACTGGATTTGTATTTGATTCATTTTGACTTGTGATGTAGGCTTAAAACAGAAGCCAGGAGGCCAGTTGAGTTTGGGGATGTGTATATTTCCAACTTTGTTATTATGGCAGTTTTTCTCTATTACCAAGGAGAGCACCCAGGGTGTAGGGTGACTTTCCAACTCTTTAAACTGGGGAGGATAGATTACAAAGTATTCTGAACAGGGAACACTGCTGCTTTTTAGCTACTGATCTCTCTTTCAATTTTAAAATAAAAAAACACTCTGGTTTCAAGCATCACTTGGAGATATCTCCATAACAGATGAAAGAGGTTGGGGGGGGTGGGCAAAGGGAGAGGGCAGAAATTCCTCAATAACCGAGTGCAAAAGTTAAAGAAAAAAAAAGATACAGAAACCAATACCCCCTACACACAGGGTGGCCGTCTGTAGACATAGACATTTGTTCAGCGAAAACACGTCCACAGTTTTCTTACTGTTGGTCTCAGTTTCTGTTTCACACGTACAATCCTGTGTAGGAGGCAGCGTGGCAACTCTGTTCTCTCCAGCCCCAGCCAGGAGAAGGGATAGCCTCTTCTATAACAATCGTCACCCAAACTTCAGTCTACAGAGAGCATGACAGGCCTCCATGAAGAGCACGTGTGGTGTGGAAAAGGCATGCTCCAGCCACATCATGTAGAAGCAGGCAGCATGGCCTGCCACCCCCACCCCACCCCCCACAACCCCCACAAGAGGATTCGTGACTTGAGGTAAGACAGGGCCATCTGTGAAAGTACGTGCTCGCTGGGGACCCTCCAGGTGAGGACCGCTCCGAAAACCAACCCCACGTGGCTTGACCCTTCCAGCTTTGCTTCTTAACCAGGACCACAGAGTCTGAGCGGAGTTTATTTATTAGCTTACTTATTTTAACTTATTTTGGTTTTTTCTCTGAGCAGAGTTTGGAACAATGGGATCATGGTGGACAAATGGGAGCGAGCTGCTCCTGCATCCGTTTGCAGCATCCCCTCCCGGGTCGTAACTTTAACCTGGGCTCCTGTCGAGCCCAGGATGTCGGTCTCATTTTAGCAGGAACCAATGGGAACACTGTAGGATCTCGTCTGAAATGGGGGTTGGGAATAATCCCCACTTTAGCTTCCTGAACTGCCCAGATTCGCAACACGTCCAGGGCATTGTTTCAGTGATTAAAGCCGAGGCGTACGGACACTTACGAGTGCTCGTGAAGTGGAGGTACCCAGACTAGTGCAGATGCTGAAAACCTTTTGTTTGCTCCCCATCATTCTTCTGCCTGCCTTTGTGTCTGGCTGTGAGAGTAGAAACTTCCCTTAGCCTGTTTGCCTCCCTCTACCCCCTCTGCTATGGTCTTCAGTTAAACTGGGTTCTCTAGAATTGTCCTGGCCATTACAGGTTGCAGGCCAAGGCCAGGGAAGCCTCCACCTGCCCAAAGTCAATTTGGGGATGGCAGGGGTGGGAGTGGTTTTGAACGTTGGCTCAGCTAGACAGGGGCCCATTTTGGTCTTTAGGATTTTCCTCCACCCGTGGTTACTGTACTCCGTGGCAAGTCCTTTTGTGTTCGCACCAAGGGTGGGAAAGAAGCAGCAAATTATTTGTCTAATCCACAAATCACATTTCTGAGACATGGTAGGCAAGTTCTGGGAGCCCCCTGCTTCTGATTCCGCATCAGACGCCGGGGTGCGCAGGGGGACTTGGCTCACGTGGGCTTCATGCCGTTATAAAAAGAACAAAGGGACCAGGCCGGGCCGGGGGTGGCTGGGAGAAATGGCAGCTCTCCGGGCCCGTAAACACGCCGTTGCTTTGCCGCCTCCACTCCAAAGGCTATCACTTTCATTGCTCTCCGAGCAAAGAAACCTTTCTTCAGAGCGAGTGGCGGGGTACAAAGGCAGAGTACAAAATGTGTGCACATCACAGTCCCTGCAATTCTGTTTGAACAAGCATATTGATTGGGTCTGACCCTGTTACATTTTTTCCCTATTATTTGAAAAGGTGCATCTAAGTGTAGTGAATTGAACCCGCGGAGCTGAACTTTCCATGAAAACTTCTCGAGATATTTCTTTAGTTCAAAGCTTTTGAATTTTAAAGGGCATTTTTAATATGAGTCTGTGGAGTATTCTCTGCCACAGCCCAACAAGGGGTGTTAAATGCAGATGAGGCTGGAGCTGGGGTGCGGGTGGGGGTGGACCTGCCTGCACAGTGAGGGGTGCGGGTCGTGCGTGGTTGGAGGGTGCGGACCAGCCCAGGAAGGGCTGTGTTTTGGAGCAGCCCCTAAAAAGGACCTCTCTGAGCTCACTGGGTACAGCTTAGGGGTCAGAGAAGAGGCTTCCCAGCTGAGCTCCTCAAAGGCTTTTTACTTTTTATGTGGAGAGCCAGCAAGCACTTGCTAAGGGCTCCTCCCGATAAACATGGGTTTTGGCCTGGTGAGTAAGGGGCTCCTGACTGCTCAGCTGCCAGCTTTCTCCCACACGCTGCCTTAGAACCGAGGGGGAATGAGACACAGTCCCTCAGCTGAGGTCACAGAGTCAGACATGAAGCTTCCATTGTCCTCAGCCCTTGGGTTGACATCACTAATCAGTCACAGATGCTTTCCCAGAGCCCTGAGCCGCATCTCTATCCTTAACTGACTCGACGTCTTGGGGCGTTTTGCTAGTTGTGTGGGCTGTAGCAGTGGTTCCTCTCACCATCCTGGCCCCGGGCCCTGGAAGCTTCCACAGAGTCTCATTTTCCCCACACATAGCAGGGGTTCTCCTGTCCCCGTGAAGACACGCAGCCTCCTTTGACTGAGTCCCTGGCTCACTGTTGGTCCAAATCCCTGTTTGCCTCTGGAAGCCTCTGGGATCTAGAAAGCATCTCCTTCCTAGGTCTCGAATCCAGGTTCAGAGGCAGAATTGTCCCTGGGAGGAGCTGGAAAATTGGGTCCTATGCCGAGAGAATGTAGTCTCTGGGCATCTCAGCAAAACCCTTCTAGGGTCCTTGCCAAACCCCCAGCCTTAGAAGACTATGGCCCGTGGAGGTCAAAAAAGGGTCAGAATCACATTAATAAGCAGTTCTTTGGGTACCTTCTCTGCCCACAATTGTGGGAAGACCAGCCCTCCTCAGATTCCCCCTGCCTAGTTGTGGGAGCCTGCAAGGGGGTTTCACATACACGCCATCATTTTCTGTCACTTTCAGGCCTTCTTGCTGTTCCTGTGTTTCCTGGGACTGTGTTTCCTAGACAGGTGGGCACATATGAGGTCCCAATGACAGTAGCAGCGCAGCTTTCATGGCCTCTGCCCCCTTCTGCCCACAGTGCGGGTCCTCTGCCCAGGTCTTCTCTGGTCATTTCAGGGAGTCCCCAGGCATATCTCACATCAGTTCACAATAGTCTTGTCGAGTTGGAGCACTTCCACTTGCAGCTTCTTGATGCTTTCTGGCCATGAGGCCACTGCCCCTGTGCTCCAGGAGAGATGCCTAGCTTGCAGCCCCCGCCCCAGGCTGCAGACCCCAGAAGTGCTGGATGAGGGACTGTCTTTGTGGAGCTCACCCTGGCCAACCCCAGCCTGCATCTATACATGAATGGGAGATCTTTCGCTCCCTAATTTTGTGTCTCACGGGCCCCAAAACAGGGTTGTGTGTGCTCTGGTTTACTCTGGGGAGAAGCTGCCTAGAGCTCCTACTCAGGTCCTCCCTATGGGGCTCAGACACATTCTCTAGGTCTCCTCCCCCTGCCTCAGGCACACACCCCTCTTTCTGTTAATGTAAACTGACCCCAGACCATGTCTTATTTCTCATGATCTGCAGTCTGGACTGGGCTCAGCTGGGCAGATTTTCTCTGTGTAGTGATTGCAGACATGGGATGTTCAAGTAGGGGCTCTTCACTCACGTGTCTGGCACCCCAGGTAGGAGCTGGCTGGGCATCTCCATCTTTCCACATGGTCTGTCCAGGTGGCTGCTTGGTCTTTGTTACAGCAGGAAGGTCTCAGGGTGGTTGGACTTTGGATCTGAGCTGGCAGGTCTGGAATTGGCATAGAGTCACTTTCTCCCCATTCTCTTGAACAAGGCAAGGATATTAAAGGAGAGGGAATAGACTCTGCCTCCCAAAGGGTGGAGTGGCATGCACGTACTGGAATGGAAGGAATGGACAGTGGCCATCTTTGGAGACTGTCTACTGCAAGATCCTCTCCTCGTTCTCCTTCAGCCACACTGAAGCACTTGAGAGCTTGTGCACTCTCTCCAGCTTTCTCTTCCCTGCAGTGGCCATCAGGAGACACATATTCTAAATAGTGCAGCCATAAGATGCAAGATAACTGTAACTGGACCTAAGTCTCCACTTGGGAGGGACTCCCCAGGAGAGGCCCCCAAGGTCTGCAGCTAACTTTGCAGGAGTGAGAAATAAATGTTGGTTTATCCATCCACTGGGATTTTAGGCTTTCTTTGATCCTGTTACATAGTCTAGCCTATCCAGGTGGTAGGTATTCTTATTCCCATATTACACACGAGAAGACTGAGGCACAGTGGCTCCATGACTAGTAAGCAACTGGGTAGAAGTTTGAGTTTGTATCTGACTCCAGAGAGCTTTTAACCATTACATGGGCTACTATTACCTTGGAAAGAGGAAGTGCCCTGTGGCCCTGGATTCTGGGTCACTTGAAATAGAATTGCTTCTGGTGAGAGCCGTGAGCTCATGGATAGCCTGCAGAGAGGCCTACGGGAGAGTGCCTAGTGAGTAATGTGTGCTTAGCACATGGAAGCTGCCATCATGGCTATGATTTGACTGTAAGCGTCTCCTGGAGATCCCACAGAGAGGGGTTACCATGGCATGCTTGACCCGGCCATCTGTCCCTGGACTTTGGGGCTTGGAAACCAGATTTGATAGCACCAAGAGTAGGGCTGTTTCTCAGGGCTATACTCACTGGGCTCAGAAGACAGAGAAAATTGGGTAAGAACCCAACTGCCAGGCCACTAGTGTTCACTGACACACACACACCCTTCCCCAGGCCAAGTCTTCGTTGGAAGGTTGCCTGGCAGTCTTGAGACCAGGGCAATCTTGGATAGTCCTGGTATCTCTGAGCTGCATCAGCTGAGGTCCTATTTCCACTGTAGGGTGCTCCATTCCGAGACCCAGTGCTCATGTTTCTGGACCCAGGGCTTCCTCTCACGGGATGAACAAGATGCATCACCACTCAGGTGCTCTCTCCTTTGTGACTGTGGCTGGCAGTCTCCTATTAGCAGGTTGACACCATGGAAAGGAGGCAGCCAGGAGGCAGAGGTAACAAGCACAGGCTTTGGAGCCACGTTGCCTGGAATCTAACCTTGGTTGCTCCATTTGGCCAGCCGTGACCTTGGGCAAGTTACTTAACCTCTTCATGCCTCAGTTTTCTCACCTATAAAAGATTTAGATTAGCAACTACCTCAGTAGAGTTGTTGTGAGGATCGAACGTTATTACACAGAAAAGGCTAAGCACAGATTCGACCCCATGGGAAGCGCTAGAAAAAAAATGTATGTTATTTACCTGCATTAAAGTTATGATCATTTAATACATATCACATTCTTATTCTTTGTTTACTTATTGCCTGTCTCCCTCACAAGAATATATGCTTCATGAGAGCAAGGGTATTGTCTTGTTTAAATTACCCCTAGGGCCCAGAGTGGTGTCTGCCACAAGAAGGGGCTAAGCAATGTGTTGAATGAATGAGAGAAAGTCAAGGCTTGTTGGCCAGGGAGCCTCTTCTTTTCTTCAGATAACTTTGCCCTGCTCTGCTCTGCTCTGTTGGGTGTTTTCTACTCTAGCCCCCAGAGAGCACCCCCAGCGCCCTCTTTATAAGTTCCTCGAGTAGTAGGTAAGAGCAGGGAGTGTGGGATTCAAAGCCACCCTTACTAACTCTGACCTTGGGCAAGTTACTGAACTTTCCTAAGCTTCTGTTTCTTCCTCTGAAAGGTGGGAATAAGTACCTCCCTTACTGGGTGATCCTGGGGACTGAATGAGATCATCCTCAGACTCTGCTGCAGGTGTGGGAGCACTCCTGTGGGAGCACCCCGCCGAAGTTCACCGCGCAGGTTTGCCCTCATGTATAGTCCTTACTGGAGCAGCAGGGCTCCAGGTGGTTCTCCCACATTTCTACCATCCTCTTTCCCTCATTCCACAGGATAAACAGGTTTGGGGTCATCCGTTATCCCCAGTCTGCTGCCCTCCACTGTCGGCCTGCCATTTTATTTTTTTAAAAAAATATTTATTTGAGAGCGAGTGAGCAGGTGGGGGGGGGGGCAGGCAGAGGGGGAGAGGATCCAAGCAGACTCCTGCTGAGCCCGACGTGGGGCTCGACCTTACAACCCATGAGACCAGGACCTGAGCTGAAGGCAAGCTCCACCCAGGAGCCCCTGTCTGCCATTTTAGACAGGTGCTTGTGGCAGGTAAAAATGGTCCAGGGCTTTTGAAGTGGGGTTCACAAGGCCGTGCCACTGCCGGCTGCCTCCCTGAGCCCTCCAGGGGCCAGGCCCCGCGATCCTCCGAGGCCCCCCTGCAGCCCCGCGGCTGTCCACCTGACATCAGATCAACCTGTGCCTGCCCCTTTGATGTCGACTCCCAAACTGGAGCCTCGTGCCCTGCTCTGAGGACCTGGGCTTTGAAGTTGGCCTATAAACTGCGCTTTCAGGAAGAAAGTTGTCTGTTGGGCCTCAGAGCACGGCTGGGCCCCGTAAAGGCGCCCCGAGTGCCATGAACACCTGATAAATAATTCTTTCTGGGCCCAAGAAAGATTCATTCCATTTAAAGAGGACGAGAATTCCCTTGACCTTTTCGTTGAAGTTCTGGGGTGGTGGGGGTGGGTGGGTGGACCGAGGGTGTTTGCAGCTGCTCACTGCAGCCACGTGGGGCAGGCAGGCTGTCTGGGAGCTGAGCCCTGTGACTGCTCCCTGTCCCTGACCCCTGACCCGAGGTCCCCTCGGCCGCCGCTCCCCCTCCCGGTCGCTGCCTCCTGCTCGAACCGTCCTCCGGCTTCGTTTTGTCCGTGTTCTGAAGCGCGCACGCACGCACGGCCGGGCCAAGAATGCAGCCTTTTGTGTCTGGCTCTGTTTTCACTAAACGTCGTGTTTGTGATGGTCCCCCTATTTCAGTCGTTGGGCTGTTCAGCCTTCATGCTCGGCATGTTGGGGAGTTAGTTATCCACGCTGGCGCCCAGGGACCTTGGGCATCCCCCGGGGCGCTGGCACAAGTGCTACTGCCGCGAGCGTCTCGTGTGTAGCTCTTGGTGCACACGCGTTCACAGGCCTCTGGGTGTATCCCTGGTGTAGAGGTGCCAGGTACTAAGCGGGTCTTCAACACCTAGAAAATGCCAATCCATTTTCCAAAGCAGGAGTGTTAACGCATAGCCCGGGAGTTGTGGCACGTGGTCGCCGTGGCGGCGGCCCCTGGGCAGGCCCCGTGATCTCTGCCTCCTGCTGTGTGCACCCTGCGGGAGCGCCTCCCTCTGCTCGTGGGCTGGAGTCGGCAATTCCCGTCTAATAAAAAGATAATGACGCAACAGAAGGTCCCTTCCAGCACGAGGTTACGCGAAGACTAGCTTCGTCTGGGCATCCCCTCGTGCTTTCTCGCCCGCTGCGGGGAGCAAAGCCATGTGGTGAGTTTAGCTCCCAGAGGCCCGAAGGCCCAAAGCCTGGACGACTCCAGCAGCCACGGAAGTGAGCTGGGAAGTGGGTCCTCTCTCCAGGCAGGCCTGGGGAGGTCACATCCAGATGACTTCTGAGAGGCACCCAGCTCACCAGAAACCATGAGATCAATGTTTCTTGTTTCAAGCCATTAAGTTTGGGGGTAACTTCTACAATAACAGATAATCTACACAACAGAACTTTTTTTTTTTTTTTACTTTAGCCATTTTGATGTGTATGAAGTAGATTTCTTAGTTTCTCCCTGATTGTTAATGATGTTGAACATTTTTTTTTTCTCAAGTACCAGTCAACTTTTATTGGATACTAATTGTGAATTAGGCAATGGAAGGATTCAAGGATGCCAGGCAAAAGTCACGGTCAGGAATGCCAAACGTGCTTCCACACTGGGCCCTCTTCAGTGGTACTTGTGTAGCCGTTCACGTTTGAGGTTCTCGTAAGAACTACAATAGCTGAAAAACACATAAGCAGCCAGCACCACAGAAATCCCAGTGACACCCCCTTTCTTCACATTGATATACTTGTAATACCAGCAGTGACCTCTGAAATGTTGAGCATCTTTTCAAATGTTCATTGACCGTTTTTTTTTTTTTTTTGTAAAGTACCTGTCAGGACTTTTGTCATTCTGTGGGGTTGCATATCTTTCCTTCCCTGGTTGGTTTGTAGGGTTTCTGAATATGAAGCCTGTTTTAGCTTGGATTACTCCTAAGAAAGCAGAGCCTAAGGCAAGGGCTTGAAAGAAGATAGTTTACTTGAAAAATGATCCTATGGAGCAGAGTGGAAAGAAAGAGAAGAAACCAATAGAAGAGGGCCTTTTCAACCTGTGACTGCGGTGGGAAAACTTGGGCTCAATCTCACTGGGGCCTTCGAAGAGCCATGTAAAATGCACCTCCAAATTATTTGAGGTATGAACGAGAAGACCAGGTTTCTACTAGCTCAGGGCCCCCACTGACCAGAGGTTCCCCCCATAGAGTATCCCCCATATTTCCAGATCCCACATATGTGTCTCCCATATGAACCCTGTATTAGGACAGCCAAGAAGCCATAGGGCATCAAACAAGAGGTGAGGCTGAGATCCCAGAGCAGTAATAGCTAGGGTAAAATGGAGGCCTAGAGGATGTGCCCTGGAGCATGGGAAGTATCTGACACAGAGCCTTGTATTGATCATAACGAATTGCTAACAACTTCTCATACTCTGTAGCCTCTGCACAGTGCCTTTTAATAAATAGATAAATAAATGTTGATACCCAGAAAAGCAAGTGTCTGTCTTATTCTTCACAATTGTCTTGCCTATTTTTGTCTTCTGCATTTCCTTACAAATTTCAGAATCAACTTGGCAAGTTTCACCCCTCACCCTCATATGGGTTTTTTTCCTATTGAGACTGTATTACATATAGATTACTTTGGAGAGAATTGTGTCGTCTCAATATTGAGTGTCCTAATCCATGAACATGACATATTCCTTCATTTATTTAGGCCTTTAACATTTTCTTTTCCAAAATATTTTATAGAAAGAATTCTGCTTCTAGCAATGGTGGACAAGGTGGCTTTGAATCAACTTTCCCTCTGAGAACAAATAAAAAAGGAGGCTGAAGTGAAAAAAAAAATTGTTTTTGAAGGTACTGGAGAGTTTTCAAAACTCTGTAGGGAGCCAAGATTCAGAGAAAAGGTAGGAAGTATGAGGTCAGCATTTGGTACCATTTTCCCCTCAAAATGCATCCCCCATGGACCGTGGCAGTCAGCCAAGGACCCATGGGAGTGCCTTTGTATAGATTTGGGGTTTGACAGCTTCCCCATCTCCAGTACTCTTCCTCAGATCCTAATCTCCTTGACAACCTTGCATGCTGGTCTCTGTTTCTTCTAGTGAATCTGCTGTTTACATGACTTTCCTTTACTTGTGGTTGGAAAATGACCTCAGGGAGAAAGGAGAGCTGAATGTGGAAATCTCTGTGTGCTTCCTTTCTCTTAATGATCAGAAGCCCTGAGTGGTTTGGCCAACACAACTTTCTTTATCTTTACTCTTGAAGGATATTTTCACCGGGGATAGGATTCTAAATTGGTGGTTTGTTTTTTCCCCACTGTTTTGAACATATCATTACATTGTGTTCTGGCTTCTTTTGTTTATGTTGAAAAGTCAACTGTCTTATTTTTACACCCTTAAAGAGAATGTGTCTTTTCTTCTCTGCACTTACTTATCTTTGGTTCACAGCACTTTTACTAGAATGAGTCTGTATGAGTTTGTCTTTATTCACTTTAGAATTTAGATACCTCAAATTTGTGAGTGGATATCTTTTGTTTGGGGAGATTCTTTTATCTCTTTAAAAATTGATTTTCCTCATATTCTATTTTATCTCTTTAAGGGATGTGTAATTGTATAAATGCTACTAGCTCCTTTTACTCTTTCTCCTTGCTAGGAAACAATACTACATTATGCAAGAATTACATGTGTTTGAGAAGGATTTGACAAATAAATTAGTTTTTCTCTCACTGACATGCCTTTGCCACTCAAATTCTCCCATACTTTGAAGCGTGTCTGTCTTTGACATTAGCAGTGGCAAAACACACAAATCATCATGGAATTTGGACATAGTCACTTTTTGTTTCAAGGACAAAGAGCAAAGTGTGTGGAGGATTTTCCTGGTCACAATGTTAAATATTTAAGGTTTTAGAGGCTGTACTATCCCAGCCCTGACTGGCAGGTGCTGAGTGATAAAGGCACCTACATGCTCTTTGATAAATATGTATTTGTGGTATGCAGGGCCCTTTAAGGCACGAGCCCTAAGAGGAGCCCATCTTACCTGATAGCATTTCTCAGTCTCAACACTGACATTTTGAGCCAGATAATTCTTTTTTGTGGGGTCTGACCTGTGCATTATACATTATAGAATGTGTAGCAGAATCCCTAGTCTCTACCCACTAAATACTAGTAGCACTCCCAGTAGCAACAAACAAAAATATCTTCAGACGTTGCCAAATGTTCCTTGGGAGACAAAATCCCTCCTGGTTGAGAACCACTGGTCTAATACTCCAGACAAGAGAGACACACATGGTTAAGTTCCATGTGGAACTTAATACTAGTAGCCTGCTTTGTAAAAGCAAGCACATAACCAGTTTAACTAGAGACCATGTGGTATTATGAGTTGTGTTTTCCTTTGGCTTTGAAAGGAAAAGCTTCCTGTTTGGAAGCTCAAAGCTAAGTTTCAGGTTATATTAACTGTCAGCCTCAGTTTTCAGGACTGATCTTTTATTTCTAATATAACAATCCTTTTAGAAATGGCTTCACATAATGTGAAGAGTGGCAAACAGAATGTCTCTGTTTGAATTCAGCCTGAGGGCAACATCTCAGTGCTGGTCAAAGGCATGGAGGCACTGTGCTCAGTAGAGTGAGTTTGGCTCCTTGAAGCAGCTTTTTTTTTTTTTTTTTTTTTTCCTTTGAAGCAGCTTTGAGACAGTGAGCATTTTGGGGAGATGAAGAGAAGACCAAGGCAGTTTGTGTCTGTAGGGGGCGTACCTTGTAGGGGGCATGCAGGTGTTCTTTTGGTTTATCCTGTGCATGAAGTAATTGTGGAATGCTTTCTGAGAGGGGGCTGGGGGGCTGAAGTTCTAAGCAGTGATAATTTGCGTGTGATAAGTTAGTGTGTAGTTACTTCCAGTTTGGAGACAGAAGAGTGAAGTCACTTCTCTCTTCTTTTGGAAATCACCTAAAAGTGGGTGCCTGGGTGGCTCAGCGGTTGAGCGTCTGCCTTCAGCTCAAGGTGTGATCCTGGAGTCCTGGGATCCAGTCCCACATTGGGCTCCCTGCAGGGAGCCTGCTTCTCCCTCTGCCTGTGTCTCTGCCTCTCTCTCTCATGAATAAATAAAATCTTTAAAAAAAAAAAAATCACCCAAAAGCAATAAGGAGAATGAGAAAAGGAACTGCAAACTCCAGCTTCGA
This sequence comes from Canis aureus, assembly GCF_053574225.1. NCBI lineage: Eukaryota > Metazoa > Chordata > Mammalia > Carnivora > Canidae > Canis > Canis aureus. The sequence goes on from NC_135633.1 coordinate 11,442,498, forward strand.
CAAATCTAGGAGACATCTGAAACTTGTAACTCTCAAACAGGTAAAAGAGTTGAAAAACTAAGGAATATCAAATGAAGAGTACAGAGAATGCTTGCTTCTGCAGAATCTGAGACCTGGTGTCTTCTCCAAGGTGAGGCTATTTGCAGGACCAGTCTGAGTGGCAGGGAAGAGAGGAAGCCCCTGCATGTGAAGAGCCCTCTACTATAGCATATGATCTTCATTGGCAGAGCTAGATGGGTTCACACACATCATTCGATCTGGTTAAAAAAAGTAATTTGTTCCCTCTTCAATATGAAAATCCTGCAAATACCTGGGGAGAGCTTAATTTAAAGATGAGTCATCAGTTTTCCTCATGTAGGTAAATGGAAACTCAGGGTCTCCTGTCTCACATGCTACATCCAGTCCTCTGGTAAAACTGGAGGCTCTACCTTCAGAATACATCCAGTATCAAGTTCTCATTACTTCCACTGTTATATCCTAATCTACATTCCTGTGCTCATCTGGAATATTGTGGTAATCTCACAACTGTGCTCTTCATTTTGACATGCGACTCTATAGTATTTCTTTCAAACACAGCTGCCTAAGCTGTATTATATCAGGTCCTTCTAATCAAAACTCTCTCCAATACCTCTTTGAACTCATCTCACAACTTTTTAAAAAAAAGATTTATTTATTAATGAGAGACACAGAGAGAGACATAGGCAGAGGGAGAAGCGGGCTCCTAACAGGGAGCTCGATGTGGGACTCTATCCCCAGACCTGGGATCACAACCTGAACCTAACACTCAACCGCTGAGCCACTCAGGCGTCCCTCATCTCATAACTCTTTTTGGCATCGAGGCCAAACATATGGTCTTCATCAAAATGTATCCCTAATAAATTAGCTTTAGAGAAAGCTCTACCAATTTTATTCACCACATATAACTAGAAACTGGGGGCGCCTGGGTGGCTCAGTTGGTTAAACGTCTGCCTTTGGCTCAGGTCATGATCCTGGGATCGAGCCCCCATGTCAGGCTCCCTGCTCAGCGGTGAGCCTGCTTCTCCCTCTCCCTCAGCCTGCCACTCTACTTGTGCTCTCACTTGTTCACTCTGTCAAATTAATTAAAAAAAAAAAAAAAAAAGACCCCCCAAACTGGAAAGAGATTTGCATTCAGGCCTCAGTATCAACATTTTAAATTGTCCCTTTTCGGAAACTTGAAGGACTTTTCCCACTGGGAAGATAAAACCTCGTGAGGTTTAGGATGGTAAAGAGGTATTGCCTTTTTCTTTTACTGATAAAGTCTACCCTGAAAGGAGAGGTAATTTTCAGAGATCAATTTAGGAAGAACATGTGGATGTAAAGAAAATGATTCTGTTGAATTCCTTCATGTACCCCAAGAGTGGATATTATCTGAAGACTGCTGGTTAACAATGCCAAGAACTGCTAACAGGTCAAAGAATTAATGTTTTAGGAAAATTAGAATCATTGATTTGATCAAAGTATTTTTCAAAGCAGTTGTGTCAAGGTTGGGTAGAAAACATACTAAAATGAATGAAGGAGGGGATGACCATGATGAAGGCAGTGATAGAAGCACGTTAATTTTTTTTTTTTTTTTTTTAGAAGCACGTTATTAAAATTGGATGTAGAAGGTATAAGGTAGGATTACAACAGCTTAAATATTATCTAGGAACAATTATTTTTAAAATGTGAAATAAAAAATAAAACGTGAAATACTAGGGGTACAAGTGTTGACAGAAAAGGGGTCAATAGACCCCTTTTAATCAACAGATTAAGCAAGAGGTTGAAGACTCAAAGGAAGATATCAAAAGCACTAGATTCACAAGAAGATGCAAAGGATTTATTGAGCAATGAAGATCTACCAATATGAAAAGCTTTTAACCTGCTTTATCGAATTCTCAGTGACCATACAAGGTAGTTGCTATTGCCATCCTCATTTTGCAGACAGGAAGAGACCCACGGAGATCTAGTTATGTCCAAGGTCACTCAGCTTCTTCACTATGTTGGTAGAGCTGGGCTGTGACCTAAAACAGTGGAACTTCTCTATGGTTGTGAATTTATAAGGCAGAAGCTGAAGGAATTTCTGATAAAATCTATTTATGTAAGCTAGAAGGCAAGGCCATGTTAAGATCAAGGAGTGGGGGGCACCTGGGTGGCTCACTGGGTTAAGTGTCTGCCTTCGGCTCAGGTCATTATCTAGGGTCCTGGGATTGAGCCCTGCATTGAACTTCCCGTGCAGTGCGGAGTCTGCTGCTTCTTCTCCCCCTTCCCCTCCTCCCTGCTCATGCTTGCTAATAAAGGAATAAAATCTTAAATAAAAATGGAGGGTAACAAGTCTATAAAGAGTGTTTAGACAATCGCTAAGAAGATGGGAGGAGTGGACTAGACAAAACAGTATTGACAACATGCAGTGTTAACATTAATTTTTAGTAATAATGGGTCTTCTCCAGACGTAATCTGTAGAGGACTGGATGGGATGGGATTTTCCAGGAAGGTATGACTGGAG